>NW_027555958.1:20617121-20797121 GCF_003287225.1 Phascolarctos cinereus | reverse complement strand
CAGGTCCTCTGACTCCAGGATCAGTGCCTTTTCCCTGTACCAAGGTGCCTCTCCAGTGCTGAGTGTGGCGTTGTAAATTCCACTGAATGGAATCCCCAGCATCCCAGAGGGCCTGAGATCAAAGCCCAGCTCTGCTACTCATTACCTGGGTGGGCTGGACAATTGTAGTAGTAGCTTACACTTGCACATTGCCTTAAGATTTGCAAAGCATCTCACAAATACCTCATTTGATCCTCACAACAACCTTAGGAAATATTATCCCTATTTTATAGATGAGGAGACTGAGCCTGGGAGAGGTCACAGTAACAGCCTGGAATCACACAGCAAATAAGTGGCTGAGGCAGGACTTTCTGATACCAAGTTCAGAGCTCTCCCCACTACACTTGTTTTTCTCTCTTTTTTTTTCAAATTCAATTTTATTTTATTTTCAATTCCAAATTCTCTCCCTCATTCCTCCTCCTCCCCTACCCGTTGAGAAGATTTTAAAAAATTACAGATATGTATAGTCATGCAAAACAAGTGTCCATATTAGCGGAGGGAAGGAAGGAAGGAAGGAAGGAAGGAAGGAAGGAAGGAAGGAAGGAAGGAAGGAAGGAAGGAAGGAAGAGGAAGGAAGGAAGGAAGGAAGGAAAGAAGGAAAGAAGGAAAGAAGGAAAGAAGGAAAGAAGATATGCTTTAACCTGCACTGAGTTCATCAGGTCTCTCTCTGGAGGTGGGCAACATGTTTCCTCATGAGTCCTTTGGAATCATGGTTGGTTATTGTATTAAATCAGAGCTCCTAAGTCTTTTGAAGTTGACCATCTATACTTAGAATCTCTGGTTCTCTTATGTGTAAAATGAGAGGTTTGGACTCAAGAATTTCTAATGTCCTTTCCAGCTCTTAAACTGTATGGTCTGGTCTGGTGTACATGATGATTGTCCTTTCAAATGAATTCAGAGAAGAGATGGCTATGGACTGGGATGGCCAGGGAAGCCCCTTAGAGGAGATAGGCCCTAAAGACCATGAGGAGCTGAAAAAGTGCAGACAAATCCAGGGCATTGGGCTCATGGTGAGGGGTAAGCAAAGACCCAGAATCAGGAAACAACATGGGGCCAGAGTTGAGTATCAGTGATCACCAAGTGTGGAAAAATAGGGGAGAGCTGGGCTGGAGGACTGTGCAACTGGATCATATCATTATAGTCCTATTAACACAGGTACTTTGACAACCATCTGGTAAATCTGCAGGTGTTCCATAGTGAGATTTTCTGGATTCTCACCAGAAGCCAACAAGCTGCTCCTAGCTGCTAAGTGAGACTCTCAAATATGCCTTCAGTTACTGTCCCAGGTGACTGATGGTACAACATCAAGAATTTTTGTACCTCTCGTGGCTAGGCATTGGCTGGGGGCCAGAGTTAGGGTACAGGGCATCTCACTAGAGGAGTATTTGCAAAGTATCTACTGAGCAAAGCACAGGGTGAGATAAAGGCTCCAGGAGAGGTATTTCCTTATCTCCTCCATATGCCTTCCTTATTTCTCCTTCCATCTCATTTCCACTTGACAAAATACCTTCCCCCAACTATCTAAGTCCTACCTTAGTGCAAATAGTTTGTGTGAGGAAATGGGATGAACAGTGGATTCAGAGTCAAGAGACCTGGGTTCAAATCCTGGTTTTTCCATTTATTATATGACCTTGGACAAGCATCCTCATCTCTCTGGGCCTCTGTTCCTTCCTTGGTAAAATGAGAGGGTTGTCCCATGGTTGTGTTTCCTGAAGTCTCGATCCCTCTAGGAAGATAATTTCATTATGGATGTTGAGGTCAAAAGACCTAAGCTTCAACCCTTGCCTTAGACACTCGTGAGCTATGTGATCTTGGGCCTGTGTGACCTGGCTTCTCTGGGTCGTATTTTTCCCAACTGTAAAAATCACCTGCTTGGACCAGCAATCTCTCAGATCCCTTCAGGCTCTGAGTTAGATGACTTTAAAGTTTCACCTCCTCTGGGAAGTCCTCCCTGACTACCTACTAGCATCTCTTTCTCCCTCTTCTAAACCACAGATCTTGTAAGAATGTCTTGATTTTTTCCTTTTTGTTTTGTTAACCTCTTTTGGGATACAGACCTAGTAGAGGTATTGCTAGATCAATGAGTATACATGGTTTTATAGCCTTTTGGGCAAAGTTCCAAATTGCTGTACAGAATGGTTGAATCAGTTCACAACTCCACCAACAGTGCATGAATGTCTCATTTTCCCCACATCCCCTTCAACATTACCTTTTCTGTCCTATTAGCCAATCTAATAGGTACAAGTTTGTACCTCAGAATTGTTTTAATTTGAATTTCTCCAATCCATAGTGACTTAGGGCTATAGATAGCTTTGATTACTTCATCTGAAAACATCATATCTTTTGATCATTTATCAATTGAGGAATGGCTCTTATTTTTATAATTTGACTCAGTGCTCTGTATGTTTGAGAAATGAGGCCTTTATCAGAGAAACTTGCCTCAAAATTGTTTTCACAGTTACAATTGCTAATTTATTTCCCCTCCGTCCTATTCCCCCTTGTTTATTCTATTCTCTCTCTCCTTTCACCCTGTCCCTCCTCAAAAGTGTATTCTGACTACCCCTTCCTTGACTCTGCCTTCCCTTCTATCATTCCCTGCCTGCTCTTATCCCCTTCCCCTCCTACTTTCCTGTAGGGTAAGATAGATTTCTATACCCAATTGAGTGTGTGTGTTATTCCCTCTTTGAGCCAATTCTGATGAGAGTAAGATTCACTCACTCCCTTCCACTGTAAAAAGCTTTTTCTTGCCTCTTTTATGTGAGATAATTTACCCCATTCTACCTCTCCTTTTCCTTTTCTCCTAGTATATTCCTGTCTCACTCCTTAATTTTATTTTTTAGATATCATCTCTTCATATTCAACTCACACCTGTGCCCTCTGTCTATATATACTCCTTCTAACCGCCTTAATGAGAAAGTTCTCATGAGTCACAAGTATCATCTTCCCATGTAGGAATGTAAACAGTTTCACATTATTAAGTCCCTTATGATTTCCTGTTTACTTTTTCATGCTTCTCTTGAGTCTTGTATTGGAAAGTCAAATTTTCTATTCATCCCTGGTCTTTTCATCAGGACTGCTTGAAAGTTCTTATTCCATTGAATATCCATTTTTTCCTCTGAAGGATTCTACTCAGTTTTGCTGGGTAGGTGATTCTTGGTTGTAATCCTGGTTCCTTTGCCCTCCAGGATATCACATTCTAAGCCCTCCAATCCTTTAACATAGAAGCTGCTAAATTGTGTGTTATCCTGACTGTGGTTCCATGATACTTGAATTATTTCTTTCTGGTTGCTTTTAATATTTTCTCCTTCACCTGGGAGCTCTGGAATTTGGCTAGAATATTCCTGGGAGTTTTCATTTGGGGATCTCTTTCAGGAGGTAATTGGTGGGTTCTTTTGTTTTCTGTTCTACCCTCTGGTTCTAGAATATCAGAGTAATTTTCCTTGATAATTTCTTGAAAGCTGTCTAGACTCTTTTTTTGATCATGGCTTTCAGGTAGTCCAATAATTTTTAAATTATCTCTCCTGGATCTATTTTCCAGGTCAGTTGTTTTTCCAGTGAGATATTTCACATCATCTCCTATTTTGTCATTCTTTTGGTTTTGTTTTATTGTGTCTTGATTTCTCATAAAGTCATTCGCTTCCATTTGCTCCATTCTAATTTTTAAGGAATTATTTTCTTCAGTGAGCTTTTATACCTCCTTTTCCACTTGGCCAATTCTACTTTTTAAGGAGGTTTTTCTTCAGTGAATTTTTGTACCTTTTTTCCATCTGGCCAATTCTGCTTTTTAAGGCATTCTTCTCCTCATTGCCTTTTTGGACCTCTTTTGCCATTTGGCCAAGTCTGTTTTTTTAAGGTGTTATTTTCTTCAGTATTTGTGTGTGTGTGTGTGTGTGTGTGTGTGTGTGTGTGTGTGTGTCCTTTACCAAACTGTTGGCTCATTTTTCATAATTTGTTTGCGTCACTCTCATTTCTCTTCCCAGTTTTTCCTCGACCTCTCTTACTTGATTTTTGAAATCCTTTTTGAGCTCTTCCACGGCCTGAGACCAATTCATGTTTTTCTCAGAGGCTTTGGATGTAGGAGCTTTGATTTTGTTATCTTATTTTGAGTTTGTGTTTTGATCTTCCTTGTCACCATAGTAACTTTCTAGGGTCAGCATTTTTTCTGTTATTTGCTCATTTTCCTAGCCTGTTTCTTAACTTTTAACTCTTTGTTAAAGTGGGGTTCTGCTTTTAGAGTGGAGGCATACTGTCCCAAGCTTCAGGGATTTTGTGCAGGTGTTTTCAGAGATACTTCTAGGGTTTTTTAAGTTTTCTGTACTTCCAAGGTGGTATGATCTAAGGAGATGTGTATTTACTACTCTCCTGGCCTGTTCTCTAGTCTGTGAGAGACCGTAAGCACTCTTTTCTAGCCTAGAATTGTAAGGAGAATCCTCGTTCTACTGTGGATACAAGCTCCGATGTGCTAGTTAGAGCTCCTTCTTGCCCTGGGATGGCCACCCAGGCCTGTGAACCAGATCTGAGTATGGCAAAGCAACAGAATTTTGCCTCAGTGCTAGCAAAGAGGCGTCTAGATTCTCATTCTGACCAGTTGTTCAACCTCTTTACCATCTATGGGCTGAGAGCTCAGGAGGCAGCTGCTGCCACTGCTAATTCAGTGGCTCTCAAGACCTGCTGGGTTTTGGGGTTTGCTGGGGCTGGGGCTGTGTTGGTGCAGCCTGTGCTATACTATGTTCCGCTCTTATCCAAACACAACAGACCTTTCCTGCCAATCTTCTAAGTTGTCTTTGGCTGAAAAATTATTTCACCCTGTCCTTTTGTAGGTTCTGCTGCTTCAGAAATTGTTTTATGGCATTATTTAAAGGCATTTGAAGGGGTTTGGGGAAAAGCCCAGGTGAATGGTTGCCTTTTCCCTGCCATCTTGGCTCTGCCCAAGAATGTCTTGTTTTGTGACTTAACTATTTCATGTGACCCTTGCCTCTCAGGCTACACTGTGAGCTCCCCAAGAGACCAGGCTCCCATTGGCCAGCTTAGCATTGGACATGCCACCAGCACTCAGTAAAAAGGCAAGGTGAAAGCTATTTGTCCTTATGGGGGAGTGGGGAGATGCCTAGAGATCAGGCTTAGAGATCTCTGGGTCTCCCCTCTCCCTCCTTCTCTCCCCTAGGGGGTCTGGTATGTCTCACCATGAGAGCCAACTCTTCAAATCTGCCTTACAAAGAGGCCTTGGAAGGCAGAGCCGGCAAGACTGGAGCAGGCTGGGGAATGGAAGCAAATTCTAGTCCACACTGTGGTGGGAACAGGCCACATCAGAGCAAGAGGCTGCAGGCTCTGGGAAGCAACAATGGCTTCATCCCTGGAGTTCTCTACCTCTATTGTAAACAGGAAGCTACCCCAGCCAATGCCATTGGGATCTAATGGGCTACAAGCAGAAGACTGTGGGCCACTGGTCAGCTGTGTGGCCTCACACAAGTCACATGATGCCTAGCACATAGTAGGCACTTAACAAATACTGATTGATGCCTCAACTTGATTTTTCTCATCTGTAAAATGAGGGACAAATCAATCCTGCTCTGGTCCCTCAGAGATGGTCTGCAGATACAATGAATTAAAAGAGGGAAACAGTTTGAAAAATTAGCAGTTAAAAAAATAAAGAAAAGTTAGCGGCATGTAAATTTGAGACCCAATTGTTACTTATTTTTTAAAATAAAAGTTAAATCAGTGTCTACCCCCTGGATTCTAGTCCCAGGTCTGCCACTGACTTAGCTGTGTGATCTTGGACAAGTCCTTTCCCTTCCTGAACTACAGTTTCCTCTTCCTGGAAAACAGTGGGCAATGGGATTGGGCCGAACAGTCCCTAACTTGTCTCTAGTTTTTGAGAGCTTGTGGTTCTATGGTCTTGCTAAGCCCAGGTCCTACCCATCAAATCCATCACAGCATTATGCAATGGACATGGTATGTGGTATAATTTGAGGGCGGTCCCACCATTTCTCAAATCTCTCCCCCACCACCTGTCACTGGCACCTGAAATTCCACCATTAAAGGGTTTGTGTGGAGGGGGGAGTGCTCAGAGTTATCCACAGACTCATAGATTTAGAGCTAGAAAGGACTTGAGAAGCCACCTAATCCAACTCCCTCATTTTACAGATGAGGAAACTGAGGCTCAGAGGGGTTGTGAACTACCCAAAGTTACCCAGATAAAATGTGACCAGGATTTGAACCCAGGTCCTCTGACTCCAAATCCCAGCGCATCAATTCCACTCATTCTGCAGTTCCATTCATTCTGAGTCTAAGAGAAGGGAATTGACATGCCCCAAGCCATGGAGGATTTGAACCTTAAATCACCTCACTCCAAATTCAGCATTATTTCTACTTCACCCTACTGATCCTATCTCATTAAATGACTCAGTTTTATAAATAAGCAAACATACCTTCTGTAGATCAAATAAATCATCTATCTCAAACCCATCTATGACTATTGTCCAAATGTGTGTAGCTGCTACTGCCATTAAAGTGAGAATTAAGAAGCATTACTGACTTCACAGAAGTCTTTTGTCATTCGGGATTTTCTCCTCCAGTGGATAATAATAGGACAACTACTCTCATGTGAGATCCGTGCAATTATTTTAATGTTGGAAGGATGGAGAGAAGAGGGTTAGGAAATTCACTAGGTTAAGGCATTGATTTTATGAAGGAGGGAGGGGAAAAAGGAGAGGCAGGAGGCAGCAAGTGATGGTAGCCTGGGAGAAGGGGAGGCGGTGGAGGTCAGACCCACAGGACTTGGCAACTTGTAGGAAGCCCGGGGGGGGGGGGGTACAAGGAGTTCTGCCAAGAATGCTTTATGCCCCCTCCAAGTCCTCCCACCCATCAACCCCTCACCTCTAGCCCCTTCTTGATCTCCTGGCCAAGATGGATTTCTCTGAGTTGTTCTATTTCAGAAGTCATTACCAACCCCTCCAGGCAAAACATTCCAGGTTGGGGGTAAGGGGAGAGGTTACAACTGAAGGTGCACCAGAGGCCTGGGGTGGGGGACAAGTTGGAAGACTCTCCTTCCTGGGTGGGACTGGATTCCTGAAGGTAACACTCACCTTCTCCCCCCCACCACCACCTTCATCCCCAGCCCCATGCCGGCTAATGAAGCCCTGGTGATTCAGACCCATTCATCCAAAGAGAGAGGGGCGGGGCAGGGACAAGCTGCTAGAGCCAGCTAGAATGACCGATGAATACTCCCCAGAGCCTGCTGGGACTCCAAAGGCAGCCTGCCAACCCCTGGGACCAGGCTTATCTCATTACTCAGGATGGGTGAATTCAAAGGCATAGACAGCTTATTCACCCTAGGTTAGCATTTCTCCCTCCCTGTGCGCCCCTGTGGAAAACCTCAACCAGGGCCAGGGGCTTGGCCTGGACAGCTCCTGCCTTCTGCAAGCTGACTAATGGATTGCTCAGATGCCAGTAAGACAAGACAAAACACAGACGACTTTTTGTATATTTTTTTAATGAGCGATTATGTCCACACAGTTTGTATGTTATTCAATAAACTCAGTTAGCTTAGTTCCAGGTGGGTGTGGCTGTCTCTGTTCCTTAATCTCCTGAATCCAACACACCCCTTCCATCCCTGACACAGAGTTTCTATTCTTGTCAAAATCTTGAGCCCTGAGCTCCTTCACACTGACCCTGCAACCCGACACTGTATGTGTTCGTTCTTTCTCTCTCTCTCTCTCTCTCTCTCTCTCTCTCTCTCTCTCTCTCTCTCTCTCTCTCTCTCTCTCTCTCTCTCTCTCATTCCTGGTGCTTAGTACTCTTCCCAATACTGAGCCTGACACCTCGACACAAAGTTTCTTTCCCCAGGACTGAGCTCCCATCTAGCACTGAGCCCCCATTCCTAAGTCCTCCATCCCAGGAGGCACAGACCTTTTCATTACTTTCCATTGAAGATATCCAGGGGTCCATAGAAATCCTCAAACACATTCATAAAGCCCTGCCCCCCTCACCGTACCTACCCTCATTCCTGCTATTAACCTGTGACCTGTGGCCACACCTGACACACTTGGTCCTATGATGGCTATAGCTACAGTTCAAGAGTACGGAGAATAGGCCTGATGGGACTTGATGGTTTCTAAGGTCTCTTCAAGGTAAAACCAACCAACCAACCTATGATTCTATAACTCAATGAAGGCAGAATTTGAAGAGTTCACCACCACCACCACCACCACAACCACCCCCAGGATAATGGAATATGTGTTTGGAAGAAACTGGGAGAGAGCCCATGTCCAGCAGGCTCTTTCCTAGAATACCTGGAACCCTAGACTCCAATCCCAAATCTAGTTTATTTTTGTTATCCCAGACAGCTGAGATTCAGGTTTTCTTACTAGGCCCCCAAGTACTTCCTCCTTCTCCTAACTCTTCTTCTCTCACCCTCAACCTCCACCTCCACCCCATCCCTTCCACCCTAAAATTGAAATCAGAGAGCCGAGGCAATGCTATCATGTACAGACCCAGTTTATTGTAGAAAATAATAATTACAATGTATGGATATTTTTAATTACAACCAGAAACATTATCCTAGGCAGAAAGCTGCCCAAAACCATGGGGGGAGGGGGGAAACAGAGAAATGCCTCTTCATCTGCACTCCCTACTCCCCAACCCACCCAAATCCTTTGGAGGAGCCAAGTCTTAGCTCCTCAGGATCATCTTCTCCAGGGCTCTGCCCTGCCCTGCTCCCCCCACATTCTAAAGTTGAGTTGCCCTGAGGTGGGAGGGAGCAAGTCACTTAGGGTTCTGGGGAGGGGGAGGTTCAGGGAGACCAGGGATTCTGGAAAGTCCCCTCCCCATTTGTTTGTCCTGAGAACTTTGCAAACAGGAAAATGGGAGAGGGCAGGGAGGAGACAAGGTGAGCCACCACCCCCCTTTGGGCCTACCTCACTCACCCACCTCCCAAACCAGTTGGCCCACTTTGGGGCTGTTGTCACTAGGGCAGAGATGGGAGACGGGCTGGGCCACCTGAACTATCCCCTGCCTATCCATGATGCTGAGTTTCAGTGAGCTGCTGGGGTGAGTGGGCGGGCTCCCTGCTTCCTTAGAGAGGGCCCCTCAGGGACACCTTTACTTCTAGAGGAAACCGCAGTACAAAAGGTGAACCCCGATAGATTAGGGGGGAAAGGAGGAGAGATGGGGACCACGGAGCATACATACAGGATTGGAAATGGGTTTGAGGACGTGCCCATTTGAGGGTACACACACACACACACACACACACACACACACACACACACACACAAACACACAAACACACACACACACTCCAGGAGGGCGGGAGGAAACCAGCCAGCACTGGCTCTGTGACATTGAGCCCCTGGCTAAAGGACCAAGCCCGCTCAGGCAGCTCAACAGTCCAGGTCTCTTCCTTCTCTGTTTCTGGGAGCCCCCAGGCAGTGGGATGGGATCTCAGCCAACTCCACCAACAATTCTTCCTCTTTCTCTTTCTGGGAAACTGCAGGACCAGCTTCAGTGTACCAGAAAGGCAGGGCCCTGCTCCTGCCCCCAGCCCACTCCCACTGAGTTTCTCAGAAGAGAAAGCCCTAGGTTTCCAGGCACCCCCAGAAGGAGTCAGGTGAGGGTGTTTTTGAGAGAAGGGAGGATCTGGAGAGGGCACTCCAGCTAGAACAGGTAGCATCCCCCTGGCATTGTGTGCTTGCTGATTCCAACAGGCACCAACCCACCCTTACCCTCCCACCCACCCAGACTCCAGGCACAGGGAGACATTAGGGGCTTGGGCCAGGTTCTCTGTCCAGGGAAGAGTTCAGTCTCTGCCAAGCACTAGGGCCCAAATGGTCAGGGAGAACTGAAGAGAAAAGGATGTGTCCAGCCTGGGTACAGGTAAGGAGGTGGGGGCGAGGAAGGACACCCACAGCAGGCTTCACTGTCCCTTTTCCCTTCTGTCCATTGTCCTCCCCATACTCCCTACACGTAGTTGCTGGTGGGGGCAGAGCGGGCAGCAGTGTACTTAGCTGAGTAGGACTTCTCACTCCGGGGTGGGCAGTTGCAGCACAGCAGAGCCCCTCCGAGCATAAGCAGGCCTGAGGCAGCCCAGCCAATGTACAGAGAGGCACCCATCTCCCTCTTCTGTCCAGAGGCCACCAGAGGATTGTAGAAGTCCCGGATAATGTTGTGGGCAGTCCAGGAGGTGGGAATGATGACCAGGATGCCAGCCAGGATAAAGACAATGCCAGCCACGATCATGGTCTTGGCCTTGGAGGTCTCATCCTCCACACAGTTGGTACACTTGCCACCCACCAGGGCCAGAAGGACGCCGAGTGCTGCCACGATGATGCAGATGACCACTAGGGCCCTGGCAGCCTGCAGGTCCTGGGGCAGGGCCAACAACGAGTCATACACCTTGCATTGCATCTGGCCCGTGCTCTGGACCACGCAGTTCATCCATAGACCCTCCCAGATGGTCTGGGCAGTCACGATGTTGCTGCCAATGAAGGCTGTCACCCGCCACATGGGCAGCGCGCAGGACAGCATGGAAGCCAGCCAGCCCAGCACGGCCAGGGCAATGCCCATTATCTGGAGCCCCATGGACCCCATCCCCTCAGCCTGAGACGGAGCCGAAAACCAAGAGAAGCAAGAAACGCTAGAGCTGAGCACCCGGAGAGGCTGGGGTTCAAGATCTCAGCTTCAAGTTCTTTAGGGAGGGAAGTCCAGGTGAGGAGGGAGCTCTGAATGGTCACTTTCCAAAATAAGGCAGATAAAGGCAAGACTTTCCTCCTCGCAGGTGCAACTGATGAAGCTTCCCGCCAGATGTTAGGGAGTTATAAGGCTTGAGGGCGTGGCAAGGGGGAGGGAGGAGGAGGCGGGGTTTCGACCTGGGCCTCCATCTGACTAGTTTCTCCGGATTCCTGCCAGGGTAACCAGCAACAAAGACACTTTCAGTCCCCTGGGAGGAGACTGGGGCCCTGACTCACCCAGCCTGACATTCTGGAGAGTGAGTCTCAGAGGAAACTCAACTCTCCCTTTAAAGTCTCAGAGTGCTGGGGTCAGATCAGAGGCAGACAGGTCTGAGTCAGCCCCCCCCAATAAGAAGGGTGACTCCCCAAGGGCAGGAGGGAGCCAGGGGCCCCAGGGCCTGGGAGGCTGGTCCTGGGGGAACCTCAGTGTAGCTTTTCCCCTGGATCGAACAGCTCTCTCCCACCTAGGCTGGGGAGAGGAGACCTGAGAGTATGCTAAGGTGGGGTGTGGAAATCCTCCAGGGGAAGGAGGCTGCTACTGTTGCTGTCAGCCTGATTTTAAATAGCAATAACAAAGATAATTAGTATTATCATCATTACTGGCAGGTGTTGATAGGCATCAGCATCCTCCTAGCTGGCCTCAGCACTTACCCTGCACAATCTCATCCTGTAGAGCCTAGGGCTGGATGTCCAGAACTGGGGCCAGTCCCTTCAACCCATTAATGGACCGGCCCCCCCCACACACATCTTTCAAAAGAGTGCGAATTGAATGAATCCCTCTGATCCTCCATTACACTTTCTCTTCTTAAAAAGGCGGAGTGTCTAAAAAGTATCCCTTACTAAAAGGGGGGGGGGAGAGATAGAGTCTCTTTCAGGAGCATTTCCTCTGTTTCTCCTGAGGATATTGAACAGTCTGTCCACAAATCTAAAAATGGAAGGGTCGTTGGAGACCATCTAGTACTACTCCTTTGTTTTACAGATGAGGAAACCGAAGCTCAAAAGGGAACACAGTTTGCCCAAGATGAGACAGGTAGGAAGCAAAGGAGCTAGAGAGGAAGCATTGTGCAATAGAAAGTTCTGACATTAGAGTCAGAAGATCTGGGTTCTAATTCTGGCCCTACCAGAGGGGTGGTAGAGAGGACCAGCCTAACCGTCTGCAGGACAGAAACTTGGCTGTCTGTGCTGCTCCTTGTTATCTGTGCCACCTTGAGCAAGGCTCTTAATCTCACTGTGCTTCGGTTTCCTCATCTGTAAAATGATAGATTTGGACCAGATATCTTCAAAGTTCTCTTCCAGCTTTAAGTCTATGAAGAAGACATCATTAACAGGATTCACAGTGGTCCTTACCCCCACAGAGATCTTGGTGTGCTAAGGGGAAGTGGGCAATTACTCAAATAACTAGATGAAGTAGGAGAAGTAGTGATGAATGATGTAGTCATAAGTGCCTTCAGAGACCCAAGCAGATATTAGAGGAGGTCAGTAAAGGAAAGAGATCTCCACTGGGGATGGGGATGAAGGGATGAGAGAAGGCTTCCTGGAGGAGGTGGCCTCGGAGCTGGACCCTGAAGATTATTGCTAGAGGTGGAGCGGGAGGACCCCTTGGGAGAGAAGCAAAAATACCAAGATAGGGACTAGAGGGGTGTGCCCCAGGCATAGGGAGGAATCCATTATAGCACACAGGATAAAGTGTGGGGGAGTTCGATGAGATAAGGCTGGTGCCAGCCTGGGGAATTTGGATTCCTCATTGCTTTAGGGAGATTAATCTGGAGGCAACAAAGAGGCTGGATTGGAGGAGGGAAAGACTAGTGGTTGGGAAACCAATTAGGAAGTTTCTGCAATAGGCCAGATGGGAGGTAATGAGGGCCTGGATGTGGGTGTTGGCAGTGGGAACAGAAAGGAGAGGATAGAAGTGATAAACATTGGTAGGTGGGGAAATGGATGGGCTTTGCTGCTGCCTGGTTGAATCAGTCAAGGAGTCCAGGAAGGGGGATGTCTGAGAAGGAAGGAAGGAAGGAAGGAAGGAAGGAAGGAAGGAAGGAAGGAAGGAAGGAAGGAAGGAAGGAAGGAAGGAAGGAAGGAAGGGAGGGAGGGACAGAACAAGGAAGGGAGGAAGAAACTCAGGAATCCTCATGATGAACTCAGAGGAAGAGCTTTATGTAGGTTTCACATCCAGCTGTTGAGAGTTATGGCCAGATGTTTAGGGGCAAAAGAAAGAAGAGCCAGTAAGCAGTTCCATGGGCAAGTTCCTGCTGACCCTGGAGAGAATAAAAAAGTCTCTGGGTAAAGGGACTTTTATTTTTATGTCTGTATTCACAGGTCCTAATACATAGCAGGCACCTAATAAATACTTGTTGACTGTTGCCTGAGGAAGGTCCCCACCCACCTAAGGGGGGAGGGGGTCCCCAGGCTTTATCAGCTACCCCTCTCCCTGCCCTACCAAGAATGGTGGGTGGTGCAGTAGGAAAAGAGCTGATTTTGGAAAAGCTGGGATCTGGGTTCAAGTTCAAATGCTTACTACCTGTGACCTCGGCCAAGTGATGTTGCTTCTCAGGTCTTGGTTTCGTCATCTGTAAAAAGAGAGGAGTGGACAAGCTAGTCCTTTCCAACGCTAGGTCTGTGAATCTAAGATCCTTCTCTGAAGAAGTTTGCAGACCCTGGGGGTCAGGGCAAAGGCAGTTCCCAGTAAGCGGGTGATTAACTCAGGCTGTCTCCATACCAGCCAAACCTGCAACAACTATTTGGAAGAACCTGTTCTGCCAAAGCGACCAAGGAGATGGAGCAAAGATGACTGTGGCCTGACCTCCAGCCAAGCTGACCCAGCCACACCCATTGGAGCCAGCTCCTGAGAACAGGACTATAGGGTGGTGCCCCACCCCCCAGCAGGGCCTATACTTCCCCATGTAAGATTCCCCCAAAGGTCCCCCAGCCCCCCCTTCACCTTTCCCAACCTCTAAAACCCTCTCTTAGCCCTACAAACCATGCCCATGGCCTCCCTCCCAAACCCCTCAAGTCAATTCTTCCCCCAACCCACAGAATCCCCTCCTCCTCGATGGACCAATGTTCCTTCACAGAAATTCTCTTTCTTAAAAGCCCCTTCTTCTAAAAGAAAATCTCCTTATCACTCCTCCCTCCGAAACTCCCCCCCAAGGGGGCAGCTAGGTGATGAATTGGATAGAGCACCAACCCTGGATTCAGGAGGAGCTGAGTTCAAATCCAGCCTCAGACATATAACACTTGCTAGCTGTGTGACCCCGGGCAAGTCACTTAACCCCATTGCCTAACCAAAAACAAACAAACAAAGAAACAAAACTCCCCACCAAAAAAAAAAAACACCAACAAAAAACACCGTCATGGTCCCACATGCAAAAAATATATAAGAAATATATTAATAAGAAATGGCTTTGGGGGGCAACTAGGTGGCTCAGTGGATAGAACACTGGCCCTGGAGTCAGGAGGACCTGAGTTCAAATCTGGCCTCAAACACTTACTAGCTGTGTGACCCTGGGCAAGTCACTTAACTCCAATTGCCTAAAAAGAAAAATGGCCCAGTGTCCAGTCGCAGCCCTTTGCAATCTCTCCAAATCTCTTCTAGTCTCTCTCTTCACTGCCCCTTCCTAAAGATAACTGCTCTTCTGTCCATTTATTTATTCATTCATTCAACAGACATTGTTGAATGACTTTATTGAATTTTCAACAGACATAATCAGAACCTAGTATGTAGCAGGAATAGTGCTAGTTGATAGGGATACAATTTTTTCAAAAAGAATAGAAACAAAACCTGCCCTCAAGAAGATTACACTCTACTCAAGAATAAATTAAATACATACATACATACATAAATACATACATACATACATGCATACCAATTTTTTTTAAAAAAAAAGGTAGCTAGGGAGGAGAGGCTCTGGCAGCTGGACAGTCTCAGGACAGGACTCATATAAGAGCTAACACTTTGATCTGAACTCTTGAAGGAAGCCAGGGAGTCCTGATTCAGAGCTGGAAGGGAACTCAGAGGCTACCTAGGTCACTGCCATCATTCTGCAGATGTGGTAACTGAGGCCTAGGAAAGTAAGGGGACTTGCCCCCTAGGTTTACAAGGGAGTCAGCTTCAGGGGGTAGAATCTGAATCTGGCTCCCTCACTCTTAAGCCAGTGTTCTTTCCCACTTACCTCTCTGCCTCCTACAAGCTGGATTCCTGCATTCTTGCCTGCATTCCTGAAGTCCAGTCTTCCCTATCAGGGGAGCCCATGCCATCCATCCGGTGCCCACACAGGGCTTCTGCACACGAAGAAGACATTCCATTGTATACACACACTTGGTTTAGTCACCCTGATTGGCCAGTTGCTCCCTGTAGTTACTCTCATTTCCCATCCTCCACAGCCCCCTCTGCTAGGTACTGGCCCAGGGAATTACAGTCCCATCACCCTTCTTCCCAAGGAAAATCCTCTTCTGATTTTTCTGTGTCTTCTCCTTGGTCCTAAAACCCATCTCTTTTCATGGGACCGCAGACTTTGAGATGGAATGGACCTAAGATGTCACACCTCCAGGGTTCTCAACTTGGGATCTGTGAGCTTTTTTAAAAAATACTTTAATAATTCTATTTCAACATAATTGGTTTTCTTGGCTCTTTTACGTTTTGTTTGATCAATGTGAAAACAGTTTTCTGAGAAGAAATTCATAGGTACCGCCAAACAGGGCCATGACCCAGAAAAGTTAAAGAACTCTCATGAATCTAACCCAACCCTTTATTTTTGGATGAGCAATCTTTGGCCCAAGTTCACACAGCTAGCAAATGACCAAGGCAGGATTTGAAACCAGATTCTTTGACTTCAAATCTAGTCTTGTTTGCATGATGCCATCCTGCCCCCAGATACAAGTAGCCTGGATGTTTGCACCTTCTTCCTGTCCCACCCTTCTCTTTCAATGTCTCCGTCATATCAAACTTTGGACTATCCTGAGATCTCCTCTTGATATACAGGCACATCCTAAATGCCCCAGCCTCTGGTTATGACATCTGTCCCCTCCCAACCCTAACCCTTACCCCCTATGCTTCCCCCCCTCAGGGCTTCATAAGATGTTTCTGTATTTCAAAGTCAATTTCCTGTGGGTTTCTACAACTTTCTGTCTTTCTCTTTTCTTTTCTTTCTTTCTTCCTTCTTTTATTTTTCCTCCTTTCTTTCCTTCTTCCTTTCTCTCTTCTGTTCTGTCATTCATTGATTCATTCTTCCATTCATTCAATTGCAACATTGAAAATAGGGTTTAATTTAAGAAATATCTTGATTCTACACTTATTCAAATAAATGTTCACTTGCAAACATGAGGGAGTTACCACATGGCCACTACTAATAATTTCCTTTTTGAGTCATTAAAACTCAGATAAGGATGTTTTCTGCATTAATGAAAAGGAACAATTTGATAAATACATAACAGAAAACCTTGGGGGTATTGTGGAGGTTTTGATCTTATTTCAGGGTCTGTTTTGTCCTTTATTGATTTCTTTTGGGGGGGTTTATCACCTTCATTTCCAAATATATCCTTCTTCCCCTTGCCCAGAGAGACCTTCCTTCTGTAATTCTCTAGAGCAACATTTCTCCAACTACATTCCAAAATGATTTTGGGACTCCATGACTCCAAGGAATATGTCAAAGAAAAACATTGGGCTGGCAAACAGGCGAGTACAGCAAACCCATCTACTCTGCAGTCCGTGTTGGTGCCACACCATGGATGGGGTCAGAGGATAATGGAAACCACTAGACACAGGCCAAAATCATGCCTTCCTGCAATGCCAACTCAGAACTCAAAGTCTTTCTGGCTTGACAAACCCTCCCTGGCACTTACATTCCATGAGTATAGTCTTCAAGTACTCAGGGCAACCTCCAGGGAGACAGATCAATCAGTATTTATTAAGTGTTTACTATGTGCCAGGTACTGTGCTAAATGCTGGAATAAGATATGACAGCAGAAGGAACTTCAAAGACCAGAGCTCCTACATCCCAATACCAAATCCTGTTGGATGTTTCCTTATCCCAGAAGATGAGTGAAAACTCAAAATCCCAGAAGTCTATATAGGTACAAGGCACTCCTCCAGCCTATGCTGGAAGTGGAATCTGCCACCACCACCCCACCTCTTCAAGAGGACTATTACATAGGAATATACTTAACTACGTAGATGAAGGTGGCAGAAGAAGAGAGACACTAGCCTCTAGGGGGATCAGCCAAGCCCTCCTGCAGAAGGTGGCACCTGGGCTGAGGTCTAAAGGAAACCAAAGATTCCAAGAAGTGGAGGGGAGGAGGGAGGGATTTCCAGGCACTCGGGACAGATTGTACAAAGGCAGGAAGAATGGAGAAAGTGTGTCACCTTTGAGAAACAACAAGAAAGCCAGTTTGGCTGGATCGTAAAGGGAGAAGGAGAGTTATATGTAATGAGGTTGGAAAGGTCGGTTGGGGCTAGGCTGTGAAGGGCTTCAAATGCCAAACAGTTGTATGTGGGTGCGGGTGTGGGTGTATTTGATCCCAGAGGTAATAGGGAGCCAGTGGCGTTTATTGAGACTAGCATCTAAGAAAGAGGCTGCTTCACCACATTCTGAATTTAGAACAAACGTGACTCTAATGGCATCTGCCTCCAGTTTGGCCTCATTTCTAGGGATCCTGGGCACCAGGTGGGAAATGTCACCAGATTCTTAAAAATACTTCCATTGTGTTGGCAAAATGACAAAGGGATTTTCAAACCAAGCCTGGCAAATTTGAACGAAACCCTTGGATTGCTTTTAAGGGCAAAGTGATAACCTGATACAATCTCCTCGAACCCAATCCAGGCTTCTGCAAATAAGAAGCTGGGAAAACGAGAATCACTGTGAAAAATCACGCAAGGAAAGCAGCTATGCTGTCCTTTACCAGCCCTCCCAGCAATGTGCTTACTGGAAACAATCTCTTCATTCTGCCTGAATAAGTTCAAATGGTATGAGATTTTGAATTCAATTGATCCAAAAATAGAATATGGCTTAAAAATCAGCCTACTGACCTTCTACCTTTGAATCTGCAGTCCAGGGATCAAATTTAATTCAACATCCTCTCTATGCAAGGAACAGCAGGGAATTAAGAGCACAAGACCAAAGCGATGGTCCCTGCCCTCAGGAAGCTTACGCTCACTACTGGGGGGGCTGGGAGGTGGGGCACACAGTAGGCATTTTAAATGTCATTCTAGAAGGTAGTACTAGAGTTTTGACTGAAGATTGGTTTAAATTACAAGGTCCTGTCACTACAAAACCATTAAGAAATGCAGCTTTCAAAAGCATATCAGCCAGTTTTATTCGTAAGCAGAGTAAGCTGCCCATACGAAATTATTTGAGGTGCTCAAAGAAGGCTCACCTGTTTAAAATGATGTCTCCTTTCCTTCTGTGATGGTAGGTGAAATTCTGCTAATATAAACTTCATTATTTTGGGGAGAAAATACTGAAGAGCAATTAAACATTTAATTATAACTCACAGGCTCACAGACCTAGGGCTTGATGGGAAGCCATCTATCTGACAGCCTCATTTTGCAGAGAAGCAAGAAGGCTCAAAGAGGTAAGGTGATCACCCAAGCTGCAGAACTCATGAGAGGCAAAGTAAGGATTCGAACCCAAGCCTTTTGACTGAACCCAGTGCTACTGTCACTGGGAATTTCTGCTGTTAAAACAACTAGGTCACCTCTGACTCTGTCCTTGGTGCTGCCCTCGAATAAGGTATCCCCCTCTAAGGCGCCCCCCACCTCTTATTCAATTCAACCAACATTCAGTGGTGCCTACTACATGCAAATCACTGGGGATATAATCACAAAAATGAAACAGTACCTGCCCTCAAGGTGCATACATCCTACTGAAGAGGGAGAAGAGGTGAATACAACAGACACAAATCAAGATTGTCCCTTAGATCAGAGAAGGCTTCCTGTAAGAGGTGGTGCTTGAGCTGCTCCTTGAAGGAAACCAAGACGTCTAAGAGGTAGAGGGAAGGAGGGCAGCCTTGCAGGCATTGGGAGGAAAGGAGGAAAGCTTGTACAAAGGAAGAATTCTGAGTCTGGGATCAACCAGCAAGGCAGTTTGGCTCTGATATAGAAAGTACGAAGAAGACCAATACAAAGTATGGCTGTAAAGATGGGTTCATTGTAGAGGGCTTTCAAATCTAAGCTAAAGAGCCTGCACATTCCCTGAGAGGCAACCTTCAGCTACTGACGATTTCTGAGCAGGGAAGCGACATGGCCAGACTAGTGCTTTTGGAGCAATGAATTGGAAAGGAGGCAGGGAGACCAATTAGAAGGCTTGCAAGTTCGGGCTAGCTGTAATAAGGACCCAAATTAAGATGGTACCGGCATGAGCGGAGACAGGGGAGAAATGTAAGAAATATGTGGAGGGGAGAACCAACAAGACTTAGCAACTGGTTGGATGTGGCTTGAAGGCTGGTTTCACCCTCAGAAATCAGGACATCTAGAAGAATGGGGGGAGGGGGCAGGAGGACATAGAATGAGTTCTGCTTGGGACATGTTGATTTTAAGATCACTGTAGGACCTCCAGATGGCTGGTGATGGAGAAATGGCTATCAGGAGACAGACTAAAGTATATTTCCTTGAGGTATCTTATCCACCAATCAGTCAGCAATCCACAAGCACTAACTATGTGGCAGAGGCTGTGCTAATCACTAGGGATACAAAGAAAAGGCAAAAAGAAAAAAAAACCCAGCCCCTGACCTCCAGAAGCTTATATTCTAATGGGGAGAGAGAGATAAAAAATGTACATATTTTGACAGATAACATGAAAAATACAAGATAATCTTAGAGGGAAGCTACCTAGAGGTGGCTAAGATTAGAAACAGACTCCTGCGAAAGGTTTAGCTGTGTCTTGTAGGAAGCCAGGGATTCTAATAGACAAACATGAGGAGGGAGGGAGGAAATTATAGGTATGGGGGCAGCCAGTACAGAGGCAGAGAGATTGGAGATGGAGCATCCTATGTAAGAGAAAACAAACGAGGCCAATATTGCTGGACCATAAAGTTTGCAGAAGAGAATAATGTATGAGACAGTAAAGCTAGGAAGGGGAAAGAGTGCGAAGAGATTTAAGTATCAAACAAGAGGTTTGTATTTTATCCTATATGTAAGGACAAGACACTGTAGTTTTTTGGGTAGGGGGTTAGTGACAAGGTCAAACTGGTGCTTTAGGAAAATCCCTTTGGCAGCTGAGTGAAGGCTGGATTGTAGTGAGGACACACTTGAGGCAGGGAGACACATTAGGAGGTTGTTTCAATAGAGGCTAGAGATGATGAGGGCCAGAACTAGGGTAGTGGCTATGGGAATGGAGAGAAGGGGACATAAATGAGAGATGCTTTGGAGATCAAAATGACAAGACTTGGTAACCAAGTATAGATGTGGGATGAATAAGAGTGAAGTATCAAGGATGAGGCTAAGGTTGCAAGCCTGGATGATTTACGGGGCCCCTGAACGTTAATAGAGAATGTTGAGAGAGGGAATGACTTGTGGGGAAAGATAATGAGTTCTGTTTTGGACGTGTTGAGTTTGAGACGCCTACAGGACATACAATTTGAATCGTCCAACGGACAGTTGGTGATGCATACTAGAACTCAGGAGAAACCAGGACTGGATATAGCAATCTGGAAATCATTTGCATAGAGATGAAATTGAAACCATAGGAGGCGGATGAGATTCCCCAAGTATGAGATCACAGGGTAAAAATGTTTTAAAAAGAACCTTCACAGTTAATGAGCACAACCTGGTCAACAATCTGGCAGAGTAGACTGAAAGGGAACATTCAGACAGGTGGGAAAAGAAAGAGCAGCTTTGTGAAGACCCTGAAAGGAGAACATGGAGGAGGAAAGCCTGACCAGCAGTGTTGATGGCTGCTGAGAGGTCAAGAAGGATGAGGACTGAGAAAAGCCATTAGATCTGACAATTAAGAAGTTCACAGATAACTTCAGAATTTCAGGTGAATGATGAAGCTGCCAGGCAGATTGCAGAGGGCTCCGAAGATTTGCTCCAGGGTATTCACATTGAGGGGTTCCGTTTGGATCAGGGGACACAACGGGATGTAGCATGGGGTTGGGGGGAGGGACTGTTTTTCATCTCTATCTGTTTTTCTGATATCTCCTTTCTGTCCCTTCTGTCTTCCCTAGTAACTGTCTTCTTGTATATATTCTTGATTTTCCCCTTTGGTTGTTCATGTACACCACTTCCAACTTGGCCACTCAGGCTGACACCACCCATACCCCATGGGGTCAAGCTATCACCATTCATAGGATTGTTTGGATACTAGATTTAGGGCTGGAAGGGATCTTAAAGGACACCTATTCCAACTTCTCATTTTACAGATGAGTAAACTGAGGCACAAGTTAGCACAGGTGGTAAGTAGCAGAACCAGGATTCAAACCCAGATCTCATGTCTCCATATCCAGCACTGTACTGCAACACACCTCCCCACCCAGTTTTCTTCTGTGAGAGACCAGCTTCTTATGGGGTCCCTGGGGTTGAGGGAATACCCACGGTATCAGCTGACTCAGCCCAATACAAGCCTCCACACCCTTTCCTAAGTCCCTAAATTCCTCCTGGGGCTGCCCTAGAACTCACCATCCATTGACAAACGATGAGAGGTTGGAGTTCCCCAGAGCAGCCTTCGATTGGCCCCACCCAACTCTGGAGAAACTGAAGGAGTGGCTCAGGTGGATGAGCTGGGTGATCCTAAGTGTCCCAGCTGGGTCCTGGAGGAAGAACACAGAGACTCAGTACCTATCAGTGAGCTAGATAGAATCTGGGAGCTCCAGGCCCAGCTGTCAGTGATTCGGTCAGCCACGATGTAAACACCATCTCCTCCACACCCTCCCCCACCCCATTCACAGTCACAGGAACATACCAGCATACCAAGAGGCAAGTTGAGAGGAAGCAAAGTGGCATAGGATTGAAACTCTATGATCAACTCCAACTCTCATTTTACAGAGAGGGAAACTGAGGTTGGACATTTCCCCCAACACAGTCTGCAATTCCTGATACTGAACCCTGCCCCACTCCCACATGTATACCCCTAACTATCACTTACAGCTATCCTCTCCACCCCAGGAACTGGAAGCATTTCTGAATCCTTCTAAGAAGCCATATCGTAACCTGCCTTTCCAAAGGCATCAGCCTCCACAGCCAGCTTCCCACTCACAGTTGTGTCATAGCAGCTTCACCCTCACCATAGACACGCCACATCATAGGGTTCTTCCTCTTTACATTGGGGGGAAAGTTATTGATGTGCCTGAGGGCCTGTTGCAGGATGGGGCTCGAGTATAAACCCATTTGTCCCCTACTCCAGCAAAAGGGGAGTTGCTAGGGTCAGAAAGCAAGAGGAGGCCAGGGGAGCTGCTAGGGTCAGAAAGCAAGAGGAGGCCAGGGGAGCTGCTAGGGTCAGCAAGGGAGGCCAGGGGAGCTGCTAGGGTCAGCAAGCAAGAGGGAGGCCAGGGAAGGTGTACAGGAACCAAACTGTTAGGAAGTAGATGTCTCCCCAATCCCTCTGCAGTCTGGGGCAGGGTTTTGTCAAGAGTGCAGCTAGTGTGGCCATGGCCTTGGACTGAGTGCCTGGAGCCTAACCCAGTGCCAGAAGCTATAGGAAAGCTGGTGACAATTTCTCCGGAGTCCTAATGGCTCCTGGAAAAGCCCCCAGGGCCTAGGTTTGGAGTGAAATCTAGGAGTTGAGGAGCTCTTTGTTCTAGATGTTAAGGAAAGGCTTCAGTGTACAGAATGGGGGCTCGATGTGTGAAAAGGAATTCTGTGTCAGAAACAGGAGCTCAATGCTGGGGGCTTAGTGCAGGAGCTGTCATTGTCTGGGGTGGGATTCATTGCCAAGGATAGGGGGCTCATTATAGGGCTGAGGTTTCAGTGCTAGGAATGTGAACCGAGGAATTAGCATTTGGTGCCTGCATTAGGAGCTCCTTGCTTGGGATAGAGTCTCAATATCAGAGATGGAAACTCATTGCCACAGGATGGGAGTTTGGTGATAGCAAAGGGGACTCAGTGCTTGCTGACGGGGCTCAGAAGTCTATTTGTGGGCACATGGCTAGGCACCAGACCTGTTCTGTCCTCTTGTAGGAGATTATCGAGAGTGCTGAGGGCCACAAGACTCACTAAATGCTTCAGGGGCCTTAGCTAACCACAGACCTGGCTGCAGTGGAAGTCTCTGAGCACACCCAGCCAGCTTGGGCTCATCCCATGGAGACTAAGTATGCGCCATCACCTGGGTGGCCCTGAAGATGTGTTGAGAAGCAAAGAAAGGAATGGGTGTGTGGATGTAGCAGGAGACAGTGAGAGATAGTAATTAAATTGAGGGTTCCAAGGTAACATTCGGGGAGAGAGACTTGGGCTAACCCCCAATTTGGAAAAGAGGAATTAGGTATTATTCAGTATCTCTTCTAAGGGATGGGTCCTAGGCTTCAGAATTCTACATGGAACATTCATTCAACAAGGATCTATCAAGTGTCCACTGTGTTCAAGGCACTGTACTAGATCAGAGGATCCAGAGACAAAAGTGAAAAATAGTTTTTGCTCTCCAGGTCTTTGTATTCTCCTGGGGTTCAGTGTTGGAGATGAAGGGTCAGGGATAGGGGCTCAGTGTCAGGGATGGAGTCAGTCAGCAAGAGGGGCTCCATCCCAGAGATGGAAGGAAGCTTAGGAATAAGGATGGAAGTTCAAGGCTAAGAATGGGAACATAGTCAGGTGTGGTAGGGCTAGAGGGGCCCGGTGTCAAGGTCGGAGAAGCTTAGTATCAGCTGGGAACTTAGTGACAGGAGATGAAGACTTAATAATAGGAATCAGGGCTCATTGTCAGAGATGGAGACACAGTGATAGACGTGAAGACTTAGCGGTGGGGTTAGAAAGAAGAGAGCTACAGCAAAAGGAATGAGGCAATTAGAACACCGAGTGGTAGAGTGGTGAGTGAACCACACTGACTCCATCTTGTGACACAATTCTGGAGCTCGGTTCCCTTTTTAATTCAATTATGGATCTAGTCCAATATCTGTCTTGTTGGAAAACTTCATTCAGTTGTCATAATTGTGATAAAAACCTTATTGCCTTGTTTGAACCTAGCCCTGTGGGGCTGGGAAGCTGGACCATTTCTACCCGCTGCTTGGAGACCCTTAACTAAGGACCTGGGTTATACTGATGAGAAACCCAGTCAGATCTGAAGATTGATGCAGGGAGTTTTCTCACAATTACTATCTCAAGCAATCCATATGTCTTATCTCAAAACTGGCCCCATCCTGATCAATCATTTACTGCTTCCATGTTCCTTTGATTGTTCACAGACACTTGGGGGGAGTGGGACACCTCTTTTTCTGAATTCAAAGAATTGCACATGTTTGTTCTCTCTCCCAGCTTGGAAAATCCCTAATGTTTCCTCTTGGAAAACCCCTAATCCCTAAAATAGAAATCAGATTACCTAATTCTGTATCCTGGTTAATTGTTTTCTTTTAATTAATTGAGCTTATTTGATTAATTGTTTTTAATTCATAAAAATGTCTCCCCTTGTATTCAGGGTTCAGTGCCAAGCTGAGGAGCCCTATACCCAATTTGTTATGCAATTAGCATGCAGTGCTTAATAAACTGATATGCTCAGAAGCTCAAACCTTTGTTTCCTCACTCATTTCATCTTTCACCTGCCACAGGAGAGAGCTCTAAGAAAAGGACCAGCCCCAGCCTTGCATTCAGATCTTAGCCTTGGCCATAACAGCCACATGTTAGCCCAGACCCCTGTCCCTCATCCTCTACCCCTCCTAATGACTCTGGGCCTCAAAAATGTCCTAGTCAGATCAGCAATGGAATGCCCACTTTTGTCTACTCTCACTTCCCAAACTCATCTCCTGTAAGTTGACACCATGCCATACTGGAAAGAGTACTGGATCTGGACTGAGATCTGGCTTACTATTCTAGAGTCAACACTTACTACTTGTGTGACTCTGAGCAAGTCAATATAGATCTCTTGGATTCGGTTTCCCCATCCATAACATGAAGAGGGTGGACCAGAACTCTGGCTCTTTCTGTTCCAAATCCAGATATCCTATGACCACTTCTGGACATTTCTCCCCGGGGCCATACTGGAACAATGAAAAAGGTCCCTCTCTCAAGGTCTCCCCTCTTTTTCACTAGGCTTCTGGTTGTCCTTAGGGCAATGTGGAGGAAGCCAGTAGTGCCTTCAATCAATCAACTGGTAAGGATGTATTAACCACCTCCCACATGCCAGGCACTGTGTTAAGCACTGGGAATACACACGTAAGAAAAGAAAGAGAAAGGGCAGCTAGGTGGTGCAGTGGGTAGAGCACAGGCCCTGAAGTCAGGAGGATCTGAGTTCAAATCTGACCTCAGCCCAAGCACTTGACACTTAACTAGCTGTGTGACCCTGAGCAAGTCACTTAACCCCAATTGCCTAAAAATTTAAAAAAAAAAAGATAAAGAAAATTTGGTGCAGCTGGGTGGTACAGTGAATAGATCACTGGTCCTGGAGTCAGGAAGACCTGAGTTCAAATCCAGCCTCAGACACATAACACTCACTAGCTGTGTGACCCTGGGCAAGTCACTTAACCCCATTGCCTTGCAAAAACAAAAACAAAAAAGAAAAGAAAGAGAAGTCCAAAGGCTGGCACTGATTGAAAAGCAAGAAATGAGATGCTTGACCTAGATGCCCTTCTTAAATGGAACTTTTCGGAAGGACTCTTTGCTCTGCCCTCCAATCAAAGGAGGTCCTGGGCCAGAGGGTACTGGGGAGTTGTGAATAGCAAGGCAAGAGGAATTGAGTTGAGGGTAGATGTCTTTGTAAATGGGGCCAATTTCTCTGGAGCTCTGTAGGGTTCTGATTGGGGAGAAAGCCATAAAATACAGTAATAAGTGAAAAGTCATAAAAACTTAAACTCTGTGAAAGGTGGAAGCCTAACACGGTGACCTGTCAGAAATCATAACTTAGACACTGAGTCATGACTTAAGATACTATGACCTATGAAAGCCAAAACAAGAATATCTTGACCTGTATGTGACCAGGACATGATCAAATACACAAACTTATGTTTGGGTATAACACTGGCTTAATGGCCAAGTTCATTACTAAGCAGAAAACCAAAAATATCCACTAATCAGTAGTGGTCCTCTCTATAGCTCCTCCTCCCTTTGTCTGTTTTCTATAATTACTACGGGGATTTGGGGGGTTCTTAACGGCAATCCACTAAACTGGCCGCTGCCCCAGACCAAAGATTGCCCCTGTTTGTAAGTATTCATAATAATTGATTAAACTACTATCTATAATCAATCTAGAGATACTTGGCCTCTTCCTTTGGTATCAAAAGAACACTCCAAGATACAGCGTTCCCCAGCCAGGTGACTTCAGACCTTACAAGGTCCCCCTTGGCCTTGGGGTTCAGAAAAGTAGATTCTGGCATGCCAACTCCCTGCCGGCATTGAAGAAGGTGGCTGAACTCAGGGGAGGGGCTCCATTTTGGCCATTCAAGCCCAAATTCTAGGTTAGAATGGGAGGAAGATAGGGTTATGGTCTCCTGCTTGGGGGAGGGGGAGACAGAGAGACCTTTTCTGATCCTAGGCATTGTTAACAATCTCTCTCACAATGTCTCTCAATCACTCAGCAAGATGAAGATTTTTGTATAGGGAAACCCTCTTCTCACCCTTGGTCTTCTCAGCACCCTGGGTCAGCTTCCCCTACTGCTTTCCAAGAGGGAAAGGTATCCTCCCCATCCCTACCTCAGGATGCACTTTTGGAGTTTGGTACCTTTGGAACCAACCTTTCCTTCATTCATTGCATGCCCAAGGGTAGGGCTCTGAGGAAAGTCTCCCAGAGAGGCAAAGAGAAAGCAGAGATCATTCTAGAGGGTGAGTGATACCACCTGTGACAGTCAGGTGAGTCATTAGCAAGAGAACCAAGAACAGAAACCAGGAGTCCGAGGACCACATCCCAGGCTTTGATCACTGCTCACCCTTTGTGAGTCAGGCTTTTCAGAGAACAGCTGTTTGGGGATTCAGTGGTTTCTCCATGGTCATGCAGTTCTTAACATTATGCTTTTTCAAACCTCTCATCTTCTTTTCCAGACCAGTCCCCACCCACTCATCTCACCTTTCCCAAATCAGGCTCGGTAGAGCCTCAGATGCCCAAGTAGGTGTGTCCCCATATCTGCTGCTCAGCTAGTGAAGGGCCCCAAATGGCAGGGCCTTAGTCAATAATTAACATCTGACATCTTTTTTTAGTTTTCAGCCCAACCTATGATTTAATTTAATGAGGAACTTCTCCCAAATCAAACAGCGCCTTTTCCACAATTTATGGGTCTGGAGAGTTGCCTGGCCAGGCACGTGCTGGTAAATGTTTAACCACAGGCTTTGGGGAGCAGTGTAAGTAGGAAACCCTAGACCTTTGTGGGCCTGACTGGGTACAGGGAGGTCTCTAGAGGTGGTAGGCATGCACAGGATGCCTTCAAATGGAAGCTGGAGAAAGGTTTCCCTAGAAAAGTTCACAGAATGATAGATTTGAAGCCATCTAGAGGCTATCTAGTCCAACTCTCTTATTTTACAGATGAGGAAAGTGAGGCCCAAAGAGTTTAAGTGACTTGTGCAGGGTCATGAAGGTGGTAATCGTCAGAGGTGCTGTTTAAGTTCAGGAAATGGCCCCAGTGCCGTTTCTTTTCCCATCGTACCACAGCTGCTTTTCAAGGCAGATTGGATCACAGGACCCTTGAGGTCCCTTCCAAGACTGGGATTCATCCTAGCAGAGGTGGGGAACCTGCAATCTCAAGGTCTTCAAGTGCAGCCCTTTCACTGCACCCCAACTTCACAAAATAAATCCCCTTAATAAAAGAATTTGATCTGTGAAACTTGGACTCAGTCAAAAGGCCACACCGGAGGCCTTAGAAAGCCACCTGTGGCCTCAAGGCTGCAGATTCTCCACACCTGTCTGGACTCCTAGAGTCCTCAAGCTGGAAGGGAGCTCCAGGATCATGGAGTCTAACCCTTCACTTTATAGAAGAGAAAACAGTGACCCAGAGAGGTGAAATTATTTGCTTGAGGTCATACAGATAGTGAATGTCAGAGGCAGGATATGAATCCATGTCCTTAGACTCTAGAGCCAGTCTGTGATTCTACAACCTGAAACAAGTCACTTACCCTGTCTTAGGGCAGTTTTCTCATCCACAAAATGAGGTCATTGGACTAGATGATCTTTCTTTCCTGCTCTGAATCCTATGAAATCATAAGAGCTAACCTCTGACCCATTTCTAGCAGCCACCCAGTGTACCTGCCCTACCCACACCACCCTGGTTCCACAGCTGACCCAAGGAAGGTAACCAACCTACTGTGTGTACAAAGACGGTGGTGATCCTGAGGTCGGAGACTGGGGACCAGGAGCAGAGTGACATTGGTGGTGGTCTAGCGTTTGTCCTCTGAACCACAAGCACTCAGAGCTGGCCCAGACAGAGAAGGAAAGCCTACCAGTTTCATTCCCCAGAAGAGCATCATTACCACCTCCCCTGCCCCCACTCCCGGAGAGCCTTCCCCTCCTCTCTTGGGATTATCCGGCAACTTTTGAAATGTGCCCCTATATTGGTGGCACAAGAATACTCATTCATTCATTTAAAAAGCACTTTATGATCACACAGCTTCTATAATAAGTGGTAGGCACTGGGGGTTCATGAATGTGACTGCCCTGGAGGAGCTCATGTTTGTGTTTTTTTGTTTTTGTTTTTGGCTAGGAAATGGGGTTAAGGGACTTGCCCAGGGTCACACAGCTAGTAAGTGTTGTGTGTCTGAGTCTGTATTTGAACTCAGGTCCTCCTGAATCCAGGGCCGATGCTTTTTCCACTGCACACCTAGCTGCCTCCAAGCTTATGTTCTATTAGAGGTAAATAGCAAATAGACTGAAAAGTGAATACAAAATCTATACAAAGCAGACACAATGTAACTACTGGTAGAAAGGGCTCTAGGAAGTGGGAGGATCAGGCGTGGTTTCCTATAGGAGGTGGCCCACTTCACAGGGGGCTACTTCCAATCACTTCATTTTCCTGCAGGATGAATCCTGTGGTTTCCCCATGAAGAAGCGGTGCAGTGTAACTGAAAGGGTACCTGTCCAAACACAGGCTCTAACCCTTGCAAACACTGGCAAGTCACCTCAAAACCTCCCTGTGCCTTTGCTCACTCCTCCTTGCATGAGGAAAGTGACTTGTCAGCCTGAAATCTCCCAGAAGCTATGTCCCATCGCCCACATGTAGTAGCTGCATGACCTTGACCAAGTGATTTCAATCTGGGGAGGGGGCAGCTGGAGCCAGGCTCACTAAAGCAGATTGTTAAAGTTTCAGTGCGAGTAGTTACAGTCCAGACATTGGCAAATACTACACAATCAGGGTCTGAATGATTATTCTAGATTTTAAAAAGTGATAGAGAAAATGTTAATGATGCAGATCAGACTCAAAAAATGTTTCCTACTTACATTTCCCCTCCCCCCCGAAAGCCTGTTGTTAAACATTTACCAACACATGCCCGGCCAGGCAGCTCTCTTGGCCCACAAGTTGTGGAAAAGGTGCTGTTTGACTTGGGAGAAGTTCCTCATTACTCCCAAAGAAATCTTAGGTTGAGCTAAAAACCAAAACCAGATGGTGAGATGTTAATTATTGACTAAGGTCTCGGCATTTGGGGCCCTTCACTAGCTGAGCCTGCTTGGAAGTGACCGTTTAGGTCAGGAATTCTGAACCTGAGGTTTGGGGAATCTGTTTGGGGATATTTTGATAAGCGTATTACAATAGGATTGCCTTCTTTTGCAATCCTCCGTGTTTTATTTTATGCATTTAAAAATGGGATTCTGAGATGGGCTCCTTAAGCTTCACTAGACTGGCAAAAAAAAGTTAAGAACCCTTGATCTAGGGATTGAGTTAGAAGGAATGAGATATAAATTCTCCTTTCCCCAAGGGATTTGGGGGGACTGGGCTTTTGAGCTGTTAGGTTTCCTTAGAAAAGGGGTTGAGATCCTTAGCAATAAAGAACCCCACTGTTCTCTAGGCAGCCCCTACCCCTAGAGGACACTCACTGAAGTATGACCAATGAATAGGAAATTACAATTTCTGAAGGAAAAAATTCACATTGTCTTTAATAACAACAATCCCTAATAATGAGAAAAATACGAATCAAATCAGCTGGTAACCATAACCGTGGCAAAGGTAATTGTAAACCATGGAATGCAAAAAAAAGAAAAACAGAAAATGAAAAGATAAAATTCAATATTGATTGGGCACTGGAGAAACAGGCACACTACTACATTATTGGTGGTATTGAGACTGATGTCAACATCAGTCAGCCCTTTCAGAAAGCAATCTGACATGTAATAAATGTCTCACCAATCTCTCTCTCTCTCTCTCTCTCTCTCTCTCTCTCTCTCTCTCTCTCTCTCTCTCTCTCTCTCTCTCTCTCTCTTTCCGTGAGGCAATTGGGGTTAAGTGACTTGCCTAGGGTCACACAGCTAGTGTCAAGTGTCTGAGGCCTGACTCAGGTTGTCCTGACTCCAGGGCTGGTGCTCCATCCACTGTGCCACCTAGCTGCCCTGGGTCTCACCTTTCAACAGGCTTAATGACACTGGAAGAGCAATGAATTTGACCTGTGATATAATACATGGAGTAGTTGATAGTGAGCCGACCTCAAAGTCAGAAAGACCTGGGTTCAAATCTCACCTCTGACATAAACTAGCTGTATGACCCTGGCCAAGTGTCTCAGTGCTTTAGGCAGCTCCCTAAGATTATAAGTTGGAGAGAAGGTGTCAGCCAATATTGGCACAGAGTTCTCTCCACCAGTGAAATCCCACGTCCATTCCCTGTCCCTATACTCACTACCTATTTTACCTTGAATAAGTCCCTTCCCCTCTCAAAGCCTCAGTTTCCTCACCTATAAAATAAGAGGGTTTGACAAGATAGCCTCTGAGGTCCCTTCCAGCTATGATCACCCATCAGTTCCATCACTGGAACTTCATCCCAAAGAAATCATAAAGACCGAACTGGGCAAAATCTCCATGGCTAGGACAATCTTTGTTTTCCCAACACTTAGCACAGTGTGTTGCACACAGTAGGTACTTAATAAATGTATGCAGTGTTGGAGCTGGAAGGGACCTTTGAGACCATCTAGTCCAATGTTTTCATTCTACAGAGGAAACTAAGCCTCTGGAGTGAGAAGTCACTTGCCCAAGGGCAAACAGCAAGTTCATGAAAGAGCCAAGAATGAAACCCAGGTCTCCTGTCTTTCAAGCCAGGGCCTTTTCCACTTCCCTCTGTGCCCAGGGGAGAAGTAGAGAAGATGATGTGGCTCAGTAAAAAGAGCACTAGTCCTGGAGCCAAAGGGATCTGGGTTTGAATCCTACCTCTGAAGCTGACTTTCAGCGTAAATCGCTTAACTGCCAGGACCCGTTCCCTCCACTACAGTGAAGGGGCTGGGGTAGACCAGTTGGTCTGGGATCCCTCCTGTAAGTAAAGTGGAGGAAGCAGGAGGAAGAGAGGGGAGGAGGGGGCTGGGGCTGGGCTGAAGAATGCAAAGTTGAAATCGCGGCATTTCTCCTTCCTCTGTTTAACCAAAAGCCAAAACCAAAAGGGTTGGACTAGGAAGCTTTAGATTCTGAGATAAGAAGTGGGTAAAGGCACAGGGTGGAGGCCTCCAAGGTCTCAAGGGTGGGAGAGGGAGCCTCCTGGTGGCACCAAGAAGTCACCACACCTTTTCAGGACCCACGGAGTCCCCACAATCGTGCGATCCAAGGTCAAAAAGAGAGAAAGTGACCCCAGGCCAATGTCAGGTGAGATTCCCAGCCTGGGCCAAGCTGGGAGTGGGGGGAGGCACCGTTGGCTTTGGACATACGGGTGAGGCTGGTGAGCAGCATCACCCACACTGCCAAGCTTGGGGGTTTGTTTTTGTCTTTGTTCTGGTCTTTTGACGTGCTAATTGTTCTTGTTCATTGTTTTTCCTTCTCTTCCTCTTTTTCCTTTTTTTTTGAAAAAGTCTTTATTATTAGGAAGCACTCTGGGATGGGGGGGCAGAGATAAAGGGAGAAAAGGAAAGGAACTCCATAAAAATCTATTTTTTAGACACCAGACACTAGCAGGGAGGGAACATCGTCTATTTCTAATGACCAAGCTCGGCCCCAATGAGGAGATGAGAAAAAGCACCCATCCCTCCCTTTGTGGGGGGAGAAGGGGAGCATGTAATGGACAGGAACACGTTATACACTGCTAGGCTCGCCTGGGGGGTTGGTTACTTTTGCAAAACTCCATTCAAAAACAATAACAACACACCCCTGTTTTTCTCTTTTATTCTTTGTTCCAAGGGATGGTTCTCTGGGTAGAGCAGAGGAAAAAGATATAAATGGAAATAGATGAGATTTTAAAATAAATGATAGCACTGAAAAAACTACAACTAAAGAAAGAAAGGCAATATGGGCGGAGGGTTTTCCTGAACCTTCCACAGCTCTCGGAAAGCCCTTTACACATACTCCACACTCCTTCCCCAAGCGATCTGGCTCTAAGCAGGGGGATGGGGAGGAAAAGGACAAGATATGGGTAATGGTGTGCTCAGAAATTCCTAGATTCCAGTCTGAGAGGGGCCCCTCAGCCATTTTTCTTTCTCCCCCTCCCTCTCTCCCCTTTTCCTTTGTCCTCTCTTCCTTACTCTTGAACTTCAGGCTTACTATGACTCACCCCCAGCCCCAGTATTGATGATCACAGGTACACCTGAATTTTGTCATAATTCCTCAAATAGAAATAAGATCCCTTGGTCCTTCTATCCACACTCCTGTCTTGTTCCAGAACCTCAGAGGGAATCTTAGACACCGAGTTGGAAGGGACTTAAGGATTGATCTAAACCAAACCACTTTTTTTATGAAGGAGGAAACTGAGGCCCAGAAGGCGTCAGTGACTTGCTTACTCTCTGCCCACAGGTAGTGGGATTTGAACCCGGGTCATCTGACTCCAGAGTCAAGGCTCTTTCTACTATGGATTATCTAATCCAACCCTGTTGAGCCAAAAGAAAGGGACTGATTCAATAAAGGACACCTAATGTCATGGCCAAGACTAGAACCCAGGTCCCATGAACCTCGTGCTCCTTCCTTACTGGATATGGGAAGGGAGGTTGGCCTGGCCATCACTACCCACTGCCCTAGTAGGGGTCAGAAAATCAGTCATTCACCAGAAATCTGGTGGACCATGGAGAGGGGAAGTCCTGGAATGGTCTTCCCATCTCACCTCTGGGCAAAGCAGGGTCCATAGGGAAGTGCACCAAAAAGCCAGAAGGAACTCCTTCAAAGGAAGGGGGAGGTAGGGGGTGGGGAGAGAAAGGGCCTGAGTTGAATTTAGGATTGGCCTTCTAAGTCCTCATGCTAGACATTAAAACACACACACACACACACACACACACACACACACACTTCAACCCAGGAATTTAATTGCCTGGCTCTGGTATTTATTCTGTATTCCCCTTTTGAATGTAATTTAAAATACTCCCCTGTCCCATGGCTAACAATAAGTGTTAGGGATGGAGCTGAGTTCCAGGTGGTGCAGGGGTTTGGAGGAGGGGAGGGTCCAGGCCTAGGGATGGGGGCTCAGTATCAGAGATGAGAACTCCGTTCTGGGCGTGTGAGCTCATTTCTAAGGAGGGAGTCTCAGTGCCAGGCATGGGGGCTTAGTGTCAGAGAGAAGAGTTCAGAGCTGGGGATGGGGGCTCATTTCCAAGAATGAGGTCTCGGTGGCAGAGATGTGAACTCAGTACTGGGAATGGGGCCTCAGTGCCAGTGTCAGAGGCTGAGGTCTGGGTACAAGTGCTTGGTGCAGGGGATGGGGGCTTGTTTCCAGGGAGGAGATCTCAGTATCAGGGATTAGGGCTCAGTGCCAGGGATTAGGGCTCAGTGCCAGGGATAGAGGCTCAGTGTTTGGGTGGTCCTCCATGCCAAGGATTGGGGCTCAGTTTGGAAGGATGCTGACTAGCCAGGGATGATTCCTTTAGAGTGAAAAGCACACTGAGGTGGGAGCTGGGAAACCTGGGATTCCCGACTGCTCCAAACTCCCAATGTGGCTTCAGCCCCCAACCTTGCCCAGGCCAAGCAGGCAGAGCGCATGATTGAAGGTACCCGGATGTGGCAGCATCTGTCCAGTTTGTGACAGGGCCAACCCTGAGGAAAGCTGAGCCATAGAAAATGAATGACTGACTCAAGCGGGCTCTTTATGGCTTCCAGCAATACCACTGCCCATCTGACAAAGAGGGACTTTCTACAAAGGTGGAGGTTGTGGCAGGGAAGGGGAGTGGTGAAAGAGGAGGCAAAGAAAGGCGTGACTCAGAGTGTCCTTTCTTTTCTCTGTCCCTGAGAGTCCAGAGGCTAGGCTGGAGGCAAGGGAAATTACCAGGAAGTAGGGCCGGGGGAGGGAGCAGGGGACAGATACCTCTCTCCTATTGGGTGTGTGTGACCTTATGCGCGCGTGTGCACACACACACACACACACACACACACAAAATGACATCATTTCCACATTTCGGTTAATACTCAGGCACGGCCCCCACCCCCACAGATCTGTACAACACATATCCAGGCACATTCTCAGAATACAAGCCGGCACAAAGCTGGGCACCCAGACCCAAACATTCACAGATCAATACTGTAGTACCTTGGACACTTCCCCTCCCTGGACCTCAGTTTCCTCATCTGCAAAATGGGGGGCTTGGACTAGCAGCCCCAGTGTCTTTAGAGATAAGAGTCCAGCCAAGTCAGCAAACACACACAGATAGATGCACACAGAACACCCACAGGTGTGCCTGCATGTGCAAACAACACAATGATACACACAGTCCTACACAAACACAAGTATACCTTCTGCTCACAAACACACAGAGATATGAACACAAACACTCACAGTTGTGCCTGCACACTCTAATATGCAAACTCCTGCATGGACATGGCAATACCTTATACACACCCACAAAGAACACCCATAAACCCAATAGATGGAACAGCATGCAGATAACACAGTAATGCACACTGCAGCATACTCACTGGTATGTCTTCCCCATACTAACACCGATATGCACAAAGGACACACACAGTGCAGGAGTTTGCAAAAACAGACTCACACGTAGATGCCCACTCACCTTCCCACATACAGAGACATGCACAAACAAACATACCTGGCATAAACACGTACACACTTTCCACATGTGATCACACAAATACAAGGAAACAACACCCAGAGGTGTGCACACAAAACACACAATGCTCTGCCCTCCCCACACAAAGGCACATCCACCACACACACACACACACACACACACACGCACACACGCACACACAAGCACGTACAGAAATATGCACAGACACCTTACAAACATGTAAACTGGTGCACCTACAAATACACACCCAGTCACACCTACACAAACACGTGCATAAACACACACACACACACACATATTCACACATACACTCCCCAGGCCCCCTCCTCCCTAGCACACTGCCAGCAGCCTCAGTGTTGGAGAACCAGTTTCCCAGGGCTGAGGCTGTCCTGACTGGGTTTTTCAGGAAGGCCTGCGCAGGGCAGGGCAGGGCAGGGCTAGGTCAAGGGCAGGAGAAAAGGGGGAAGAGGAGGGATAGGGAGGGAGGGGGGTCTAGGAGGGATTTTCCTTTCCTTTGGCATCTCTCATTTCAGGGGAACCAGGCAAGGGGCAGCACCTAGCTCCCCTCCTTTCAGGGAGGAAATGTCCCCTTTTAAGAGATTCCCTAGGGTGTGATAACCCTCCCAGGACAGATAGAGGCTGAGGAAAGGCACAGACACACCCACCCATGCCCTCCCTCTGCTTGCTGCCCCCACCCCAAGCCCTTTCACTGACTTAAGCCAGAAACACTGAGTTCTGAAACTTACCCTTCAGGACCCGAGCCTGGAACCCTCTGTCCCCTCAATGGGCTCCCAGTGCTGTATTAGAAAAACTCAGCTCTGGTAAAAATGTTCGTGTCTTGAAGGGGATGACAGGAAGGGTTGGGGAGGGGGAATGTCCAGTCTCCCCCAACAGACTCAGGGCCATCCTGCGAGCAGGTGCCCCTCAGCAGCCACCTGATCCCTACCTAGGGCCTTTCAGGGATCATGAACACAAAAGGACCTTAGACATCATTCTAGTTTGAATCCTTTCATTTTACAGAGCAGGAAACCAAGCCCAGAGAGGTCAAGGGCTTGCTCCAAGTCCTCAGTATTGTTTCTACAGGACTCTCAGAGGAGTATGGCTGCCCTTCCCTCTCACTCTCCTGGTTTCAGAAGCATGGGTGCTAGGAGAGCTCGCAGTGGCTGAAAACTTCCTGGAGGCAAGAACCAAGGCAGAAATGCAGGACCAACCCCAAAGGATCAATCATGAGAACGAGTGAGAAGAGGGCAGTTAGGGGCATGAGTGAGGAAGAAGAAAACAGAGAAGGAGGAGGAGGAAGAGAGAGGAGGAGGGGGAGGAAAAGGAAGAGGAGAAGGAAGAAGAAGAGGAAGAGGAGGAAAAGAAGGGGGAGGAGGGAATGAAGGAGGAGGAGGAAGAGAAAGGAGGAGATGGAGGAGGAGGAAAAGGAAGAGGAGGCAGAGGAAGAGGAGAAAGAAGAAAAGGAAGAGGAAGGAAAGGAGGAATGAAGGAAGAAAAGGAAGAGAGAGAGGAGAAGGGGAGAAGAAGGAGATGGAGGAGGAAGAGGGAAGAGAAGGAGGAGGAAGAAGAAAAGGAAAAGGAGGGAAAGGAGGAGGAGAAGAGCAGCTAGCATTCAGATAGCACATTAAGGTTCACAAAGCCCCCCTTTACCTATGCTTTCTCATGCGATCCTCATAAAAACCAAAGCAGGTGAGAGGCGGGTTCTGTTATTACCTTCATTGTACAAAGGAGAAATTAAGACTGAAAAGGGTTAAGCGATTTGCCCAGAATCACACAGCTGGTAAGTATCTGAGGCAGCTTTGGAACTCAGGTCTTCCTGACTGCAAACCTAGCGCTCTATTCCCTAGGCTGCCTCCCTGCAGATGCTGGGTCAGTGCCAAGGATGGGGGCTCAGTGTCATGAATGGGGGCCCAGAGTCAGGGATGATGCCTCAGTGCCAGAGATAGGGGCTCAGTGCCAAGGACTGGTGTGGGTTGGGGGGGGGGGATCCCAGTGCTGGGGATAAGATTGCAGCACTGACAATAGACACAGAGCCAAGAGCAGGGATTCAGTGCTGGGGTCAGTGGCTTAGTGCCAGGGATGGAACCTCATTCCCAAGAGGCCAGCATGCCATAAGTGCCCCAGCTGGAGGAATACAGTCTTTGGGGGGAAGATAAACAGTGACCTTTTTTTGTGGTTAAGCAACAACTGATAAGGCCCTAATCTTAAATAAACTCTCTCTTTGGTCAAGAAGTGCTGGTTGTTTGACTTCTTGTTAAACAGAACATTTGATAAAGCCTTAAAAGTTTAAATAAACTTGGGAGGGAGCAGAGAGCCAGTTTTCTTTCACACCAGAGAGGGAGGATTTAGTCACAGAGGAGAAGACAGCCTTGCATCTGGCTGGAAGGACAGAGCTCCCAGAATGGTCCCTCTCCTGGAGTACTTCCCCAGCTCTAATTCACCCCCAGCCCTTGACCCAATACCAGTTAATATTCTCCGTGAGCTTTGCAAATTGTCAAGAGAAGCCTTTAGAATATATGGGCACCATAAAGTAGGAAGGTTGCACGTACACAGCCCAGGCTAGTATCATAATCAGATGAACCTTACAACAAAATATACCTGCCACAGAGTTATTACTGTTTCTATTGGTTCCTGGCCTCTTTGATGATCCGTTGAAGTTCATGAGCAATTAGTTTGAATGAATGGGAATAGTGTCCCTTCAAAACAGCTGAACCCGAGGGGCTTTTTTCTGTGATTGAAAGAGTATGGATGTGAAGTGAGAAGGCCTGGGTCCAAGCTTCAGCTCTGTCACTTACTGTAGATGTATGACCTGGGATAACTGACAAGCTTTCTGAGGCTCAGTGTCCTCCTCTGTAAAATGGGAATAATAATCTCTGCCCTGCGTAGATCATAGGATTGTAATGAGGATCAAATGTGATAATGAATGAAGTGCTTCAAATATATGTATGCACTTCTAGGTGATACATTTGGAGAGGAGGAGGAGGAGGAAGAAAAAGAAGGAAAAGGAGGAGGGGGAGGAAGAGGGAAAAGGAGAGAGGGGGAAGGGAAGGGAAGGGAAAAGGGGAGGAGGAGAAAGATGAAGGAGAAGGGGAGGAGGAGGGAGAGAAGAGTGAAGGAGAAGGAGAGGGAAAGGAGGAAGAGGGAAGGAAGAAGGGAAGAGAGGAAGGGGAGGGAGGAGAAGGAGAAGAATTCATATACTATTTTAAGATCTTAAAAGCACTTTACATATATTATTTTAAACACTTGAAGACAACTACATCCTGAGGTAGATACTATAAGTATTATCCCCATTTTATACAAGAGAAACTGAGGCTCAGAGAAGTTAAAGGCTTGTCCATGATCACTTGGCTAGCCAGGACAGAGCCTAGAGTTCTGAATTTGGAGTCTTGGGGCCTGAGCTTAAATCGCAGCCCTGCCACTGCATGACCTTGGCCAGTCACTTTATTTCTCTGGGTTCCAGGCTCCTCATCTGTAAAATAAAATACGCTTATTGGACTAGATGTCCTGTAGTGTCCTTTCCAGATCTGATCGCTCTCCACTACCACCATAGAGACAGGATGTGACCCGGTCTTCGTGATTCCAAACACAACCCTCTATGCACTCTGCCATATTGCTCTGCTACGAGGAAGAAACTGCACCAGAGGGCACAGAGAGGAGGCTGACCAGGAGGCCAAGTCCTTGAGATCATTGCCTATGGGGACAGGAACTGGGAGAAGCCTGAGAGGGGGCAGATTACTGTCTTCCAATATTTAAAGGATTGTCTGCAGATGGCAGACCTGAAACAATGAGTAGAAGGTGCAATGAGGCAGCTTTAGGCTTGACCCGAGCAAGAACTTGGGAGCAACGAATGGGTTGTCCCTGGGATTGGTGGGCTCCTCCTCCCTGAAGGCCTTTGAGCGGAGACCAGAAGGCCGTTTGTTTGGCCAGTAGTAGGAGCAAGTCCTATAGAGTTACAGGTTGGACTAGCTGACCTTTGGGATGCCTTCCAACTCTGAGATTCTAATAATGATTATTTAACCACATCAATGATTGTTTTCCCTGATACCTTGTACAACTGAATTCATTCTTGTTCAATCATTTCAGTCGTGTCTGACTCTCTGTGACCCGTTTGGGGTTTTCTTGGCAAAGATATTGGAGTAGTTTGCCATTTCCTTCTCCTGCTTTTTGACATATGAGGAAACTGAGGTAAACAGGGTTAAGTGATTTGTCCAGGGTCGTACAACTAATAAGTGTCTGCGGCCAAATTTGAACTCAGGAAGATGAGTCTTCCTGACTCCAGGCCTGGCACTTTATGCAGTATGGCACCCTGTAGCTGCCCACGCTGAATTCATATCAAGCCCTGCACGTAAGCTTGTTCCCAAAGATGAGATGAGAGGAAGGGGACACTGGGCATGGAATATGGTTTGCTCTGCCAGACTCCATTGAAATATGGCTTAGCTATGATAAATTGCCTTTTTTCCCCTTCCTTTTTAAATCATTTTTAAAGCTCCCATCCCCCAGCTGATAAATAGTCAAAGGATATAAACCAGCAGTTTTCAAGCAAGCAATAGCCATGTGAAAAAAAAAAGCTTCAACTCACTAATTAGATAAATTCTGAGTACAAGTCATTCCTCAATTGATAAATGGTCAAAGAATATGAACAGGCAGTTTTCAGAGGAAGAAATTAAAGCTATCTATAGTCATATGAAAAAATGCTCTAAATCACTATTGATTAGAGAAGTGCAAATCAAAACAACTCTGAGGTACCACATCACATCTATCAGATTGGCCAACATGACAAAACAGGAAAATGATAAATGTTGGAAAAAATGTGGGAAAATTGGAACACTAATACATTGTTGGTGGAGTTGTGAGTTGATCTAACCATTCTGGAGAGAAATTTGGAACTATGCCCAAAGGGCTATAAAAATGTGCATACCCTTTGACCCAGCAATAGCAGTTCTAGGGCTATATCCCAAAGAGATCATAAAAATGGGAAAAGGACCCACAGGTACAAAAATATTTATAGTAGCTCTTTCTGTGGCCAAAATAATCTGAAATTGAGAGGATGTCCATCAATTGGGGAATGGCTGAACAAGTTGTGGTATATGAATGTAATGAAATACTGTTCATGCTATAAGAAATGATGAGCAAGCAGACTTCAGAAAAACCTGGAAAGACTTATATGGACTGATGCTGAGTGAAGTGAGCAGAACCAGGAGAACGTTGTACACGGTAACTGCCACATTGTGTGATGACTAACGTTGATAGACTTAGCCCTTCTCAGCAACGCAATGATCTAAGACATCTCCAAAGGTCTCATGTTGGAAAATGCTATCCACATCCAAAGAAAGAACTACAGAGTTTGAATGCAGATCAAAGCATACTATTGCTATTTTTTTTGCTTCTGTCGTGTTTTGTTTCCTCTTTCTGGTGGTTCCTCTTATTGGTTCTAATTCTTACCTACAACATCATTAATGTGAAAATATGTTTAATAGGAATGTATATGTATAGCTTATATCAGATTGCATGCTGTCTTGGGGAGGGAGGACAAGAGGGAAAGGGAGAAAATTTAAAACTCAAAAGTTTATGGAAGTGAATGTTGAAAACTAAAAATTAATTAATTAATTTTAAAAATAAAACAACTCTCACACTTTAAAGGAAAATGACAAGTGCTGGATTATGAGAAAACAGGAACATTAATGCACCGTTGGTGGAGCTGAGAATTGATACAGTCATTCTGGAAAGCCATTTGGAACTCTGCCCAAAACAGGTATTAAAGTACACATAATACCCTTTGATCCAGCAATGCCACTACTACATATATATCCCAAAGAGATCAAAGAAAAAGGAAAAGGACCCATAGTTACAAACAAATATTTATAGCAGCTCTCTCTCTCTCTCTCTCTCTCTCTCTCTCTCTCTCTCTCTCTCTCTCTCTCTCTCTCTGTCTCTCTCTCTCTCTCTCTGTCTGTGTGTGTGTGTGTGTGTGTGTGTGCGTGTGTGTGTGTGTGTGTGTGTGTGTGTGTGTGTGTGTGGTGGCAAAGAATTGGAAACTGGAGTAGCACTCAGTTGGGGAATGGATAAACAAATTACATCATAAAAATGTCATGAAATACCATTGTGCTGAAAGAAATGATGAAGGAAATCATTTCAGAGAAATCTCAGAAGACGCATGAATTAATGCAGAATGAAGTGAGGAGAAACATGAGAAGAATTTCTATAGTAAAAGTGATCTTGTGATGACAAACAGCTTTGAAAGACTTAAGAATACCAATCAATACAATTACCAACCACAGTCCCAAAGGACTTATGATGGGACATCTCCTGACACAGAGGTGATGGATTCAGAGTACAAATTGAGACATGTATTTTTTTTTGGATATGGCCAATGCCAGAATCTATTTAGCTTGACTGTATGTATTTGTTCCAAGATTTTTGTTTTTCCCTCTTTTTTCAATGCTGGGGGAAGGGAGGGAGGTGTGAAAAGTGGAAGGGAAAAAAATGGATTTGCATTCTTTGGGGAGGGGAAGGTATTTTTTAAAAACCCAAGAGAAGAGGAGAAGAAAAGAGGAGAGGAGAGGAGAGGAGATGGTTCCCTGGGACGGGATTTATTTGGAGATCAAGGTGATACAAAAAATATTGATTTTAATTTTTTCTTAATTTTAGTCCTGGACCTGCCTCCAGTACCTGGCATTTCCTGGGATTTACCCTCAGCATCAACAGTGATAGTTAATGATGGCTTCCATCTCCCTGGCTGCCTTTCCTAAGCACTTCACAACCCATTCCCACTGCAGAAAAGCCAACCTCAGACGTGCTGAGTCCCAAAGAGCTCAAGCCAGCAGGAATTCTGGTTTGTGGAGTTGTGTATGGTCAGACCACACACAAATTTAAATGCAGCGTCCGGCACACATGATTCAGGGTTAGAACATTAAGAGCCCCCAGTGTGAGGTACAGGGTTCTAAATATGAGATTAACAGGTTTTGTCTTATGCTCCACACGTAACAGGGATAAGGCTGCAAGTGTTACATGGCTTTCGCTAACCCACCTATAGTTTTTCAAGTATGAGATGCAGGTTGTGAGGGTATAACTCTGAGGTATTCTCAAGGACAGACACATCTAAACACCATCTTTTAACCTGCTTCTAGCTTGTTTCCTTATTAAATTTCTTACTCATTCAAAGAAAATAAAGGGGTATGTTCTTATATTTCCCCATAAATTGCTATAAATTAAAAACCTCTCAATCAACTAATTAGCTCCAAGCTGTAACCCCAGCTTATAAAAATAGGGAGAATTTCATTTCCTATAAACTTTCTCTCCTAGTGCCTCACACTAGAAACTTACAGTCTTAGACCAACATCAGTGTTCCTAGTCATATAATTTATTAACAGTAACCAGTAATTAAGAAACATAGACAAATATTTCAACAACGCATCAGCTATGAGAAAAGTGACAGGCAGGGTTACTTCTGCTGACTGTCCGAAAACTCTGGAAACACAAACTAACAATTAAATTATCTTCAAATGGCACTTAAAGTCTCTCAGGAATTTTCCCTGGAATGTCTTCTCCACAGAATTGGAGTTAAACTCAGTTCTCTCAAAATGTCTCTTCAGACTTTCTCAAAACTGACAGTTAACTCTCCAACTTACTTATAGATTTTCTCAGTGACAATTAACTCTGAAGTCTCCTTGAGACAGTTCTCAATTCTCTCACAGTGCCTCACAGGCTTACTCTTTTAACTTTGTTTTATTGTTTCTTGATGTCTCATGAGTCATTAGCTTCCACTTGCCCAATTCTAATTTTTGGTTTTTGTTTGTTTCTTTGTTTTTGGTGAGGCAATTGGAGTTAAGTGACTTGCCCAGGGTCACACAGCTAGTAAGTGTCAAGTGTCCTAGGTTGGATTTGAACTCAGGTCCTCCTGACTCCAGGGCCAGTGCTCTATCCACTGCTCCTCTTAGATGCTCCCCCCAATTCTAATTTTTTTTTGTTTGTCCTTTGGTTTTTTTTTTTTTGGTAGGCAATGGGGTTAAGTGACTTGCCCAGGGTCACACAGCTAGTGAGTGTTATGTGTCTGAGGCCAGATTTTAACTCAGGTCCTCCTGACTCCAGGGCTGGTGCTCTATCCACTGTGCCACCTAGCTGCCCCCCTACCAATTCTAATTTTTAAGGAGTTCTTTTCTGTGGTGAATGTTTTTGCCTGTTTTACCATTAGGCCAATTCTGGTCTTTAAGGTGTTATTTTCTTTAGTATTTTTTGGTGCCTCTTTTACCAAACTGAAAATTCTCTTTTCATAATTTTCTTGCCTAACTCTCCTTTCTTTTCACATTTTGTCCTCTATCATGCTTAGCTCTTTCTTTAATTCTTCCAGGAATTCTTGTTGGGCTTGGATCCAATTAATATTTTTCTTTGAGGCTTTGCTTCTAGCTGTTTTCATAGTGTCTTCTTCTGAGTCTGTGTCTTGGTCTTCCCTGCAACCGTAGTAGCTGTTTATGGTTAAGTGCTTTTTTTGCTACTTACTTATTTGTCCAATCTATTTCTTGACTTTGAACTTTATATTAAAGTTGGACTCTGCTCACCTGGGCTGGGGAGGCACTGTCCTAAGCTTCAGGCTATTTCATGCTGCTTTAGAGCTAATTCTGTGGGTCTGCAAGTTTTCAGTGCTTCCAAGGTGGTATGATATAGGTAGAGCTGTGGTCACTGCTTTCCTGGTTTGTGCTCTGGTCTTTACCCAGGAAGGGCCCCTACTGCCCCACAGCTACAAACGCTAATGCTCCTCTGGGCCATGGAACTACGACCAGGTCCCCTGTTTCCTTGTGATGGACCACAAATGCTCCTTTCCACACCAGAACTGCAACCAAGAATTGTTTACAGGCAACAGAGTTGCCAGTCAGCACCAGCCAGCCACACCCAGTGCCAGATAAGCCCGGTAATCTCTTTCTGACCAGTTGTCCAACCCCCTTACTGTGTGTCTCTGGTCTGAGAACTCCTGAAGCTGCTGCTGTGGCTGCTGCCACATGACAGACCTCAACCCCAGTGTCACAGACTTCTCCTGCACGCCTCCTAGGTTTTCTTAGGGCAGAAAAATGTGTCATCCTGACCTTAAGTTGGCTCTGCCACTCCAAAACTTGACTTGAGGAATTATTTTAAAGCTGTTTGGTGAGACATGTCGGGAGAGTTCAGCTGGAAAGATGCCTCTAATCTCCCATCTTCCTTCACAGACTTGCTCAAAGTCAATTAACTATCATTCCCCAAATTCTCTCCCTCTCTCTTAAAGGTGCAGTAATAGTAACCAAAGTCTCCGTTGGGAGGGGAGTGGCATTTAAACATAACATTTTTTGTGAGCTTTGTTGGCGTGTGTATGAAGTTGAACAAATCTGATTTTTTTGAGCATCTTTCAGATACCATTTCCTATAACAAGCCTTTTTCTAGAAACCTTTTTTTTTTAATTTCCCCTTAGTTTTGGAGAAGGGAAAATCAGGTCAATCCATCCAGGAATATAAACAGACCATGCAAAATCCCACCATGTCACTGGGAATATCATTGACTAGCTGAGAACTAACCAGGGAGTTCAAGACAGAGGATCCAGGCAGACCGATCCTAATTAGGCATGAGATATCTTGGGAAGGAGGGTGCCATCCCCATTTAGGGGGTTAGGAAAAAAAGCACTTTCCAGGCCTTGAGAAAATCACAGCAGTTCACTGGATCCTGCAGAGAATAAGGTAGGAAAGTGAAATAGTGCCTTGTCTAGGACGTAATCATGCTCAGCCTCTTCTCTCTCCAATCCACCTTCCACACGACCACCAAAGTCCTAAAGCCCAGGTCTGACCAGACTCATTCTCCTCTGAGAATATAAGCAGGTCTTCACTTAACCCCAATTACCTTAAAAATAAATAAATAATATGAAAAAGAAATTGTTCTCCTGGTTCTTCTCTCTTCATTATGCATCACTTCATATAGCAAGACTTTCCAGGCTTCTTTGAAACTATTCCCTTCATTTTTTTCAGCACCGTGGTATTCCATTACATTTACATGACATAATTTAATAATCTATTCCCCAATTTTCAGTTCTTTGTCACTACGAAAAAGAGCTGCTATCAATAGTTTTATACTAATAAGTCTTTTTCTTCTTCTTTAATCTCTTTGAATCCTAGCAGTGGTATTGCTAAGTCAAAGGGTATGCACAGTTTAGTAACTTTGGGGGCATGGTTCCAAACTGCTGAATGACCCTGAATGACCCAACCAAGTCAAAGTTGTACCAAGAGTGTATTAACATGCCTGTTTTCCCACAGCCTCTCCAGAATTTGTTGTTTTCTATTTACGTCAACTTTGCCATCCTGATAGGTGTGAGGTGGTACATCAGAGTGGTTTTCATTTGCATTTGTCTAATTATTACTGCTTTGAAACACTTTTTCATGTCGCTGTTGATTGCTTGAATTTTTTTCTTTAGAAAACTGCCTGTTCATATCTTTTCATGCTTTATCAATCAGAGGATCAGAGGATTTTAATTTAATTTAATTTTTTTAAATGAGTGAAAGGTGAAAGCCCAGAGGTGAAAGCAAAGGTAATAATAGTGATGATGGTTAATATGTATGTAGGTTTGAAGATCTGAAAAATGCTTTACCCAAATTATCATATTTAATCCTCGTAACAACTATGTGAAGTGGGTGCTGTTATCATCCCCATGTTACAGATAAGGATGGCTGAAAGAGGTTAAGAGGACAAAGTTGAGGATTTAAACTCAGGTTTTCCTGATGCCAAGTCCACCACATTGACTAGTTTCCCCCAGAATCCTATCCAAGAAAGAGCTGGCCTCTGGCAAGCTGACACACCAGTAAAGGACAATACCTTGGACCTTGGTCAGTCCAGTGGCTGAACTGTAGCAGGTTAGTGAGGAAAGCAGCAGGGTAAGAATGTCCACTCCATCTGGAGAGGGCAGGCAAAAGAGGTCACCAGCTGCCCTGGAGGTAGGAAGCCATGTGCTGTGTTGGGGTTTCCCTTCCTGAAACTATGTCTAGAAGAAACCAGTGACTGTAGATGTCTCCTCTACCCCTAGAAGTTCCCATAGATACCCTTCTAGCAGCCAGTGGGCCCCAAGTTAATCACAGAATCTCAGAGTTGGAAGGATCTGACAGGTCACCTAAGCCAAATGGCTCCCTCCTCACCTGATGCATGGACCCCCTGACAGGACTCCCAACAAATGGGCATTCATCCAACTTCTCCTTCAAAAACTTTACTGGCAAGAACTCCTGGGTCACAAAGCAGCCATTCCATCTGCAAGTTGGTACTAGAGTTCTTCCTTACGGCCAATCAGTCAACAAGCATTTATTAAGCACCTACTGCATAGCAGGCACTGGGCTATAAAGATATATTCCCTGCCTTCAAGAAGCTAATGTTCTGAAAAGACAGCGTAGAGCAATGAAGCACAATGGAAAGAACGCTGTTCTTGGCCTGAATTTCAGTCCCACCAGAAATGCTTGCTACCCAGGTCACCTTCAACAAGATAACCCCATGAGGCATTTACTCACCCCTAAAGTGAGAGGGCTAAAGTATGGGGTAGTGGCTGGTGCCCTGGACTTGGAATTAGGAGCATCTAGGTTCAAAACTCACATCAGCCATTTATTAATTGTGTGACCCTGGGCAAACCTCTCTGTGCCTCAGTTTTCTCACCTGTGGAATGGGAGGGTTGGGTTCAAATATCTCTGAAGTCCCTTCCAGCTCTGGATCCATGAGCCCTGTACACAAACACACACACACACACACACACACACACACACACACACACACACCATATGCAAATACACTTGTTTTTTCACAGGACCTATGATTCCATCAGCATGAGGAGCTCTCAGTGAGAAACACCTTTTGCTTATGCAAGTTGACACCTTCTCTGCAACCTACAGTCTTAAAAGAATTTCCTATGATACTGTAAAGTTAAGTGACTTGCCCAGGGTCATATAGCCAGTTTATGTCAATGGTGGGACTTGAACTCAGGTCATCTTGACTACAAGACCTGTTTTCTACCCACTGTGCCATACTTTTTCTGTACTTATGCAGAGTTGTATTCTAAACTGTCTGTTCAATGTTCTTAGTTCTGCCCTCCACAACCACTTAGAATAAGTCTGTTCTTTGGTCCACATAGCCGCTCTTCTGATATTTTATGACAGTGATCATAATCCTCCCTAAACCTCTTCTCCAGGCTGTTCCTAGTTGCCTAGACCATTATTTATATGGCATGGCTTCAATGTAGGGCAGCTAGGTGGCACAGCAGTTAGAACACCAGTCTTAAAGTCAGAAAGACCTGAATTCAAATCCCACCTCAGACATTCACTAGCAATGTGACCCTGGGCAAGTCACTTGACCCTGTTTGCTTCAGTTTCCTTATCTGTAAAATGAGCTGGAGAAAGAAATGGCAAACCACTCCACCATCTTTGCCAAGAAAACCCCAAATGAGGTCATGAAGAGTTGGACAAGACTGAAATGACTGCACAGCAACAGCTTCAAAGCCTTTCACCCACCTGGTAGCCTTCCTTGGGGCACATACCAGCTTGTCAACGGCCCTCTTAAAATGTAACACCCAGAACTGTACACAACACTCTAGATGTTGTCTGACCAAGGGCAGAGTACACTGGGACTATCCCCTCCCTTTTTTTAAACATCCTTCCGTAGAGGAAGCTCAAGGTGTTAGCCCTTTTTTTACCTGCCGCAATATGCTATTGCCTCATAGTTTTCAAAGGACAAACCAAAAATTTTTTTCAGTGAACTGCCTCCTGCCCACATTTCTCCCATCCTGTACTCAAACAGCCTGGTTTGTTTTTTTTTTAACCAGAGTGCAGGACTTAACATCTCTTGTTATTCAATTTCATCTTGTTAGTTTTAGATTAGATTGGATTATGAGTCTGTCATCCAACATGGGAGCTTCCTGCTACCCACAAATTAACTGAGCTCATGACCCGTGCCTTCACTGAAATCACCAATAAAAACATGATGGGCAGAGGAAGACTGATGAGGAGTGACTGAAATCCTCTCCTCTCCCTCAAGTCTCCCATGGCAGCCCTTCCTCTTCTGAGAAAGTAGAGACCATTTGCCATGAGCTCTTTCTTGTCTATTCCATATCTCAACACCTTGCATTAAGCCCCATTCCTTAAGCTCTCTTCTTTCAGTTTCTGACAATGATGTGACCCTTCTCCTAGTTGGGTCTAGCCTCTCCTGAAACATCCCCTCATTTTCTTCCTCTTTAAATTATTTTCTTTCTGTCTCTGTCTCTCTCCTCTTTTTCCTCCTCCTCCTTCCCTCTTTCTTTCCATTCTTCCCCTTCTCCATCCCCACCTTCTTCTCTCTACTGACTTTTCTGCTACATACACACCTGCCCAAATATCTGCCATTCTAAAAAAAAAAAACAAACAACAAATACGAAATCTTCCACTTTGTCATTTCCTCAAGCTATCATCCCATCTGCCTCCCTTTCACAGACAAACACCTAGGGGAAAAAACCCTGTTGCTTCCACTTCTTTTCCTCCCACTCACCTCTCAGCCCTTTGCAATCTGGTTTCTAACTCCATCATTCAGGAATTGCCCCCTCTCATGTTACCCACAGACTTTTCATTGTTAAATCCAATGGTCCTTTCTCAGTCCTCATCCTTCCTGACATCTCTGAAACCTATGATGCCCCTGAACATTTCATTGGCACTCTCTCCTTCCTGGGTTTTTGCGACACTGTTCTTTCTTGGTTCTCTTGACACCATCTGACTTCTCATTCGCATTCTCCTTTCCATGTCCCACCTCTTAAGCTTGGGAGTCCTCCCAGGCTTCTCTATGTAATGGTTTGCACCATTGAGACTCAGTAAAGCTGAAGGTCAAAAGTGACAAAAGACAGAGACGTGGAAATGTAAAAGGAAAAGGTTTTCAGATTTAAAAGAAGCACTCCGTGCCTCATAAAAATTCCAAAGCCTAAATTGCTCAACTGCATATAAGCCAATTAATTTGTTATAGGGTACATACTTTATTTATACCTTTGTCCCCGGTTTTTCAGTCTGTTTTCAGTTCATGACCCCATTTGGGGTTTTAGTGGCAGAGATAATGGAGTGGGTCACCATTTCTTTCTCTAGCTCATTTTACAGATGAGGAAACTGAGGCAGACAGGGTTAAGTGACTTGCCCAGAGTCACACAGCTGATAAGTGTCTGAGGCTAGATTTGAACTCAGGAGGATGAGTGTTCCTGTCTTCAGGCCTGTCACACTATCTGCTTTGCCACCTATCTCGTCTCTGATACTCATGTATATAAGACCCCAATAGGAGTCTGTGAAATGTAACTGGCTGAATAAGACCTTATTACCATAAGCAGAGGTGAAGTCTCTGACTATGGAAACTCACTCTGAACCAAGATAGACTGTCAAACAGGATTGCCTAGACCCCTGTCATCTTCAGCCTAGAAATCAAAAACCTCAGAGCCAGAGTGAAGCTCCTGTCAATCCAAGACTAATTAAAAGCAGTACTCTAACTGGAAAGAGAAGCGTTTATAATTCCCCATCTCAAGAAAACATAGTAAAACGTATAATTGATAGCATATTGCTTACTTTCTCAAGGGATGGGGAGTGGCAGGAGGGAGGGAGAGAACTGTGTATTCAAATTTTTTTTAAATGAATGTTTTTTTAAATACAATTGGGAAATATATAATGAAATTAAAATATTTTTAAAGTAAAGAGAATATAAAATATATAAATATAATAAAATAATATAAAAATAAAGACTATACTTCAGCTCACTTGAGCTAGTGACTTATGGTGATAAAAGATTATAGCTGCCTATAAAAGACACAATTCAAACAACCCAGTGGATCAACCTGTCCCACAGAGAGGTTGTGCCCTCCAAAGAGCCCAATGGCCAAGAGACCTTCCCAGGTAGAGTTAGTGGCAGCTGCCTATTGGCAGTTTTTCCTACCTGGTCCAGCCAGGCATTGGTCAGTCAGCAACAAAATAACCTGCCTGGCCTGGCCCCGCAGCAGCAGAGTCTGGCAGCCAAATGACCTTCCCGGTCTGGCCAGGTGGCAACTGAGCCCAGTGGAGAGCCAGCCTGCAGCAGATTGACCTCCACACCTGAAATGCCATGGCCTTCACAAGGCAAACTCAAAGGCTACCCATTTAGTAGAGACACTGTGTCCTTTGAGAAGCCAGATACCCTAAGGAGTGAAGCAATTTGTCCATCAGCAATGCCACTGCCCACAGCTAACTTCACGAGGACACTTTAGAGAAAGAAAAGATATCAAGGCCCCGAGCGCTATGAAATACCTTGGCCATGTATATCCCCCTAAATGAGTGCCTCACTACCACTGTACTGTAATCGTGTGTGTGCTCCCCCACCATGGACTCTGTGCCCCAGGCTGTGGAGGGAAATGCTTTGTAACTACTGTTCTTGTTTTGACATTTGAGTAAAGGTCTTTGCTAAAGACCTGAGTATGAGGAAAATTGTTAAGGGGGAACACACTGGTGGGGGCCTCTGAGCTACCAGTTAGGAGGATAAATATCCACAGGGTTATCCCTTGAGTCCTGGGAAGAGTAGCAAATTCAACCTACTGGTTCCAGTTGAGGTTGGGGGACTGACATCAGTGGGCATATGCTATATTTCTATATATCTCTCTCATCAGCTTCAGCATTAAACTGTCATTTCCATATAGATGACTAGCAAATCTCCATATTCAGGCTTCCTCTTTCTCCTACTAGATGTCCTGTAGACATCTCAAACTCAACATGTACAAACCAGCCTCTTCTTCAAACTTCCCTATTTCTATGGATGGAACTACCATCCTTCAGTCATTGGGTTGGAGAGCTTGAGGTCCTCCCAGACCCTTTGCTCTTTCTCATCCTCCACAGTGAATAATCTGCCAAGTCTTGTCAATCCTACTTTTATAACACATCACCCAGCTGTCCCCACACAGCCACCAGCCTCATTATGGCCCTCTCTATTTGGGCTATTGCAGTAGCCTTCTGTTTGCTCCCCCAGCTTCCCAGTCTCTCCCCTCTCCAATCCGTCCTCCATACAGCTGAAAAAAAAAATACTCCTCCTAAAGCTCAGGTCTGACCAGGTCACTCTCCTTTTCTCGAATCTCCCATTGCCTCTAGAATAAATACAAACTCTTAATCCTGTCATTTAAAGCCCTGCTCAGTCTAGCTCCAGTCTACCTTTCCAGACCGATTTCACAGTATTCCCCCTCAGGTATTCTGTGTTCCCTCCCAACTGGCATATGCTATGCCCCATACGTGACAGTCAATTCCCAGTCTCTGTGTCTTTGCCTAGCCTGTGCCCTGTGCCTGGTATGCACTCCCTGCTCCCCTATACTTCTTAGAATCTCACATACCACCTCCTATGGGAGGTCTTTCCTGATGTCCTCAGTCTTAATGCTCTCTTCATCTTAAAATTATTAGTTCATATAATTTTACATATCTGTCTACTTCCTGATCTCCCTAAGTGTCTTCTTTATTGTTGTTCAGTCATAAACCTTAAAATATGTCATTAATATATTAATGTAATATTAATATAATATAATTAATATATATTTACTGCTATATATGTATATATATGACTATGTGTATATATGTATGCATATGTATATGTACACATAAATGTATACATGTATATGTGTGTGTGTATAAAACTAGCTTATGTTTGTCTATGTTGTATCCCTGCAATGGAAGCTCTTCTCATGGGCAGGACCAGCTTCATGTTTGTCTTTGTTTTTCTAGTTTCTGTGCTGCCTCGCACAAAGTAGGTCCTTAGTGAACAGATGCTTGCCCATTGAACAGAACAGAGCCCAGCAGCACAACACCTGAAACTCCTATTTAAATCTAGATCAACCAATAAATCAATATTCATTGAATATGTTTGTTGAACCTGTTAGGAATCGTCCGCACTGAGCTATCACCCAACTCACCACAGTGCATTTTATTTAAAAAAAAAAAAAGAGGAAAACCACGGTCAAAAAGTTTTGCTGCATTTCAGATATACTATATCTGCAGCATTCTTCCAGGCTACCAGTCTAGTAATTCTGCCCAAAAAAAGAAAATGAGGTTAGTCTAGCATGAATTGTCCTTAATAAGCATGCTTACTTTCAGAGACCCCCTGGAAACACATTTGGTGCTTACAAACAATCCTTTCAATAATCCGTGCTTTAAAATAAAGAGGCATAATTAATTATGACTATGCAGGGAACATTTTGGGCGCTAGGGGGAGCCATAATGCACAGAGCGCAGGGCCTGGAGTTAAGAAAACTCATCTTCCTGAGTTCAAATCTGGCCTCAGACACTTACTAGCTGTAGGACCCTAGGCAAGCCACTTCACCATTTGCCTCAGTTTTCTCGCCTGTAAAATGACCCGGAGAAGGAAATGGCAAATTACTCCAATATCTTTGCCAAGAAAACCCCAAATGAGGTCACAAAGAGTTGGACACAACTGAAAAAATGACTGAGCAACAGTAACAAAGGGGACAATTAGGGACATCAGAAAGTAGGCAGAAATGTATAATTATACGAGCTAATAATCACATCTAGCATTTATATAGCACTTTTAGGTTTGCAAAGTGCTTTACAAATAGTATCTCATTTTATCCTCCAACAACTCTGTATGCTTTACGGATGAGGAAACTGAGGCAGGTAGAGGTGAAGTGTCTTGCATACAGCCACATAGCTAGTAAGTGCCTGAAATCCCATTGTGAGATCTCAGCTCTTCTGCCTCCAGGTCCAGGCACCCCTTAGCTGCCTCTATTAAGTGAAGAGAGTGAACAAAATGTTCCAAGATCCCACTGCCAGGCATATACCCCAAGGTGGTCAAAGAGAGGGATAGGGGAAAAAGCCACGATGCACCAAAATGTACTCCACAAATTTTTCTCATAGTAGCAAAGGAGTGGAAGCAAAGGAAACACCCCTCAACTGGGAAATGGGCAAGCATGAATGGAATAGAAAAGTAGCCTTAAAGATCAATCAATGTGAAGGACGCTGAGAGGCAGGAAAATCTTCTATGAGCTGACATGGTGTGGTCCCAGACAAATGCCACAGGCCCAGATTACAACAGGCCTGGGAGGGCAGGGAATAGCTCCTGCATTCCAGCCTGCAGGAGATAGGGAGACTCAGGCTTTAAAAAAAAAAAAAGAGGAAGTTGCCCTGTGAATGAGTGGGTAGATTGAAGAACTTGGGGTCAGGAAGACCCGGGTAGGAATCCTACCTCAAATCTTTGCTGGCTGGTGCATCCCCAAGTGAGTGACAACTCCCTGAGGCCCATTTTACTGATCCATAAAATGATCAGATTCAATGGGCTCTAAAGTTCTCTAATAGTCTAAATCTATGAGCCAATGTAAAAATTAAAAAATTAAATATATATATATATATATATATGTATACATGTATATATGTATATATTTTAAAGGGAAGTGGGCTGAGGGCTGGTGTATGTGGGTGGGCTTGTTGGAATCTGGTATGTGGAAGGAGAGAGGCATTAGTGAAGGTGTTGGTCCAGTCTGGCCTGGCATATGCTGGGTGGGAGGGAGTGGTATACTGGCAATCAGATACAACCCCTACTGCACGCGCGCGCGCGCACACACACACACACACACACACACACACACACACACCACACACACAGGATGATTGACCAGGGGGCCACAGCAAAGTCCATCAAATTCTCCCATTCAGCCACCAAACTCTCTCACCCTGAAACCCCCACCTGGCCTCTCCTCCCATGCCCTCACCCTCCCAGCAGCCAGACCAGCTTCCTACCACCCCTTATGACATCAACAGTCACCTGGCCACTTCCTGATAGCAATAATCAATCACTCCTTCTGCCAGACAGCACCCCCCCACCCCACAATGGATGAGAGGTGAAAAGGTAACCTTCCCATGGCCTGCACAGCACCTACGCCTCTGGCTCTCACTTCCTGCCCTACTGCATCTCTATCTCCTGCCACCTGGGAATTCACCCAGCTCAGGTGATCTGGTATAGCTTGAAACTGGTGCCTAGCACGGTGCTCTGTATTCGGTGTCTAATAAATGTCAAACTCAATCGCACTGAGATCTTCTCCCTTATCTAGATCCCGATTTCTTCCTAAAACCTTTGTTCCATCCTTCCTAGAATAAAGATCGATCTCCTCGTTGGAGACAAAAATGGAGAGACACCATTTTGCTTCTTTCTGGTCATCTGTTAATATCGCACCAGCCACCAGCCCCAAAGCAGCGGCATCCCAGCAGAGATAAGATAGTCCCTAGCTTTCATTCGCAAATCCCAGCTTGTTCCAAGCTTTCATCTCCCTAAGGTCTGTAGTCCTTTTCGGTTATACACCTTTGCTTACACCTTTTATACATCTCAGGACAATGAAAGCAATTGCACAAGAAGCCCCCAAGTGTCTTCCTCCCTCTTCCATCCTCCGGGGAACCATTCTGATGGTGATCGACAGGTTAGCATCTGATGCACCCTACCTCTACTCTCTACTCCTCGTTCGGCAAGCATTTATTAAGGACCTACTGTATGCCAGGCTCAGCTAGGTGGAGCAATATATACAGAGCTGGATCTGGACTCTTCCTGACTTCAAATCTGGCCCCAGACACTAGCTGTGCGACCCTAGGCAAGTCACTTAACCTTCTCTACCTCAATTTTCCTCATCTGTCAAATGAATTGGAGAAGGAAATGGCAAACCACTCCAGGATCATTGCCAAGAAAACCCCAAGAGTCTGACTGGAAACGAGAGTACAACAGCAATGTGCCAGGCACTGTGCCAAGTGCTGTGAATACAAAAACAAAAATGAAGGTGTCTGTCCCCAAGGAGCTTACATTGGGGAGGGGGTGGGGGGGGAGGTGGAAGAGAGAAGGACATGCGTACAACTTTGTTATTGTTTTTATACAGGACCTGTGATTTCATTGGTCAGGCAAGGAACCTCCCTCATCCAAGGCAGATCAGCTCTGACATTTATGCTCCTCCAGACCACCTGGGGCACTGAGATTCGAGAAGACTTGTTCAGCATCATGTACCCCGTACATCAGAGGCAGGCTCTGAATTCCTAGAAAGAGTAATTATATAGGGAATAAAATATAGAATATAGACAAAACAGAATATGGAGAATAAAATAATTTTGTTGTTAAATGAAAAGTATTAACAAAAGGCAGGGTTTGGGAAACGGCTCTTGTGGGAGCTGGTACTGAGCTGTGCTTTGAAGGAGGCCAGCAAGCCCATGAGGCATAGGCGAAGAAGGCAAAGCTGTCAGGCAGGAGCTGGAGTATCGTGTGTGAGAGACAAAGAGGCCAGTTTGGCTGCAACAAGGAGTGCATAACAGAGAATGATGTGTGACCAATTTAGAAAGATACAATCATAAGCTGAGAGCGCAGAGGGAGGTCCCTAGTTCAGCCTCATCATATCACAGAGAAGGAATCTGAGAATATCAGTTTGTCAGTTTTATGGTTGATGGATTAGAGAGAGGAGAGAGACTGGAGGCCGGGAGACATTGATGTCACTTTGTCTGAATGTCCCTGGTGAGAGCTTCTCCTCCCTCGGGATGTTTCTTCCCTTTCCAAGTCTCTTATTTCACCTCTCCGGCCCTGAGTTAGCCCTGTAATCCCCACCTATCCCTTGGACAAAGTCTCCTTGTCTCTATCCATCTACTTCTGATGAAATTCTGCAGCCCTAGGCCTGGGGATGCAAAGAGGATGCAAAGATAGGCAATGATGGGGTGGGACAGAAAGACTCTAAAAGTGGATCCTAGAGGAGATGGGTGGAGATGGGATCAAGGGAACAAATAGAAATTTTAATCTTGGCAGGTAGCTAGCTCTTCAGGAAGTAGAAAAAAAGAAAGCCTGAGTGAAGCCAGAGGAGGATTTTGAGGCACAAAGTAAGGGAAATGAGAGAGCTCATGGGGGCTAATCTCAGGAAAGTGAGAGGTGAGCTCATTTCTAAGAGAAGATGATAATAAAAATAATAGAGAAGAAAGAAAGAAAGAAAGAAAAGAAAGAAAGAAAGAAAGAAAGAAAGAAAGAAAGAAAGAAAGAAAGAAAGAAAGAAAGAAAAAAGAAAAGAAAAGAAAGAAAGAAAGAAAGAAAGAAAGAAAGAAAGAAAGAAAGAAAAAGAAAAGAAAAGAAAAGAAGATAGATAGTGGATAAACAGATAGTTGATAGCATTTATTAAGCTATTAACTATGCCATACACTGGGCTAAGGAAGACTTGGCATCATGTCTCACCTCTGCCATATCCTGGCTTTCTGATACCAGACAAGTCACTAAACCTCTCAGTATCACAGGCAATTCTCTAAGACTATAAAGTATAGAATAGGTGTCAATGTGGTTTTGTGGAGGGAGTTCCCTCACTGAAAGTTCCCTGTACCAATAAAACCACAAACCCAGCCTTTTAAAAATAGCTGAAGTTTATATTGAACTTCAGGGTTTGTAAAGTGCTTTTCAAATACATTATCTCATTCCAATCCTGTCAGGCTGGTTCTATTATTATCCCCATCTTATAGATGAGAAGACTGAGGCCTAGAGAGAAGAAGTGACTTGGCCTGTCTGAGGCAGGATTCAAACCCACGTTGTCCTGACTCCAAGTCCAAATGTCTTTCCATTGGATGGGGCTAGAAGAAAGAGGAGAAGCCAGTATGGGGAGCCTGATCAAGTTACAGTGAGGGGAGAATAAAGGGATTGTCCCTCAGTAGCTGGGCCCCAGCCCAGAACAGATCTGCTTGAGTACAATCAATAAGCTGCTGGAGGCTATCCCCGCAGATGTTCAGCACCTTGGGGCTCCCTCCTTTCATACTGTGTTTTCCCTCTAGGGATTCTCCTCTCCCAGGATTGCACCAACTGGTTCAGGTAACCCAGCGCTGTATTATTTTAGCCCACTCCATAGATAGCAGCTCTTAGGGGCAAATAGGAGCGACCCATGCCACCTTCCACCTCTGAGAGTTTCTGCTATTCCAAGTTTCACCTGGGCTGGCCCTGTTTACCTTCTCTGGTCGTCAGACACATAGAGGCTGTGTATTGTTCCCTGAGTTACTGTTGTACGAGGGTGTGCTTGGACATGCACTCAAACAGAACTATAATATAGAGGAAACATTGGCCCCAGTCCACCACCACCCATGATTCCTCAGAGATCACTCACTTCTTTCACTGGTTTCTTTCACTTCTTAATTACAACCCATATCTTTCAGCACACTTTTCATCATCAATTCATTTTCTACAAACATGTACTGCGTCCTTTGATGGAATGTAAGCTCTCGAACGGCCGAAACTATTTCATTTTTCTCTTTGTGTTCCCAACGCCTGACATGTAGTAGGTACTTAATAAATGTTTGTTGACTGATCAATTGTCTTCTGTATGCTAACCATTGTGCTAGATGCTGGGGAAACAATGACAAAAATGAAACATTACTAGCTGCCAAGAAGCATACATTGTACAGGGTGGGACACAACAGCTACATAAATAAGTCAATAGAGAATCATTTCAAGAAGGCCAGAGTGCTAACCACTGAGGGATTTAGGAAAGGTGTCCTATGGAACTGGCGCTTGAGATATGATTTGAAGGAAGCCAAGGATTCCATGAGGCCAAAGTGAGAAGGAAAAGCACGGAGTCCTTCCACATCCCCATCTGTCTTCATGCTGAAGTCCCCTAGCATTTACATTGCCTTGAGCTGGAGGACCTTGGCAACCTCTTTATACCATGGTATGGGATAGAGTATTGGCCCTGGACACAGGAAAACTGGGTTCAAATCCCACTAAAGAGACCTACTAGCTGTGTGATCATGGGCAAGTCACTTAACATGTTTTCCTCAGTTTCCTCAGTAGTAAATAAACCAGATTGACTCCCAAGTCCCTTCTTGTTCTAGGCCTGTGATCACTCTCTGTAGCAATCCTGGTAAATAAAGTGTAATTATCTTCCTGGTGGTCTTTTGTCTACACTCATGGCAGGCCAGATGGCTAAACATGGATGAAATTAAGTAACGCTTCTTGTGGCCTTTGGCCATGCAATGAAACCAATCCCTGTGTTTTTCTCTTGTGGAGTAGAAAATGCATTGAATCTGGAGTCAGAGAAGCTAGGTTGGAATCCTGGTTATGTCACTGTCACATGTCCACTGAAACCTTGGGTAAGTCATTTCCTCTCTCTGGGCTTCAGTTTCCTCATCAGTAAGACAAGAGACCAGATGACGGCCAGTTGTTCAGTCCAGCTGTAACTGTATGATCCTGTGAACCTGGGAGACATTTCTCCACTTAGAGCTGCAACGTCGTTTTGTCATCTGGTTTCATTTCTGGAGAGCAGATTAGGGATGATATGGTCCAGTTCCTCCAGCAATAAATCAACTCTTTGGTGATAGGGTAAAGCTCCCACATTGCAAGCACTAGTATCAAAGGATCATTATCTTGAGCTGGAAGGAATCTCAGAGGCCAATAAGTCAAATCTCATTTTACAAAGGAAGAAACTGAGTTCCAGTGAGATTAAATAATTTGCAATCATAGGTTCATCAATCCAGAGCTAGAAGGAAGCTCAGAGGTCAATGAATCCAATCTCCTCATTTTACAGAGAAGGAAACTGAGGGTTAGAAAGGCAAAATAACTTGTTCAAGGTCTAACAGGTAGCAAGCAGCGGTTGGGATCCCAGGTCCTTTGACTCTAATACCAGTGTTTTTTCCACTGTACCCTGCTGTGAAGTTAATGCTTCCAGGTGGTCTAATTAGAATACAGTGCCAGGCCTGAAGTCACAAGACTCATTTTCCTGAGTTCAAATCCAGCCTCAGACACTGACCCTGGGCAAGTCACTTAACCCTGTTTGCCTCAGTTTCCTCATCTGTAAAATGAGCTGGAGAAGGAAATAGCAAACTACTCCAGTATCTTTGCCAAGAAAACCCCAAATGGGGTCATGAAGAGTCAGACACGACTGGAAATGACTGGCCAACAAAAGGTGGTCTAAGGAGAGTGCAAAAAAAAAATAAAAAGCACATATTAGAATCACTGACTTCCTTCAAGAATCATCTCAAATACTGCCTGGTGCAAGAAGCTTTCCATAGTCTGTGAGAGCCTTCCACTGAAAGGTTACCACCCATCTATTCTGGTAGGCTCTGCTAGGCACCTCATTATGGATACATGGTCTTTCCATTCAAATGCAAAGTTTCCGAATGCAGGAACTGTTACTTTTTTCTTTGTAACCCCTACCCCACCCAGTGCTTAGCAAAGAGTTTTGGGCAAATGCTAAGAACTTTAAAATGCTCGGTGGTTGATTCTTTGCTTAACCAATGTTTGTTGGATTGCATTACGTTGAGAACCTCAAGCTCCCTCCTGCTAGCTCCCGGCTTATCTTGGGTTTCAGTACCCTCCTCTCTCCAGTCTGAAGATCATTCCTTTGGACAGTCAAGAGAAAAACAAGAATTGTGTCATTCTGTCTTATCTCTGTCACCGACACAGACCTTAAACCCTGCAGCCCCAGCCCTGGCCACATCCCCGCCTCTCTGGCCTCACTTCCCACCTTTGTCAAATCAATGGATTGGACTACCTGATGCAGGAGGTCCCTTCCAAATAGTGATTCGATGATAGCTGCTGAGAACTCTACTGGTTGGCAACCAGTCAAGTACAGGGTTCAAATCTAATCTGCCCTCTTTCTGTTGGCACATGACAAATGTTTATTGAATTCAACTGAATTGAATTCCTTCTTGGAGGCTGTGAAGCCACCATCAGTGGGAGGAATATGGCAAACGTGCTGAGGGATGACGCCCTCCCAAGTTTCGATGGTAAATCAAGTCTTCACACACTCTTAGTTCCTTCCAATCTATTCCTGATAGCTGTTCCCCATGCGAGACATGCCCTCTCCCCCTTTCATGCTTCACACAGCTATTACCCCCATTTGGAATGCACCCTCTCTGTGGCATGGAGTAGGAAGGTCTGGGTTCAAATCCAGCCTCAGATAGTTACTAGCTGTGCAACCCTAGGTAAATCACTTAACATTTCTGTGCTTCAGTTTCTTCAATCTGTAAAATGAGAGGGGTTTGACTCCACAACACCTAAGATCCTTTCCAACTCTAAATCTGTGGTCCAAACTCTGCCTCGTAGCATTCCAACATTAGAGTCAAAGGACCTGCAATCCAAACTGTTAGACCTTGAGCAAGTTATTTTGCCTTTCTAAGCCTCAGTTTCTTTCTCTGTAAAATGAAAATGTCGCACTGCTTGACCTCTGAGCTTCCTTCTAGCTCTAGATTGGTGAACCGATAATTCTAAATTATTTAACCTCACTGGGCCTCGGTTTCTTCCTCTGTAAAATGAGAAGATTCAACTTGTTGGCCTCTGGGATCCCTTTCAGCTCAAGATCAATGAGCCTTTGGTCCCGGTACTTCTGGTGTGGGAGCTTCATCCAATCACAGTGAGTTGATTTATTGCTGGAGGAAGTGGACCATATCATCCCTCACCTGCCCTCGAAATGACATTTGGTCACACTCACAGCAGGATCGCGTCAGAGTCAGGACTCAAACCCAAGTCTTTCCTTCCTAGCTCTGAGGCACCAGCTGTTCTATCCAATAGGTCGTGATGTCTCTGATGTCCTTTCCCACGCTGATGGTCTGTGACATATAGGTATACAAACACAGACACAAAGGCAGCCACGATGCCACTCCCCAATACTTGAATATGGAAAACTACATGTTGATAATAGTTATCTACCATGCACCCAACACTTTAAGATTTGCAAAGTACTTACAAATATTATCTCATTGGAACTTCACAATGACCCTAGGAGGTAGGTGCTATCATTATCCCCATTTTACAGATGAGGAAACTGAGCCAGACAGATGAAGTGACTTGTCCAGGGTCACACAGTGTCTGGGTCAGGATTTGAACTCTGGTCTTCCTGACTCCTAGTCCAGTTCTCTATCCCCTGCATCCCCTAGCTACATCTCATCTTCTCTGTGCCTCCCATTATCCACTTCCTACCATTTCCCCAGACCAGCTTACAAGTTCCTATATCTCTTTCCTCATAACCATATGAGGGGAGTGCAAGTAGTATTACACCCATCTTACAGATGCGGAAACAGAGTCAGGAAAGCAGGAGAGTGGCAGGGCCTAGACTCTCACCTAGTTCAGGATCAATGAATGAAACAAGGAAATGAGAAAGCAAAACTATTTACCAAATAGACAAATGGTCAAAGTATCCAAGGGAGCAATTCTCAAAAAGAATTGTGGTTAACTCAAGTAGGAAAGACTAATCCCAATCATTAATAATGAGAGAGATCAAAACTACTCTAAGACATTATCTCATACCCAGTAAATTGGCAAAGATAATGAAATTCGGAAATAGTGTCGGAGGGCTGTAGGCAGGCACACTAATGCACTGCTGGTAGAGCTGCCGAGTTAGTACAATGTGCTACTAGGAGGCTGAGTGGATACAGCCCTAGAAGTGGAGTCAGGACCTGCCTTAGACACCGCCTTGCTAGGCTGGTTTCCCCAATGGTAACATGGGGGTAATGATACCACCTACATCCCAGGGTTGTTATGAGGATCGAAAAAGATAATATATGCAAAGCATGCTATGTAAATGTTAGCTATTATCATTGCACCCATTCTGGAAGGCAATTTGGAATTATGCAAATAAAGTGTTTAAACAACCATCTAGATTTCCCTGCCAGCTAGCCCCAAGGAGGTCGTTGACCAAAAGAAAGGCTTCATACAAACCAACAGATGTACAGCTGCACTTTTGGAGATAGCAAGGAATTGGAAACAAAGTCGATTCCCATTGTTTGGGGAATGGCCAACCACATGCTGGAACATGAATCAAATGGAATATTACCGTGGGGTAAGAAACAACAAACATGATCCATGTGGAGAAGCAAGGACAGGCTTAGAGAAACTGATAGAAGTTGAAATTGGTAGATCCAGGAGTGCAATACACGCCATGACTACAACAACGTAAATGCGAAGAATCACCACCACAAAGCAATAAAAAAAAAATGAGAGTGGAGAAATTAGCAAGAACAAAATTGGTTCTAGAGAGATATGAAAAGGCACCTCCCCCTACTCCTTTGTGGGGGAGGCAGGACATCCACAATTGTTGAACATTGCAAATAACATCAAGTTTTTCAATTTATTCATTGGTTTTGCTCATTTTTTCCTTCTTTTCTTCCTCTTTTTCTTTTAAAAAAAAATTCTTTGCTATAAAAGATGGCTCTCTGGAAGGTATTCAGACGGAAGTAGATGATGTTAAAGAAAATATGTTAACAAAATGTGTTGAGAAAGAGAGAGCAGACAGTAGACAGAGAGGAGAGAGACAGACAGACAGAGACAAGGAGAGAGACAGAGATACAGAGACAGACAGAGAGGTAGAGAGACAGACAGACAGAGACAGAGAGAGACAGACAGACAGAGACAGAGAGAGAGGCAGAGAGACAGAGAGGTAGAGAGACAGACAGACAGAGACAGAGAGAGAGAGACAGACAGAGACAGAGAGAGGCAGAGAGACAGAGAGGTAGAGAGACAGACAGACAGAGACAGAGAGAGAGGCAGAGAGACAGACAGACAGAGAGGCAGACAGACAGAGAGGAGAGAGACAGACAGACAGAGACAGAGAGAGAGACAGAGATACAGAGACAGAGAGAGAGGTAGAGAGACAGATAGACAGAGACAGAGAGAGAGACAGACAGACAGAGACAGAGAGAGAGGCAGAGAGACAGAGAGGTAGAGAGACAGACAGACAGAGACAGAGAGAGAGGCAGAGAGACAGACAGACAGAGAGACAGACAGACAGAGAGGCAGAGAGACAGACAGACAGACAGAGAGAGAGACAGACAGAGACAGAGAGAGGCAGAGAGACAGAGAGGTAGAGAGACAGACAGACAGAGACAGAGAGAGAGGTAGAGAGACAGACAGACAGAGACAGAGAGAGACAGACAGACAGAGACAGAGAGAGAGGCAGAGAGACAGAGAGGTAGAGAGACAGACAGACAGAGACAGAGAGAGAGGTAGAGAGACAGACAGACAGAGACAGAGAGAGACAGACAGACAGAGACAGAGAGAGAGACAGACAGAGACAGAGAGAGGCAGAGAGACAGAGAGGTAGAGAGACAGACAGACAGAGACAGAGAGAGAGGTAGAGAGACAGACAGACAGAGACAGAGAGAGACAGACAGACAGAGACAGAGAGAGAGGCAGAGAGACAGACAGACAGAGAGACAGACAGACAGAGAGGCAGAGAGACAGACAGACAGACAGACAGAGAGACATACAGAGACAGACAGAGAGGCAGAGAGAGAGGAGGGAAGTAGAACTAGGATGGCATAGTACTGGGAGTCAAGAAGATCTAGGTTCGACGAGACATTTAATCTCCCCTAACCTCAGTTTTCTCATCTGAAAAATGGTGGCTTTGGTGGCCTCCGAGGTCCGTTCCATTTCTAAATCTATAATTCTATGAAATCCACAAGAGTCTGTGTGTCCTACACTGAGCTACACTGAGGATTCAAAGGGTAACGGTCCCTGCCCTTGAGGACCTCACATTCCATCACAGGACATAACATGTACACATGGGAATGGATCTAAGATACAGACAAAGACCACAGTGTCCAAGCTGGAAGAAGCCAGCTAGTCCAACTCCCTGATTTTCACAGAAAAGGAAACAGAAGGTCAGAGAAAGGCAGTGATGTGCTCAAGGGTGCACACGTTGCCAAGGTACAGCCGAGATATGAGCCCAAGTCCTTTGACTCCCAATCCAGCGCTCTTGCCGTTGAACGGTGATGCTTCCCTCCTGGGACTTCACTTGCTTCCCACCCTCCCCCACCCCCGGCTAATTTCAGTGTCTTCTCTGGTCTCCCTGAGGAGTTTCTTGAGGGCAGGAATGAGCTCACATCTCTCCAGTAAACCCAGCCCCAGGAAGCTCATTATTGGGGAAATCTCTTTATCCTGGAAGATCCCATTAGCCTCGGGACTTCACTTCAATCCACCTTCTGTGCCTTTGATTGGAGGGTAGAGCCATGAATTCCCAAGCCTCCATTTAAGGAGGGGATTGAACACCCAACATACACTCATTGACCACCTGGCTGTACTGCTCTGAGATGTCTCAGACTTCACCACACCCTGACATCGAGTACCTCCACTTCCCCACCTTTTGTGTATTGCATTCCCCCATTAGATTGTAAATTCCTGCATAGCAGAGACTCTTTTACTAATTGCATCCCCTCAGCCATACTTGGCTCCTAGTAGGTGATCAATAAATGTTTATTGACTAATGACAGTGCACAACCCACACACCCCCAAAAAAGCCCTCACAACCACAGTGGGGAAGGGCTGTTCAATTAAACATAAAGCTGATTTCCATGTTTGCTCAGAGCCAGGTTTGTGCGGAGGATCCCAAAACGTGGACTTAGGAGTCAGACAGTTGTCAAGTGGCCCTAATTTCCTCAGTCAGAATTCCGGCCAGACTTGTTCTTATACCCACCCCAGGCCAGCTTCAGAGAATCACTGAAAGTTTGGGCTGGAAAGGTATTTTAGGGATCAGCCAGTCCAACCCCCTAATTTTACAGATAAGCAAACTATGACCCAGAGGCAAATTAGGTCACACTGACATTGAGTAGCGTGGAGCCTAGGTCTTTGGACTTCAAACTATTGTTAATTCCACAGCTTTGATTAAGCCTTCCCTTCTCTTGTCCCACTCTGAAACACACACACACACACACACACGTAGAACCAAAATTGAAACGTAGAACCAAAATTGAAACGAAGAACAAAGGAACGTCCCAATCCAAAACTCTGATACTTCCCGAGTAGGAATGGAGACTCCTAGCTGAGATGCCACAGGACCCAGATCCCAATTCAGTCTCTACCACTTACTCCCCGAGTGAATCTGGGCAAATTCCCTATACTCGATGGACCTCAATTTCCTCTAATGTAAAAGAAAAAGTAATGGGCACATACCCCAAAGATATCAAAGAAAGGGAAAAGGCCCAAATGGACAAAATATTTCTAGCAGCTTTTTGAAGCACAGAACTGTAAATCAAGATGCTGCCCATCAATCACGGAACTGCTAAACAATTTATGTTACACGAATGTAATGAAAATACTATTGTACCGTAAGAAATGATGAAGGGGTCAGTTTCAGAAAAAGCTGGAAAGACTTGTATGAACTGATACAGAGTGAAGTAAACAGAACCCGGAGAGCAATGTATAGAGACAGTAACAATGACATTGTAAGAAAGTGACAATAATACTGTAAAGACAAACACCTTTGAAAGACTTAAGAACTCCATTGAATGAATGAAATCACCAACTCTGCCTCCAGAAGATCAGTGCTACACGCACACACACACACACACACACACACACACACACACACACACAATATAGGCATGACAAATTTGTGGATTTGTTTTTGCTTGACTATGCTTGTTATAAGGATTGCATTTTTCTTTTCTTTTTTTTTATGGCTGGGGACACCCTTGGGGAGGAGGGTGGAGTTAGCTATATGTAATACAGAAAGAAAAGAAATAGGGTCGTTAAAATGTTTTTTTTCCCAAATGTATAGAAGAGAAATTCAGAAGGAAACAGACAAGTGGGGCAGTTTTGAAAGTAACATACTGAATTTTTTACATTTTTAAAGCAAATTGTACATAATAGAGATTTACATTTTCTCTTATAATCCATTTTCTACTTTGAATATGGAAATGTATTCTTTTTTATTTATATACCCAGAACACATTTTTTTATGACCCCAGTTGATCTGACCCCTCACAATAAATCTGACATCACCACCTTGCCCAGGCTTCCTTCACCCTCTTCCTACTCCTATGATTGGCTTTGATTGCAAGGGGCTTCATCTCGGGGTTTGCTAAGTTACTGGCCCCAATTCCAGTTCCAAGTGCCCCAAATAGGACTCTTCCCTAATACAAACAATGCAGGCTTCAGATGATCAGCCTTGATCTCTGCCTTGGACTCCCTACCACGCCCACCTTTCTCCTTTCCCCATAGAGACCCATATCATGTTTCCGGCCCTCCTTTCTCTATGAAACTCCCAATAAAATACTGGCCAGACCTTTGCCCCTTCCAAAGTCAGGGCCTAGGTTTCTATGAGCCTTACGTGTCTGTTTACCTTACCCTGTTTATCTTCTTGGGCACTTGGGAAAATTTATGGAGGGGGAATACTGGCAACCATGGTGTAGGCTGCCTCTGGTGGGGTAAATCTTACCCACAGGTAAAGAAGGGCTTTCAAGATTGTCAGAAAGAAGCCCCTGGAACTCTTCTCATTACAAAAACAAATGAAACTTTCACCAACTAAATCATGTCTGACATACCACTATTTCCTAGAATCATAGATTTCTAATTGGAAATTATCCCTGAAGTAGTCCAACCCCTTATTTTACAGAGGAGGAAACTGAGGCTCCGGGAGAGGACATGCCCAAAGTCACACTAGTAAATGGACTAGCTGGGATTTGAACCCGGGTGCTTTCTCTCCAAATTCATTGCCCCATGACAACCAATGGGCTTACCAGGTCCTTTCCTTCCAGTCAGATTTGAAAGGTTGAAGGAAAAAGAACAGGAGTATTTGGGAGCCTAGAAAGTGGGAAGGAGGTATGGAAGGGAGGAAAAGAAGAAACAAGGAAGAGGGCAGAGGCAAACTGCATGATTTTGCCAAATGCTGGCCCTGCTATGGCATTGGAGACTAGTTCTGAGGTATCTGGAATTCCACCTGGAACTGAGCCAGCTGCCTCCCTGAACTTTGCTGCCATCCTGTCCTGGGGATCCTCGTCTGTCCTGCCCCAAACCAGAAGTCAGACATCCAAAGATGGACCCAACTGGCCATTTAGAGCATCCCCCCAAACCAGAACTGACCCTCTACCATGAACCCCCAGGACCTCTGGACTGGCCCATAAACTGGTGATACTCTATTAGCTTGGGCTATGCTGAGCATACATTTGGCACTAGAAATTGGAAGAAGGGAGCTATCCCTCTCTGAAGCTGAAGGCATATAGGATCTCAGCTCTAAAAGTGGCAGGGATCTCAAAGGCCACTTATCCAGGCCCCTCATATTACAGATGGGCAAAGCAAGCAAAACAAGAGAGGTTGTGATATGCCCAATATCACCCATGCAGCAGGTATGAAATTCAACCCCACCCCTTCTGCCTAGACAGCCAGTGCCCTTTCCATTGTTCAAATGGCATCTAAAATGTCCCTAGACCTTAGGATAGGACTAAATGCCAGGATAGAGGCTCAAAACTTGGGCTTTCCAGGGCCTCCAAGACACATGGATGGTGGACACCAGGCCTGTCTCTGGCTTTGGAATCTTCTGGTTCACTGAGAGAGGGGAGACTTGGAGAAAAGATAGGAGGGCATCAATCCTCCAGAAGGACATTCAGGTGTGTCCAATCCTATCAAATGATAAGGGCAGGCCAGGAGCACTGACACTAAGCTGGGGAAAGACCCTTTCCCCTACCAGAACAGCCTGTTGTGCAGCTTCTGGGAATATTCAGAGGCCTACTGAGTCCTGATCAGGCTGATTCCCATCCGTTCCCAGGAGACTGACAGCCCTTCAGAACCAGTTACCTTGTCAGTCAGTCAAAAAGCATTTATTAAGCACCTACTATATGCCGACCACTGCTGAGCACAGAAAAGGGACACCAATAACTGGGGGCTGGCAACTGGAGAAGTGTATTGTTTCCCCCATTTTATTCCCTGCTCTTCACCTGAGAGTTTCTAGGGACTAGAAAAGTGAGCCGGGAAGGAATCCGTAGTTTGGGTCTCCTAGGCGCGACAGGAATCTGGCTGCTGCCCCGAAATCCCCACTGGCCGTCCTGACTGGTAGCCAGTCAAAGGCGTTCTTGCCAATAGAAGCGAATGCAAGCAGGGTGGACCGAATCGCCCCCCCCCAACCCTGGCCTCTTCCCCTCTCACTGTCAAGGGGAGGGGGTGTGGGCGTGGTAGGGGACACGTCACCCAACTAGGAAAGTCCTGGCCCCACCCTGGCCCGCCCCCACTCCAGCCTTGGGTACTAAGGTAAGTAAGGAAAGAAGGCAAAACAGCCGGAGCCTGGGAGGCAGTCCAGTCGCCTAGCAGGCTGTGGGCAGGTGCAGACAGGTGCGGCGGAGCTGAGCGGTTAAGAGTCAGTGAAGCCAGCTCCAGCCACTCAGCTCCCCCGCCCTCTGCCATCTCTACCAGGACTGCCCAGGGGCCTCCAGCCAGCCCTTGCGCCCGTTCTCACGCCCCAGGGCCGCTGCTGCCGCCGCAGCCATGTCTATGGGCTTGGAAATCGCTGGGGTGTCCCTGGCCGTGTTGGGCTGGATGGGCACCATCTTGTGCTGCGCGCTGCCCATGTGGCGAGTGACGGCCTTCATAGGCACCAGCATCGTGACGGCGCAGACCATCTGGGAGGGCCTGTGGATGAACTGCGTGGTGCAGAGCACCGGTCAGATGCAGTGCAAGGTGTACGACTCACTGCTGGCCCTGCCCCAGGACCTGCAGGCGGCTCGCGCCATGATTATCGTGGCCATCCTGCTGGCCGCGTTCGGGCTCCTTGCGGCCATGGTGGGCGCGCAGTGCACCAACTGCGTGCAGGACGACACCGCCAAGGCCAAGATCACCATCGTGGCCGGCGTCGTCTTCCTGCTGGCCGGCTTGCTCACGCTCATCCCCGTGTCGTGGTCAGCCAACACCATCATCCGGGAATTCTACAGCTCCCTGGTGCCCGAATCGCAGAAGCGGGAGCTGGGCGCCGCGCTCTACGTGGGCTGGGCGGCCTCGGTGCTACAACTGTTGGGCGGGGCGATACTGTGCAGCTCCTGCCCACCCAAGGAGAAGAAGTACACGCCCTCCAAGATCCTCTACTCGGCCCCGCGCTCCACCGCCACCACCGCGGTCGGTGTGGGGTCCAGCTACGACCGCAAGGACTACGTGTGAGTTCGCGCCCGCCAAGCCACACGTGGACCCTCGACGGGCGGGCTGGCGCTCGGCGGCCGGGCCCGGCCCAGCGGACGAACTGAAAGGTGGACGGGAGGGGGCGCCTGCCAGGAGGTCTCCCTTGCCGCGCTGCTGTCCCAGGGCTGAGCCACGACGGCGCGCCCCGGGCGCGAGTAGCACCGCCCCCCGCGAATCCCCAGCAACTCCCGGAGAAGTCAATCCGAGCTTCCCAGAGGGTAGCCGCGGAGCCAAAGGAGGGGAATGGCCGAGTGAACGCCCAACGCCTCCACCTCTCGAACCCGCTTCTCGCTTATTGTGGACTGAGCCAGCAGACAGCCAGACGGGCAAAGCGAAAATTGAGGTCCTCCGCAACTATGGACTAGACTTCTACACCCAGCCTTGAGCAGATGGGGTGGTTGTGAAGTGTACTGGGCGCCTGACCTTGGAGACGCGGCCCGTCCTCCTGCCCCTTACGTCGGGCCACAGCCCTCAGATCCCAGGCCAGTGGGTGAGGAGGATCGGCGGCCGAGAGCTAGTAGGGACTGGGGGGGGGAGGGGTTCAATAAAATCTTTTGTTTCGCACCCGTTGACTCCCTTTGTCCTGAGCAGCTCCGGAGCCCACACGCGCGTCCCTCTAGCCTTCAGGCTTAGATTGGAACCCTAGCTCTTTCTCCCTTTGGATTCCTGGGACCTTGCCCCTCACAGCTGCTCGCCCTTTCCCCAAGCTTCATCCCCTTCTCGAATAGGTCCCCTGTCTGTTGTCAATGTGCTTGGAGCTGGATTTGCTGGTAGAGAAGGAGCTCTGTGTCAAGACTTAGTGCTGTGGGCCGGGACTCAGTCCTGGGAATGGGGTTCAGTATTGGGAAAGGGACTCAGTGTTGGGCTAGGGCTCTCGGGACAGGGATTGGGGGTTCAGTGTCAGGTTCAATGAATTCGTATTGGCTGGCAACTAGGACTCAGTAGTGGGGATGAAGACTAAGCGTAGAGTCCCTCTCTATCGTTGACAGGGGATCTCTCCTCCTCTCGCCCCCTCTCCTCAGATTCAGTTTCCGCGTTTGCCTAAAAGTTTGTTCTGCTTCCTCGCGCAGCTGAATCGGAGCAGGTACCTGCCCAAAAGGCACCCGAGGGCTTAGTATCGGATTCCCTTCTTTCCTCGGCTTCGTTTCTCTTTCCTTCCCCTTTTCGTAGCCCCAGGCTCCCACCTAGCGCAGCGGAAGCTCCAGCCTTGCCCTGGGTGTGGCCGTAGTTAGGGGCTTTGTGCTTAAGGTTTCAACAGCAAGACTGGGGTCTGCTAAGAGAGATCCTAAGGAAACTTCCCTTGCAGGAAGTATGCAGTGTTCACATCCCGAAGGTTCCCCCTCACTGCAGGCCCGAATGACTGATATCTGACAAGAAGGCTGGAGAGAGTATATTGCGTTTGGAGACTGGTTCGACCAGATGCCCTCTGTGGCTGGGATTCTGTAAGGGAGGGGGCGGATAAGTGACCAAGGATTAGGGGTGGAGGATGACGAATTGTCAAGGATGGGGCTAAGTGCCAGGGGTGAGGGCGCAACATCAGGAATGGGGGCAGGAGGGGACTAATGAAGGCTCAAGGCTGAAAATAGAGAGCCAAGTGCCAGAAGGGACCCCTTGTGCCAGGGAAGGGAGACTGAAGTGCAAATGTCTGGGAGGAAGGGCGAGTCTCCCAGACCCACAGGCAGGGAGATTCGGGGGAGATTGGGGAAACTGGGGGAAAGTTTACTGGAAGGGGGGGGGACGACGAACGGGGGACTGGGAGCCCAAAGCTATCATTCTTTGTGGCCCGAGAGGAAAGTTGAAACCTGAGAAGTCCATCCCATTTGGAAGCCCTGAGCCAGTGCCTGGGTGTCCCGGTGACCCAGGCTATGCCAATCCCAGACTCCAGAACACTGGAATGGCCTCCCTCTGTTCCCCAGCCAGCTGGCTTGCTGATTGATTGGGTATAAAAGAGCTAAGTACCCCCCATTCCCCAGCCTGCCACCTTCACCATTAGGGCCAGTGTCGTCTTTCTTCCTCTCCTAGCCATTGGTGCCAACACCTTCTACCTCTGTCCCTCCTCAATCTCCAGGACTGCTGGGTGGAATGGAGCCATGCAGCCAACTCTTAGCCCTGGCTCTCTGCCACCTGCATAATTTCCACTGCCATCAGGAAGGTCTGGGATGGGGAGCTCCCAAAGGGAGAGCTGTGTCTCCCCAATAAGACCAGGTGGTCCCTGAGGACTGAAGATCCTTGGTGTAGTGGGTAGCTATGTGGCCACAGGGGATAGAGCACTAGGCCTGGAGTCAGGAAGACCGGAGTTCAAATCCAGTCTCAGACCCTTCCTAGATGTGTCACTCTGGGCAAGTTACTTAACCTTTGCTTGCTTCAGTTTCCTCATCTGCAAAATGAGGATAATAATATCCCTCCCAGGGTGGTCGTAAGGATCAAAAGAGATAATCAGTGTAATGTGCTTAGCACAGTGCCTGGCCCCATCTCAAGTGCATAGAAGTGTTAGCTATTATTATTGTCAGTGGCAGGAGTGCCAGATTTGAAGAACTTGTATTCAAAGTCCTGGACCTCAGTTTCCTCATCTATCAAATTATTGGTTTGGACTGAATGGACTTGGTAGTCATTTTGAGGTCTAAATTTTTGATACTACCAGTGGATCTCCTTGTTTTGATCCCGGACTCCCTGAGTGCTAAGACTGTGTCCCTCTGCATCCCCCAGCAGACCAGGGGCTACCTGCTAGTGGGGCGATCTCCCCTGTCAGATAAGCAACTACGTGATGGTACGAGTTGACCCTCTTGTCAGACCTAGAGCTCCCCAAAGAGCAGGATTGTACTTCTCCCATTAGATCAGGAGCTATCAGAGCACAGGTGAGGGTTTTATCTGCCTCATTGGGCTGAGGGGTCTCTAACAGCGGTGGCCATGTCTTCTGTCCTTGATTTCACACACACCTTCCTGCCAGGGCAACGCCTTCTACCTCTGTCCTTCCTCAATCCCACGACTACTGGGTGGAGCGGAGCCATGCAGCCAACTCTTAGCCCTGGCTCTCTGCCACCTGTGCAATTTCCACTGCCATCAGGAAGGTCTGGGGAGGTACTGTTTTGTCAGTGGGCAAGGTACCTTCTCAGCCCAAGGTAACTGCCACAGTAGAAATCAAAGCAGAGAAATAACTGATGGCATCAGGTTGTGACCAGGAACAGGAAGCTCCACGCACATTTGGTCTCATATGGTCGCTGTGCTTCAGGATGATGCAACATTAAGAAGGTTGGTCCACAGGCATCCATGGGACAGAGGAGGACATCCGAAGTTAACCATAACAAAGCTGTTAGATTTGCCTGTGTCCCCTCTCCCCGTACTCCTTTCACCTCAAAAGTCCTCACCTTCCTTTCTTACTTCTCCCACAAAATCTGCTTCAGCTGGAAAGGATCAGTTAAAGGTATCATATATTCATGTGTCAATGACAGTAAAGCTTAATTAATTTTTTCATTTATTTGTTAAAGCAATAATCTACAATTTGCATTTTAACAGAGGGCAAAACTCAAAGAAATTAATGTCTAAAGGTGAAATTTCCCCTTGGTGACAGGCTAGTAAGGAAGCTAATTGGAGAAGGGCATTAGGAACTTCCTGGTATTCCTGTAAACGTAGTTTCTAGAGTAAAGCCCTTGGGTAAGATCGTCCTTGACAAAGTTAATAAATTCCCTCAAGCAAAGTATGAAAGTAATACAAATCCTTGAAATCAGATGACTGTAATGGAAATCTCAACTCCTTTGTGAGGAGGCAGTGGAAGAGTGCTGGATTCAGGATCAAAGGACATGGGTTCGAATCTTGTCTTTTTTCCTTAATTCTTGTAGGATTTCTGTTCAGTTTCAATCGTGTTCAACTCTTGGTGACCCCACTTGGGGTTTTCTTGGCAAAGATACTGGAGTGGTTTGTCATTTCCTTCTCCAGCTTATTTTACAGATGAGGAAACTGAGGCAAACAGCATGAAGCGACTTGCCCAGGGTCGAATAGCTATTAAGTGTCTGAGGCTGAATTTGAACTCAGAAAGAAGAGCCTTCCTTACTGTATGCACTATGGCATCCCCTACATGCCCATGTGACCCTGAAACACGTCACTTAACTTCTCTGAGTGTTCTGGGACTTGTCTGTGAACTTGTCCTGTGGATTAAAGGGGTTAGGCTACATGATTGCTAAAGCCCCTTCAGACACTCTATCTGATTGTCCTCCCCTTTCTAACTATGTGCCCATGGACAATCACTTCATCTCCCTTCCCAACCTGCTTCCTCGTGTGAAGTGTGTCAGTGAATGGAGTATCGACCTCTCGATCAAGAAGACTTGGGTGAAAGTCCAGCCCTCAAAGCATCGACCCAGAGCCAATCGCTCACAAATCTCAAAACATTGCCCCCAGGACAATTCCCTAAAACCCCAAATTACAAAAGAGATGCTAATTTGCATAGGTGAAGGGTATTTCCTACTGAGGAAGTCCTAAGTCCAGTCAAAATAATAACAATAATTTTCCCCTGTTTCACAATAGAAACAATTTTGCCATCACTTCCCAGGGTGGCAAATCTTGACATGCTACTTTGTGTGGCCAGCATCTGTCAGAGCTCATGGCAAAGACGTGTTTGTCTGCACTAATAACAGCAAATAGTAGTAACATTTATGTGGCATCTCCTATGTGCCAGGTGCTTACTAAGCACTTTACAATTATTAGCTGGTTTAATCCTCACAAAAATCCTGTGAGGCAGATGCTATTATTATCCCCACCCTTTTTTTGTTGTTGTTGAGGCAATCAGGATTAAGTGACATGCCCAGGGTCACACAGCTAGTGAGTATCATGTATCTGAGCCTGGATTTGAACTCAGTCCTTCTGATTCCAGGGCCGGTGCTCTATCCACTATGCCACCTAGCTTCCCCTATTATCCCCATTTTATAGATGAGGAGCAGATGTTAAGTGACTTTGCCAAGATTACATAACTAATAGGTGTCTGAAGCCTGATTTGAATTCAGGTCTTCCCAACTCCAGGCCATCCACTCTATGAAGTAGGCCATTTAGATACTTTTAGTAGAGTTGGGGAAGTGGGAGGGGAGGATGGTGGAAGGGGTGTGCATGGGCTTTCTAGGCTTACAGCTCTAGAGCTGAAAGTGACCTCAGATGCTGTCTGTTCAACGCCCCTCGTCTGACAGATGAGGAAACAGGACCAGACTCTCAAAGGCCTATGATTCTGTAGGAAAGCAGAATTTCCCAAAGGCTAAGCTAGCTATGCCTGAGTCGGGTAGGTCCTCAAAAGTTGGAAAGGCTTTGAAAAACACCTTCAGCAAGTGTGCTGTCTCAGGACTGGTCTAGCTAAGTTTGAAGAGACTCATTGCCTAGCTGGCTGCTAGGGGAAAGGTTGAATTTTTTGGCCGCAACAACCCTAAAGCATCTATTGAGGCAGATTGGGGTCATCTTTATTGAAGGGAGAGGGGCTTCTTGTTCTTCAGCTGTGTCCAACCCCTCTTGACTCCGTGGACCATAGCACGCCAAGGCTGTCCACGGGGTTTTCTTGGCAACGATACTGGAGTGGTTTGCCATTTTTTCCTCCAGTGGATTCAGGCAAACAGAGGTTAAGTCACCTGCCCAGGGTGACTGCTAGTGAGTGTCTGTGTCCACATTTGAACTCAGATCTTCCTGACTCCAGACTTAGCACTCTATCTACCAGCCTTCTAACTAGCCCTTGAAAGGCTACAAATATTTAATTCCAAGTAGGCAAAGTTAGCCTGGTACTAGAGAAAGATCACTGGACTGGGGGGTTGGGAGACCTGGGGTCCAGTTCTCAGTCTACCTCAGATTTCCTGTATTACCTTGGGCAAATCACTTCCCTTTCTTGGCCTCAGTTCACTCTGCCATCAAATGAGGGGGTCAGACCATTTGTTGGGCTGTGTCCTAGTGGGGATCCCCTTAGCTATGGGTTGGACTCGTAGAATTCACAGAATGAAGTTTGGATTCAGTCAAAGGGCCACACTTGAGGACCTAGAGAGCCACCCGTGGCCTCAGGCCAAAGATTCCCTACCCCTGGCACTAGACGGCCTTTGAGGTCCCTTCTAGCTCTGGAATCCTATAACTATCAATCAGTGAATCAAGAAGCACCTATTAACTGCCAGCTACATGCCAGGGAATGTGATAGGTGCTGGAGAGATCAAGACAAAAAACATGTAAGTAGTTCCTGCCCTCAAGAAGTGTATATTCTAATAGAGGAGACAATATATACACATATAAGTCTACACAGGATAAATATAAGGTGAATGGGCCTGGGGAAGGCCAGGGAAGGGTGTCACTAGCACGTAGAAGAGCAGGGAGACTGAGAAAGCCTTTCATTAACAAGAATTTAAGTACCTACTGAATACCAGAAACTATGCTAGGCACTAGAAATCCAAAGATAAAAACAAAACAGTTCCTGCCTTCAAAGAGCTTATACTCTATGAGGGAGGCATCATGTGTATACAAGATAAGTACAAAGCTATTTTGGGAGGAATCTGCTGGGTATAGGGCTGGGGGTCAGGAAAGGCCCCCTGTAGGAAGAGGCAATTGACCTGATCTTTGAAGGAAGCTAAGAATTCCAAGGGGAGGGGGCAGTGGTGCATGAACTCTAAGGCCTTCCTCGCTCATGTAGACTATGGGTCTATGATTTTTCATTCCACCCTCCACCCCACACCTGGGAATCGAAACCAAGCACCACCGTTGTCATTGGAGTGAAGCAACAGAGGACGTGAGAAAGGTTTGTGTTTTCTCCCAAGACCACCAATCCCCAGGAGCCCTGAAGTTGCGGTGGAACCATCCTCCCACTCCCTGGTCGTTCAGCCTAAGGACAATTTGTGTTACCACACCTGTTCCAGCCTTTCCTCCTCCAGAGACCAAATGCCAAGTTCTCTATTAAGCAAACAGATCATTTATTGTGGCTTTCTCAAGGACAGTGGGCTAGGCCTCTTGAGAACAGTCAGTATCTTCTCCTTTGCCTAACCTGCCAACATTTCAGAAAAGGGTCAGGCAGTCCAAGAAGTCACTCACTGGCACCTCTGTGCAAAAGAGGGCGTTGACCCGAGAGCCTGCAGATCCAAGCCAGGTTCTAATTCCCAGCATTCTTTAATGAACAACGATTCTCAGAAGAAAAAAAAAATGACTAGGCTGAAGTAGGAAACTGTGAATGGCTTAATCAGCAAGAACATTGAAAACAAGAGCTTGTGGGTGACTTCTTCCTTCTAAATCTTCTTCCTTACTGTCAGAGAAAAAAAATTCCTTCCACTTTCCCTGGCCCTGCAGCTTCCTAGGCTATTGGGCCTTATCTTTTCAGCCCCTCCATTAAATTTTCTGTTTTTCATTTTAGTAACAGACTTCTAGGTCTTATAAAGATGGTCAATGTCTGAAGAGTATTGAAATTAGAGCCTGGTTTTCCTTTGTTGAAGCGTCTCATTCCAAGTTAATTCAGCAGCAAATTCCAAAGGTCTCCAAGTTCAAAGAGGCGTCCAGAATCAGAATCCTAAGAGACAGTGGCCATATCCCACTGGATTGATTCAGCTGTGTGTTCGATGCTTGAGTGCTTATTCCCATTTGTTAGTGCAAAGCAAAAGGGAGGCAGGATAATTCTATCCGCATAATGCTGGAGCTCCAGTTAGCGGCCTGGGTCATATTCCTGTGTGACCTTGGATAAGCCACCCTTCTAGACCTCCCTTTTCCTCATTTGTAAAAGGAGGAGTTTGAATTACAGGAATAGTGAAAAAGCATTTCAATGTCTACCAGGCATTGTGCTGAGGCTTACAAACACAAAGAGAAAGCAAGATGGCACCTTCGAGGTAGCTCATGACCTAATGGGCAGAGACCACACTTGTGAAGGCTTCAGCTGCCAGTCAGACTTAAGAGCATGTAGGCAGGTGGTAAGGCATCTCCTCTCATGCCATTTCTAGTCATAAAACCACATCTGATGTTGTGCTGCTGGGATGAGGATGTGGACAGGGGGACTTTTTTCAGGATCTTCAGAAGCTGGGGGTGTGACACTTCCAAAGGGAGTCACCCTGTTGCATCTCGGACTCCACTGGACTATGGCTCCAAGTCCTTTGTCTACTGGGTGGCACATTTCCAAAAGGACACTGGGAATGAACCTGGAGAATATTCAGATGGTGGAGAGCCTCAAGCCCAGGGGGCTGAAGGAACAGGGATGATCCTAGGAGAATGAAAGCTATTGTTAAGTATTTGAAGGGCCATCATGTGGAAGAAGGGGAAGTACACATTTACATAGCTCCTACTATGTGCCAGGGGGTATACAGGTATCCAGGGAGGACTAGCACCTCTGGTGTAAGGGCTGCTCACCCACTTTTGGTGTCTACCTCTGACCTAACTCTCACCTGTGACTCTAAGAAGCTATAGCATGTACAAAGGCCACACCCCAGTAAACCATTTTGGCAGATGGGCTAAACCACATTGAGGTTAACCAATGGACCTCAAAACTGTTGGTCAATTAGGGGGTGTCTACCCCAAGCATGAGAAGACTATCCCCAGCAGAAAGGGCAGATGAGCACAATTTGGTCCAACGGCCACGAAGACAACTGAAGCGGGAACTGTGGGGTGCTTAGAGCTTGGCCAAACATTGAAGATGCCAAAGTCATCCACTGCACCCTGAACCATCGCCAATTGTCTTGACTTGTGCCTTGCCACTGGGCTTCAATGACTCCGGCAGTGAGTAAGACCCAATTGACTTCACGTAACTGTGCCTTACTTAAATCCAGTATATTCTCAAATCAAAAGACTCACCATAACGCTTTTCCATACCTATCTCAGAGTCCTGTGGCGACAAGCAAGTGACAGAGCAGCAGGTGTGGATACATCGGGAGCTGTAGTCACCACCCTGCACGTAGGTGGCCCAGCCATAGGGTCGTCTTCTCACTGGACTGAAGCAGCAGTGGGATTCAGCAACCCCCCGGTCATCTGAGCAGCCTTTCTGAAGGACCACTCTGCTCACCTCCTGGAGTGAGGAAGGGGCTAGAAAAAGTGCCCTAAACATTGTCTGCTTCACCCGACCCTGGCCTGCTTACCCCAGCAGAGATCCCACACAAAAAGATGTACAAAAACTTCTGCAAAGAGGATTCCACTCACCATTGGCACATGGAATCAGAAACACTTATGAACAAGAAATCCAGTGGGCCTGAAAGATGAGCTGCTCTTGATGCAAGAGAACTCAGCAGGTAGCATATCCAAACAGCAGCCCTGAGTGAAACAAGGCTGGCCAATGCAGGTAGTGTACTGAAGGCAGAGCAGGATACGTGTTTTTTCTGGAGTGGCCACAGTGCTGGGGAGCACTGAGGAGCTAGTGGAGGTCTTGCAATCAAAACTAATTTAGTTAACAGGCTTGGATGCCTCCCAAAAGAAGTGAATGGCAGACTCACGACAATGTGATTGCCACTTGCAGGAAAGTGCCATGCCACCATCATCAGTGCCTATGCTCCCATCATGACGAACCCTGATGAGGTCAAAGAAAAATTTTATGAAGACCTGGAGAGCCTTATCATCAATGTGCCAAAAGAGGACAAGCTTATAATTCTGGGTGACTTTAATTCGAGAGTAGGCTCAGACTACCAGACATGGTAGAGAGTCCTTAGGAGGAATGGAGTTGGAAACAGCAACAGCAGTGGTCACTTACTGCTAAAGACTTGTGCATCTCATGACCTTCTCATCACCAACACTGTCTTCCATTTACCTAAATGCAATAAAACTTTGTGGATGCACACTTGCATCAAATATTGGCATTTAATAGACTATGTCATTGTAAGGAGAAGAGACAGGATGTCAGAGTGACAAAGGTGATGTGTGGTGATATGTGGTGCAGAGTGCTGGACCAGTGGGGAAATTCAGAAGCTGCTAACAAAAAAAAAAAATGAGAACTCCAAAGGGTTAGGGTTATGTATTTCTATAGCCCCTACTATGTGCCCGGCACTGTGCTAAGCACTTTGACAAATATCATCTCATCTCATCCTTCACGCCAACCCTGTGAAAGAGGTGCTGTTATTACCCCCATTTTACAGTCAGGGAAACTGAGGCAGGCAGCAGCTAGGTGACTTGCCTGGGGTCACATAGCTAGTAAGCATCCCAGGCTGGATTTGAGTTCAAGTCTTCCTGACTGCAAGCCCAATGCCACCATACCTGGGTACCACCATCAACTCACTCCCTCACCCCATGTATACAAGGTTAGCAAATCTTATTTCTCCCACACCTGACACCTTTTATCTATTCATACAACTAACTACCAAGTACGTTTAGACTTGAACTATTGCAATGGCCTCCTAACTGGCTTCCCTGCCTCAAGCCTCTTACCTGTCCAAACCATCCTCCGCACAGCTACCAAAGCAATTTTCCCTAAGCAAATCTCTGATTATATCACCCTTACTGAATAAACTCCTGTGGCTCCCTATTGCCCTCAGGACAAAAATAAAGGCTTCTTTTTTAAAGCTCTTTTCAACTTGATCCTAACCTATCTTTCTAGCCTAATTATACTTTGTTCTTCTTCCCACATTCTACAATCCAGACACATTTCATTGTCTCTCTCTGTCTTTATCTCCGCCTCCGTTTCTTTCTGTCTCTAGAATTCCATCTGTCGTTCTGTTTCATGGAATGTCACGTATAGAAAACAGTAAGTAGACCTTTTTGATTAAAACCTAGAGTACCTGAAAGCTGGGGGGGGGGGGGAGATTGTGAAAGTAGCCAGGAAAGGTGAGTTGGCTCCACCCCGCCAAAGGTTTTAAAGGCCAAAGGAATCTGTTTGTTTTTTAGCCAAGAGGCATTATCAGGGCTAGAGCATCTTGAGGAAAGGTCAGAGGTGCGCTTTATCACATACCCGTTTGGCAGCTACGGGGAGGATGGGTCGGACAGAGGAGAGAGCCTGGAGGCAGCAGAAGAAGCCCTTGGGAGGTGACTGCAATAGTCCAGGGCAGAGGTGAAGAGAGTCAGAACCAGCTCGGGGGCAAGAGGGCGCTGGAGCCGCAGACCCTATTGCCAAAGAGTCAATGTCTGCATTTACATCTCAGCGGGGCTTGATTTCTCTTTTCACTGATTACCTAAACTTTAAGAAACCCCCTCAATCGAAGATGGGGTATGGGAAATAGAAGACTGAAAAGCAACGAATCGTTAATAAAGTAAGGAACATGGCATGTTCCAAAGACCCAAGTGAGACCACACAGCCAAAAGAATCTTAAAGTTGACCACAGGAGAATGACCCACGTGAACCCAATATTTTACTATGAAGCACTGACAAAACCCCTCTCTTAGTGATGTGTTTTTCCAGGGTTTGGGGGCAGCTAATCCCCTCATGGAGGCAATAGGCCATAGGTTAAAAAAAAAAACAACCTCTTGATAGTAAAGTGTTCTATTTTCTTTTACCATTCAGATGATCTGGTTTTCCATTGACCTTTGACATGGGGAATTCCCTTCACTAAAGCAGGTTGCAATCCATCTGTGACTCAAGCTTAGGGAGTTACCTGAGGCTCAGAGAGTTTCAGTGACTTGGCAGAGTCCCACAGCCAGAAAGTAGGTAGGATTTGAACACATATTCGTGACCCTTTCAGTGTTCAGAAGTCAGAACAAAGACTCTGTCTATTCTCCTCAAGCTGCCTGCTTTTTAAAAATAATATAGTCAATTTATGTCAAATAAAAGTTGTCTGTGTCAGAGGAAGGGGGAGATAACTATAAAGCAGTGAGTTTTATTTTTTTGTTTTTACTTTTGCTAGGCAATGGGGTTAAGTGACTTGCACAGGGTCACACAGCTAGTAAATATCAAGTGTCTGAGGTCAGATTTGAACTCAGGTCCTCTTGACTCCAAGGCTGGTGCTCTATATGCTGTGCCACCTAGCTGCCCCCCTGAGTTTTAGTTTTTAAGGAAATAAAATTGGACAAATATATCCAAATGGGTATTGGTCTGGTGAAATGAAAAGAGAACTCCATTCCAAGCCAAAGGACTTGAGTTCAAACACTAGCTCTGCCACTTCTAGCCTGTGAGACCTTAGACAATTCCCTTCTCCTCTCTGGGCCTCAGTTTCTTCAACTGTAAAATGAAAAGGGTAGAATGGACGGCTCTTGAGCACTTTTCTAGCTCTGTTTATGATCCTTAGAACTGACATAATAATTTGGAGAGTGAGAGACATTAATCGGGGATATCAGTAAAGATTTCCTAGAGGAGGTGGGCCTTTGAAAGGAACGAGGGGTGCTAAGAGGTGGAGGGAAGAAGGGAGAGCATGTTGGACAGGGGGAATGGGACCAAGTGACGAGAGATGGAATACAGAGCGCAGGCATGCCTGAAATGTCAAATGAAAGCGCTTGGAAGGGAGTGATGGGAAATGAGCCTGGAGGGGTAGACTGGAGGCAGGTTGTAAGAGGTTTTAAAAGCCAAGACAGTGACTTTATAATCATTCCTAAAGGCTATGGGGTGGTAGGAAACATCTCCATATGTTGAGATTATTCCAACCAGCTTTGGAGCATCTCTAGAAATGTCCTGCTCAGCACATAGTAGGTGTTTTATAAATGGATGTTGTTGTCGTTCAGTTATTTCAGTTGTATCTGACTCTTTGTGACCCCATTTGGGGTTTTCTCGGCAGAGGTACTGGAGTGGTTTGCCATTTCCTTCTCCAGATCATTTGACAAATGAGGAAACTGAGGCAAACAGGATTAAGTGCCTTGTTCAGGGTGACACAGCTAGTAAGTGTCTGAGGCCAAATTTTAACTCAAGAAGATGAATCTTTATGACTCCAGACCCACTGCTCTATTCACTTAGCTACATAAATGTTTATTGACTGACTATTGACTATTTTCTTTAGGGTCACACTGTTTTTATTACTTGAAGACCAAAACCAGTTATTAACCTGATTCTCTACCTGACAGTGCCTAATGACTTCTGGCTATTTCCAAAAAACAAACATAGGGTGAAGATTTGACAAAAACAAAGCTCTCCAGCTGTAAAAATGTTTCTGAAAGAGGAATTCTAAAAATGTTCTGAGTAACAGCAACATCACTGACATAACTGGTTTCCAAAGGACACTATTCAAATAGACAATATGAATTTAGATGTATGAGTGTCAGAGACAAGAGGAGAGGGAGATGGACTTGGAACCAGGAAGACCTAGATTCAAACCCAGCACTGGACAGTTACTAACTCACTGATCCTGGGCAAGTCTCATAACTTCTCTGAACCTTCCTTCTTCAAAACCTCCCTGTCATTACTGTCAAGAGCACCACCATCCTCCCTGGCACCCAGGATGCCTAGGCATCATGCGTGGCTTCACACTCTCATCCATCCCAGGGATCTAATTTGGTGTCAAGTCTTGTCAATTATACCTTCTGCCCCCTTCTTGCCTTTGACATTGCTGCCATCTTGGTACAGGCCTTCATCACCTCACACCTGGACCCTGAAATAACCCGTGGGTTGCTTAACCAGTGGTTGCTGGTTGACTGATTTCTGAGATATAACTAAGAGTGAACACAATGGACTTACTCCTTTTTTCCTGGTGGCTTTCAAAGTGAGGAGAAAGAAGAAATGCTGTAACCCTCCAGGTGGAGACGGAGTTGGCACTGACTTACCTCCTGGCTGACTTATCTCCCCCCAGCTGGCCACCATTCTTAAGCAGCAAAGGAGACATGCAAGAAGACTGGAGAGAGGCAAATATCCCACTTTTCAAACAGGGATTTAAAGTAGATTCCCCAAACTGTGTATATTGATGCCTTTTAGGGAAATGAAAGTGACTAAAAGGGGGAGATGGCAGCTGTCTTCTAATTCTCAAAGAAACTTTATCTTAAAAGAGGAGTCCATTTTGGTATTGCTCCAGGGAGCAGAATTAGGGCAAGTAGGGGTAAGAGAGATTTTGAATCAACTTAAGACAGCACCAACACAGACTGTCTACCTCCTGAAGCAGTGAGCTTTCCTGGCACTGGAGATACTCAGAGACAAGATGGCCATTTGTTTGGAAGGCTATAGATGGAATGCTTTAATCAGGTGAAAAGCTGAAATAGATGAAGCCCAAGGTTTTTTTTAGATTCTACGCACCTTGTCATATAAATTTAATCTGTCAAAAGTCTGGAAGGGAGACAGAGGATATCTACTATGAATGATTCTTTAGATAGGTACAGCTAGCAATGTAAATTAATTGTTTGTCACATGCTGCCACAAAGTAAGATTCCATGAATTTAATGAACATGAATCTGTCTGACAGGAACTCAACAATCCAGTTAGTACCTACCTTCAGAGCTAAGTAACTAGACCATAGAGCAATATAACATGATTAAAATCACTATTAAGCATAGTTGGGTTTTCTTGAAGACTTTCCTAAGTTCATCCAGCCTGTCTCCCCCTAATTATTATGCTTTATAACCTTAAACTTTGCTTTGTAGAAGGACAGAAATGTTGTCTTATCCTACAACACTCTGGTCCTACTTTCTTTGCTGCATGGATCAGTTGAACATTCTGACATTTTTCCACTAAGAATTCTCTTCGGAACTGGAAATCCTTCCTAGGGCATATGCACAGCCTCAGGGCTTCAAGCCAGCTTGGCATCAGGAGCCTTATAACAGTTGTCTTTATTTGCCAGTGGCTTCTCTCTTCTAGAGAGCATATGCTTGTGTGGCAGTTCTGAGAAGAAAAGCTCAAGTCTGTCTTTTTCATTGCTCCCCCACCCTACCCCCTCCTTGGCTCCTCATCACTGATACTTCCTAAGTATCTTCTGCATGCTAGGCACACAGCAGAGACCCAAAGAAAGGTCCTAGCCACAAAGGATATCTCTATACAGGACAACATAAATATCCTTTCCTGACAAATTTATCTGTTAATTGGTTGGTTTGGGGTTTTCTGTTTTGGGGTGATGGGGTTGCGATCATAAAAGATGCATTAAATGCTAAATCATTTTTTCCTTCTATCTTAAGCTGAAATTGAATTTCAATAAAGTGGTTCCTTTAGCAGCTGGAGTTATCACCAGAGAAAATTGGGCACGGGGAGGGGAGGAGGAACTTTCCCCAGTCTAGAATGCTCGAAACTCAGAAGTGTCTTTGAAACGATTGTTTGAAGAAAAAAGCCAGTTGTTTCCTTATTGGAGGAAGTTGGGTGGTGCAGTGGGCAGAGAGAGGACCTTGGAGTCAGGAGGACCTTAATTGGATTCCTGCCTTTGACTCTTACTAGTTATATGATCCTGGGCATATCATGCAATGTCTCCAGTTTCCTCATCTGTAAAATGGGGATGATAATAGCACCTAGTCCCTTTTGTGGATTGTTTTAAGGATCAAAGGGGCTAATATATGTTAAGATCTTTGCCAACCTTAAAGCATTGTGTTATTGTTGAGTAGTGTCAGACTCTAAGTTGACCCCCATTGACATCGTCCAGGGGATTTTCTTGGCAAAGATAATGGAGTTGTTTGCCATTTCCTTCTCCAGTGTGTCCCCATTTCACAGGTGAGGAACTGAGGTAAATAGGAGTGAAGTGATTTGCCCAGAGTCATACAGCTAGAAAGTGTCTGAGGCTAGATCTGAACTCTGGTCTTCCTGACTCAAGGCTCAGTGCTTTATTCACTGTACCACCCAGCTGTCCCTTTAAAGCATTGTATAAGAGCTAAATATTTCAAAGCATTTTAAAATATTGATCCGACAAAAACAGATCAGATCTTCACACAGGACATCTTCTGTGGCAACAGTGACCAGCTTTGATGGGGACATATATCTCCTTGAGGTCCAGAGAGGTTCATTAACTGTACCCAAGGTTGCAGAGGTAGAAGAGTCTGGATTCAGACACCGATACTGACTTCAAATCCTTCACATTTTCCCCCAAGGCCACACTTAGAGATTGTCTGATCTAACACCCTCAGATCTTAAGATGAGAAAACAGGCCCAGAAGAGAAATTGCATGACTTGGGTGTGTCCCTCCATTTCTCTGTGCCAAGAGCTTTACTATTATTATCTCATTTGATTTGATCCTTACAAGAACCCTGAGAGGTAGCTGCTATTATTATCCCATTGTAGAGATGAGACAAGGGAAGGTTAAGTACTTTCCCAGGGTCACACAGCTAGTAAGTGTCTGAGCCCAGATCTGAACTCAGGTCTTCCTGACTGCACTGTGTCGCCGAGCTGCCATCAGTTTCCTTCTCTGTAAAATAAAGTAATTGGGCTCAATGGCCTGTAAGTCCTCTTCCAAATCTGTATTGCTGTACAAGATTTGTCCAAGGTCACACAGCCACTAAATGGAAGAACCTGAATTGAAATAACCTCAATAACCCACACATTCTATGATATTCTTTACAGCTCAGAGCTTGGCACAACTTTGCATTTTCATAGAATAATTGATTCGGGAGCAGCTAGGTGGCACAGTAGACAGAGCGCTGGGCTTGGCCAAAAAAAAAAAAAAAGGAAATGGCAAACCACTCGAGTATCTTTGCCAAGAAAACCCCAAATGGGGTCACAGAGAGTCAGATACAACAAAACAACAAGAAACAGATCTAGAACTGTGAGGGACTTCAGAGACTATCCCTTCCAACCCCCTCATTTTACAAATGAGGAAACTGAGGCCCAGGGAGGTGTGAAGCAACTTGGCCAAAGTCACATGGGTAATAAGCATTGTTGGCAGGTTTTGAACCCAGTTCTTCTGACTCCAGAGCCAGAGCTCATTCTACCGCAGCATCAAGATTCACACCATTGTTCTGAATCAGTGGGTCATTGGGATAGTTCATTTGGAAGTTCATTCCACAGCTATCCCACTGCTAAATTAAGTGGAAATTATGATTTGCTTTTGCTATGCCTTTGCTAGCAGCCTTATCGTCTCCCACACACCCAGTGACTAATGACTGGTGCCACAGAGGATGAATCCCTGCCCAAAGGCACAGACATTTAAATGTAAATGCTTCCTGGGGACTGCAAACTGAAACCATGGCCTTATGCGGCCAAGAGCCTGTCACTTTGCATTCTGGAATGATTTTCATATAAATAATAAAAGGACAAAGACACAATGTAATTGGTCGGGGTTATTGTTGTTATTTCTCATCTCCTTAAACTGTTATTGACAATCTCTGGAGATTGTCATCTCTGGAGACGGAATGTAAACTCTGAGAAACAAAGTAAACATCTTTCAGTGGAGTAAAAAGTAGAAGGGAAATTGGGATCAAGTTGATTTGAATTGTATCCAGTTCAACCCCTTCCTGCCTACACGACCTTGAGCAAATCCCTTCTGCTAGCTAGGATTCAATTGTTTTGGGGGTTTTTTTCTCATCTGTAAAATAATGCATGGAGTAGGACACCTAAAGTCTCTTCAGGCTCTAACACAACTAGACTATGATTCTATAATCTCTGACATTTAATGGGATTGAATACTAGCTGCTTAAGTATTGCCTTCTAGGAGAATAGAAGGACTTTCCTTAAGCTTTCTAAGTAATTTACCAAGGATTCCCGAAAAAACGCACATGAGATTTAGCTCCTACAATCTACGTGTGTTCCACAATTTGGGCTGAGGGGTTGTTTTCAACCAACTCTTTTTGCTTTCCTTCTTAGTAAATCTTTTTTTTCCCTAAAAGCTAATGAAGTTCAACTGGTTGATTGATAATGGGAAGCACACTGGTCGGGGCTCATGAGCAATACTATAGTACTATTATAGTACTATAGTACTATAAACCCTATCCCGCTGGAGTAACCTCTAGAACCTTATGAGAAGAAGTAAGCTATACCATCTGAGGACCACAGCCTGTGAGTGTAAGTTCTAGTTGGGGATATTTCCTCAGAATGAGTATTATATAAGGAGCTTCTAGTGAAGAAATGCTACCCAACAGTGCAGGTCAGCACAATTTCTGCAACTGCTAGCTTTAGAGAATTGCCTAAAACACTGAAAGATGAAGTGATCTGCCCAGGTCTGCAGAACCAGTACGTGACAGTGGCCACATCTGAACCCAGGCTTCCTGACTCTGAGGCCAGTTTTCTAACCATTATACCACACTTTCCCTCAATGTTCTTTAATAAAACATTTTAATTTTTAAAAAATATCAAACTTACTCATCATCAAAAGTTCCAACTAACTTCTCAAAATCTGATTTTCAATGTATCGTTGATGCAAACATTTTTATCAATCTGATAAGTATTGCAGAAGATAGCCTGGACTATTGCTCTAGCATCCTGGCTGGACTGATCTAATCTATCATATCGTTATTGTTGTTTGACTGTTTCAGTCATGTCTGACTCTTCCTGACACCAGTTAGGATTTCCTTGGCAAAGATACTGGAGTGGTTTGCCATTTCCTTCTCCAGCTCATTTGACAGATGAGGAAACTGAAGCAAGCAGGAGTGAAGTGACTTGCCCAAGGTCACACAGCTAGTAAGTGTCTGAGGCCAGATTTGAACTCAGGAAGATGAGTCTTCCTGACTCCAAGCCCAGTGCTCTCTGCACCGTGGTGCCACGTAGCGGCCCTATCTATCATACATTTGACGACAAAAACTCTCCAAGCAATATTTTGATCAGTTAAATCCCTTGGTTAAAAAAAATGTCCTAAGTACCTTTTAAATCAAATTTTAAACTATGTTATTTATTTTTATGATGACTCACACTGTTTTTAACTGCCCATAACTCATTTCATATCTGAGGTCATGTGTTCTATTCAAATAAAGGAAGCTGGCTCATGACACCATGTTCTCCAATGACTAACTCACATGAACTTAATCCCCGTGTGAGGGATGCTCTCCACTTCTTATCTCTTAAATCATGTCTCACCTCTCAGTGGAGCCTCTTTTCCCGGAGATCTCAGCATCTGCCACACACGTATAGCTGGGGTTTTGGAGCTGGATTTTGCATAGATTTACATTTAAACATCAACAGTTATTTGTCAGTGACTCATCAAGTTTGAGAGACCTCTGCTCAGAGTTGTGCATGACAACAAGAGCTTACATTATGATTTTTATGATCAGGGAGCTTATTATCTAGCTAGGAAGGTGTGACATGTGCAAGCGAAAACAACAGTAAAAGGGAGAATGTGGTTAAGAATCAAATGAGACATACAGAAATTAATTTGGGGGGAGGGGCACATTCAGATTACTTTGACCAGATCGGTCTCACACTTCCTCTATCAATGCAAATCAAATCAAAAATTTCTCTGTAACTAATAGACTTAGAGGTGGGAAGAGGTGGGGCGGGGCAGGGAGACTGAGAAGCAGTGACTTGGCCAAGGCTCACAGTCAATATATATCAGCAGTGGAATATGGCCTTCCTGATACCAAGGACAGTTGTCTCTCTACACCTACGCTAATTGTAAGCCCTGCATGAATCACCACTTGATGTATTTACTGGATCATTGTCACCAATTGTCAACCTGTGTTCATCTTGGTTAAGTGATTTGTTTACTCCAATTTTTAAGAAGCAGGGGGGTTTTAAACTCTTAACTGCTAGCACAAGGAACTAACAGTCGCCTTGAGAACAGAAGTGCCAAGACAGGCAGACACAATACACCAGTTAGTGAGCCATTATACGTGTACTCACTCTCAGATGATAAAATTCCTTTCAATAGCTCTGTATCCACCTGTCATCAGGTCTTTCCATTAAATATTATTAGTGTTTTATTATGTCTTTCCTCAGAATTGTTTATCAAGAGCATTGTGGTTTTTTTCAATGACTTCAATTTCCTTGCATATTTTAAATTTCTTTTAAGTTCATTGTCTTTCCTTGGGGTTTTATTCCGTCAATAATTTAGTCTTTCATTCTTATCCCACCTTAATACTCTCCACTTCCAAAAAAAAATAAGAGCCCAACATACCAAATTCTGACAAGATGTATATGTATATATGTAAAATATATTTGTATTATTATGTATTATTGAAGTATGTAACATATTTTATATAGTCTACAGGTACTAACTTCATTGAAATTCACAGGAGGGAAACTTTCTTCCTCCTTCTGACTCCTGCTTTCTCCCAGAGATGCCAGAGCACAGTTTTTCCCACGCAATTGAGAAGCTTTGTAAGAGGTTTCTTCTCAGAACCGGGAATCCATTTTTTCCTTCTCAAACTGGGATATCTCTTTTAGAAATGCTTTTTCTCAGGTTTCATCAGTCTCCAAGTTCACTCACAATGACCTTGATTTATTGCTGTGGACATATAAGAAGACAGTCTTACAGATAATAATTGATCCCACTTGCCCACAGATTCACCAGCATAAAAGTCCCGGTGATGAATCTGGAACCATACGGACAGTAAAATTGATAAACGTAATCTTTGCCCAATAAGTTCACAATCACCACTCAACAAAAACAACAAAAAATTATCAAATAGTTCAATTAATCAATATGCATGTATCAAGCACTTACTATGTGTCAGATTCTGTCCGAGGTTGTGGGGATACAGAAGTGAAAAATGGTCCTGCCTTCACAGGGTTTACATTCAATTTATAACATAGAATACGCACCACATAGCAATCGACAAATGTTTTTTGCATGCCTACTGTCTGCCAGGCTCTTTGCTAAGCACCGGGATACGAAGACAAAAATGAAATAGTCCTGCCCTCAAGGGGCTTACCTTCTGTATAGGAGATACAACACCTAGCAGAGAATGGTGGCCAGGGAAGGAAGCTTTGGTCTAGGCAGTCACAAAGTCTGTGAAGTCTCTGTGGAGCCATCGGCAAAAATTTGTCCCGCCTTTTCTAGTAACAATGGTAATATTAATTGGATTACTGTTCCCTGGGCAAGAGGTGAAAGGAGGCAGAGTGCTAGCAGTCCTGAGGCAGCAATGCATATGGAAGATGCCTGCACATAATTATAGGATTAAAGACAAATTTTATGGAAAATAATTTGTAATTATCCTAGAAAAGTCATTAAACAGCATAGGTCCTTTGACTCAGCAATGCACTCTAAACAGATTGATAGAGGGAAAATTCCCATAAACAAAAAAATATGTTTTTAGGAATCTTTTTTTTTTTTGAGGTAGCAAAGAATGGAGAATAGAGGATGCTCATCAGTTCTGGAATAATTCAACAACTTGTGGTATATGGCTGTAATGTGACATTATAGCATCACAAGAAATGATGAATATAAAAGTTTCAGAGAAACTGGGAAAGACCTGAATGAATTAATGCAGGACGAGGCAAACAGAGCTACAACAATTGACATGATAAACAGAGCAATGTCGAGAAAACAACGCTGAGAAACTTGAGAACTGTGACCAGGAAATGTAGTGACCAACCGGGACTTCACCAGGCTGGAAATGAAGCGTGTCTTTCACCTTTTGACAGAAAGGGTGACCAACTAAGGGCGCAGAATGAGTCATCTGTTGTCAGAAGTAGCCACTGTGTTTATTTGTTTTTGCTTGGTTTCTCTTTTCTGTTACCCTGGAGAGTTCAATGAGGGAAAATAAAGAATATCAAAACATTCCAAATAGAGCAAATTATGAGTTTTAAGTGCTAGAAGATTTCAGATGAAGGAAGAATCAATTAACCTGGACTGAAGTGGTCAAAGAATCCTTCCCATATTTGAGGCAAGCCTTGGGGGATAGATGGGGTTTAGAGAGGCAGACAGGAAGGGGAAAAACCCATCCCAGTATAACAGGTGACAGAAAGTCCCTAAATGCCTTCATTATACCACATTGGGGCAAGCAGTGTGAGCAGAGGTTCAAAGCAGAAATGAACAAGGCATGCCAAGAAAAGCACTGGGTGATATGGAGACAGAAAGAAATGCCAAAAGGATCCTGGATTCTGACCTTAGAGGCACCGAGGTAGTGCAGTGGACAGCGTGCTAAACCTGACGTCAGGAAGACCTGCGTTCAAATGCTACCTCAGATGCCTACTGTGTGACCCTGGGCAAGTCACTTAATCTCTCTTAGCCTCAGTTTCTTCATCTGGATAATGGGAATATTAATAGAACCTACCTACCAGGGTTACTCTGAGGATAAAGTAAGAGCATGTTTGAAAAGGGCTTCGTAAACCTTAAAGTTCCATATAAAATGCTAGCTATTATTGGTTCTAGGCTAGAAGGAATCTCATCCAAACTCTTCATTTTACAGATGAGAAAACTGAGGCCTGGAGGGGACCACATACTCAGAGGTGGAAAGGACCTCAGAATCCATCTAACCCAACCCCCACACACACCTTTGCCAGATGAGGAAACTGACACAGGTCGGTTAAATGACTTTCCCAAAGTCATACAATACAGCTAGCAAGCATCAGAGAGGGGGTCTGGACCTGGGGCCATGGAGGCCAAAGCCAGTATTCTTTCCACTGTACCACACTGCCTGCAAGGGCATACAGATACTCAGAATGGTTCCTTAAACATCCGGTGAAAAATAGTTTCAGCTGATCCCTGCTCTTGCAAAGTGACAAGTCTCAGCATTTAAAAAGAAGGCTGGTTCTATTAGTTACTTGGCACCAGGTGGGATCCAGCAGGTAGACACAAGCATGGTTTTTTTTTCAACCCAATGGAAATTTCATTCTTCAGTCTAACCAGGTTGACAAGCTTTCTGTCATGAAGGATCTGCACAGGATGGTGGAGACATAGGAATTCAGACACCTGGGGCAAATTTATTTGGGGGTAGGAGGTTCTAAAGTATGAGAAATCTTGATCATTGTTGAGGTAGGCTGGAGACAGATCATGAGAGTTAAAGACATTGATGAAGTAGGAGGGCAGGGTATTCCAGTGTGGTAGGGATGAAGAAGACTGTGAGCCAGTTACTGAATGTACTGGAGAGAGGGAAGAGTGACCTGGAAGTGTATAGGTGCCAGCAACAAAGATGTCGCCCAGATGGAGTGAACGCTAAAGGAGGAGGGATGTGTACTGGATGATGGTGACCAAGGTCTGAAAGTGGTCATGGGAAGCAAGGAGTCACCTGACTCTTCCCCTGCACTATGCATCTGGAGCTGTGAGAGGAGCGGCCACCTTTGGAGAGGGTGCTGAAGAGATATGACGTCTTTAGGAGAGAGCTGGGTTCAGTGATCAGAAGAAGTGGGAAAGAATAGAAGAGGAAGAGACCAGATTGAGTGTTGGAAAGGACCTCAGAGATCATCTAGACCAAACCCCTCATTTTAAAGGTGAGGAAACTGAGTCCCAGAGAGGTAATGCCACTTGCCTAGGGTTACACAATTATCACAAATGGAGTCGAGATTCCAACTCAGGTCCTCTGACTGTGAAACCAGTGATCTTTTCATTATATCGTAAGTAGAGGGAAGAGTCAGAAGAGAGAAGTGGAAAGAGATGGTGGGGACCAGGGTGGTACAGGGCTGAATTGAACATGAGAGAGAAAAGAAGAGCATTGGAAGCAGCCAGAGAGGCCAGTTTGACTCTCTTAGACACAGATGGTGCAGTCAGATGATGCAGTAGGTAGAACGTCCGACCTGGAGTCAGAAAGACTCAACTTCCTGAGTTTGAATCTGACCTCAGACACTTGCTAGCCATGTGACCCTGGGCAAGTCACTTAAACTCTGTTTGCCTCAGTTTCTTCATCTGTAAAATGGGGATAATAAAAACACCCACCTTCCAGGATAGTTGTAAAGACCAAACGAGAGAATATTTGTACAGTTTCCAGAATGTTGTTGTTGTTGTTAATTAACAGGATATTGAGCCTGGAAGAGAGAAAACTTAGATGAGAATAGGATAATTATTTTCAAGTATCTGGAGTCAAAGGACCAGAGTTTGACTGCAGACACTGCCACTAACTTTTTGTGTGATTATGAGCAAATCTTTTGATCTCCCTGGGCCTCAGTTTACTCATCTGTAAAACAAAGGGCTGAACAAGATGATTTCTGGATTGGACCAGGTAACTTCAGAAGTCCTCCCCTCTTAGATTCTGTGGCTGTGAGAAAAGAAAATGGCCCAAGAAAGATGGAAGTGTTTCAAAAACAAGATGCTGATGATACAATTGCAAAGGAGGCCGGTGAAGGAAAAGACTGAGAGAGGCAGGAAAGTTAAACAGTTATGGCTAGAGATGAGCTCAAGTTTTAAAAAGCACACATACAAATAGTGGAAAGAGGGACTGAAGATCATGAATAAAAAATACAAGAGTGTGGGTAGAGAGGGTTTTCAGAGATAAAAGGTGGAGCTACTTGAATGCACTTTGACATTATCCTTAAGTTGCAATTACTTATGGTGTTTCTGGATCCAGTTCCCACGGAGAGTCAAGGGTTGAGTGTGCACATCTGAAAAATGGGCTTTGTTTCCTATATGATCCACTTTCCATTTTCATTTCCTTCCGGAATGAATAAGCCCATTGCACTTTGATTTGCCAAAACTGATACAAGTCAGCCCTTCACTTTTCCTCAGTTGTGACAGCTTCCCTGCCCTGCACATCAGGAGCTGATTACTCCAGACATTATTTCACCATCATCTCTGAGCCAACATCTGGACGTGATGAATTCTCAGATGAATTTTCATCTTTGGAATCTTTAGTTTTTCTAATTTTCTTCCTTGGCTGTGTGTAGGTCCTAGCCTAGGCAAGTAGGTGGCACAGAGGATAGAATGCTGGATTAAGAATCAAGAAGACCTGAGCTTAAATCCCATCTCTGACAGTGGGCAAGTCACTTAACTGCTCTCAGCCTCAGTTCTCTCATCTATAAAATGGGGGGAAATATAGCACCCACTTCACAGCACAAATAAGATTATGTATTAAAGTGCTTTGCAAATCGTAAAGCGTTATATAAACACTCGTTAATATTATAAAATAGAATGGGGAAAATGAACATTGATGTTATTATCTACATGAGAAACATGACACATCTCACTTTACAGAGGAGAAAAGAGAGGAGAAATGACCTGTCCAGTGGCAAAGCCAGGAGGCAAGCAGAACTCTCCCAGCGGCCAGCTCTTTTTCACAGGTGAGTGTCAGGAATAAAGGTGTTTCCAGATTGATCACAGGATCGAGGGTCAAGAACTAGAAGTGACCTGAGAGACCACCTAATTCACCCCCATTTATGGATGAAAAAACTGAGGCCCAGGGAAATGAAGGGACTTGCCCCAGGTCACACTGTTAGGAAGTGATAGAGTCACTCGTTTGAAAAAAAAAGTAAAGAAAGAGAGTCACTGAGCTGTTTTTAAAAGTGCAGAGAAGAGAACAGAACAACTGACAAGCAGGACAGCTTTGGAGATGATGTGCTGGATTTGTTATGCTTCTGAAGAGTAAAGGGAAGCTGTCTGTGATACAGATTCACGATGTTATGGACAGTCTTTTTTTCCTACTCTGCTTTGTGAATGGAAACGCTCTTCTTATTCGGTGTTAGCTAAGTTCAAAATAGAAAGAAAGACAGAGAGGAAGGAAGGAAGGAAGGAAGGAAGGAAGGAAGGAAGGAAGGACGGAAGGGAAGGAGGGAGGGAGGAAAGAAGGGAGGGAGGGAGAAAAGAAGGGAGGGAGGGAGGGAAGGAAGGGAGGGAGGAAGAAAGAAAAGAAAGAAAGGAGAGAGGAAAGAAGGGAAGGAGGGAGAGAGGGAGGGGGAGAGACAGAGAGAAAGAGAGAGAGAGAGAGAGAGAGAGAGAGAGAGAGAGAGAGAGAGAGAGAGAGAGAGAGAAGCCAGCTCAGTTCTCTTTATGACTTCAAGTGTAATTTTCTTCTTTTTCCATTTTATTTCGTTCTGCTTATCTTGATTTTCCCTCCCCACCCCTTCTTGGGGCCAGCCATTGCTTCCTTCATGTTCTACAATCTGAACTAAACCTGGCCTCACAGGCTGTTTCTTTTTCTCTCCATGGTCGCTTAGCTTTTGACATATTCTTCTGAAGACAAGCCTCAAATACTTTGAAATATGACGTTTATATTTTGGTTATGTTTTCACTACTCAGATGAGAATGGTGCAGATGTTCTCCCTGGCTCAGCTGTTGTTTAGAGATTGTTTTTACATATCCACAGCTCTCATGGGTTCAATTACCATCTCCACACCCATGGCTCTCAACTCCGCATATCCACACATAATCTCTTTTCTGAACACAAGCCCTCTGCCAACTGTTAGACGCTGACTGTTGGACAGCTCCTCCGAGGTGCCCCATCAGCATCTCAACCCCCTGATCCTATATTTCTATTGAGGGCACCACTATCCTCCTTCTTACTCACAGGTTCATAACCTGAGTCATCTTTAACTCTGCCTTCTCACCCTTTAGTTCTCATCACGAGATGAAAGAATTCTAGACTCAGAGTATTAAAAGAAAAAAAAAATAACGCCTCAGAGGCTATCTAATCCAATTACCTTATTTTACAGATAGGGGAACTGAAGCCCGGCGAAGTGATTAGTCCAAGCTCACATAAACAGGATGAAGCAGAGCTGGGATTTTTAAACCCAGACTCTCTAGCTCTCTTTCCACTGAACCAGTCAATGCTGGGTATTGATTTTATCACCAAGACCCCTCTCTGGTCTGGTTTCTCTCTACTCACGGAGCCGTCACAAGTTCAGGCCCTCCTCACTCATCTCCCTGATTCTGCTTTCTCCCCTTTTCAAAGTTTTCCACAACTTAGTTACAAACATGATCTCCTTAAGACACAAATCTAACCTCCTCACTCCTGTGCTCAAAGACCTTCAGGGATTCCCTATTATCTCCCAGATAAACTATGAAATCCTTCTTCTGGCATGTCAGACCTTTGCAGCCTGGCTACAACCCACCTTTCTAGGCCTGCTTCTGCTTATTACTCCTCTTCATAAAAAGCAGGATAGTATAGTGCATAGAGAGATAGCCTTGGAGCCAGATCGATCCAGGTTCAAGTCTCCCCTCTGACACATCCTGGTTGTGTGACCCTTGACAAGTCACTGAACTGCTCAGTGCTCTGAGAAACTTTCCACACCTACGGTGCTCCAGAGAATGTGCCAACTTGTTTGGTGTAGTGACTATCCTCACCAGAAGTTCTGTGACATGAAATCACAGGTCTAATACCCATGCCTTTCTCCCCCTCCCCCACCTCCTACACTCTATACTCCTACCAAAATGGCTTGCTTCTGTTCCCTGGAATGCCTTTCCTCCTCATCTTCACCTCCTAGAACCCTTGGCTTTCTTTAAGGTTCAACTCAGATGCTGCCTTCTAAGGAAAGCCTCTCCTGATCTCCAGGGGAACAGCGCAGGCTCCTCCCACAAACTCTCACCTCATAGATATCTTTGGACACATGGCATCCACCAGAAGATGGAACCTCCTGAAAGGAAGGGGCTATGTCATTTTTATCTTTGTATCACCAGCACCAAGTACATAGTATCTGCAGAATGGAACTGAATTACGAAACACCCCAGCTTTGAATTGTGTCCATATCATTTGCTTCTGACTTTATTGTAGTCCAATGCTTTGGCATGTCAATTTCTGCCTTTTTATGTACATAAAACCATTTATATATCATTTTAATATATTATGTATATATTGTTTTTATATAATATCTTTACATAAAAAATATTTATATATCATTTTATATATGTATGTAAATAATTTATATACCTTATAGAATATAATTCCATATAAATATTTCATATAATATATTTGTTGTAGTTTTACATACATTGTATAATATTCTATACATGTTTGTATACAAAATATTAATAGGATTTTATGTAATATAGTTATATATTAAATTCTGCATTATATTTTATATAATATGCCATACATAAAATGTATTTACATATTTATATAAAATGTCATGTTATATAAATATTTAATATATTGTACACTTTATATTATATATTAATATAATAAGTATTTATAGATAAATTGTATTTTATAAACTACTTTATATAGTATTTTTATGTAACATTTATATCTAAAATATTTATAGCATTTATATAAAATATTTATATGTTATATTTAGATGAACTATATTTTATAAATAATTTTCTACAATGCACTTGTATATAAAATTTGTATATAATGTATTTATATCTAAACTATTTTCCACTTTATTTTATATAATATATTTGCACATAAATATATTTTTATTATTCTGACTTTTTATATTTGCTGAAATCTTTCTTTACGTCCAGGCTAGGGAGAGTGATGAGTAATGTTTTGTTAATGCAAAGTTGATTAAACACCAAAAAAGGTTTTGTAACAAGTTAATTCAATTTAGATCTGGTGATGTTCATTTGGAAAAGATATAATACACCAGGGGATAAATGTACTGAGAAGGGAACTGGGTGGGAGAAGAGTGTCCATATAAAAGCAGGGGAAAGATAATGAGAAGCCCAGGAGTGAGGTATTAATGATGAGAAGGAAAATTCCAGCTGCCTTGGAGAAACTGAGTCAGAAAACATGGGTAGGCTTGGGGGGGGGAGGAAGGTTTCAATATAAACACCAAAGCCCAGGAACAGGAGCAGCTAGTGGAGCTGGAGGGAGGCTGTGGGCTCAGGGGAAGGGGGCTACGTCTGGAGGGCAAGCTGGGGAAGGCTTTTCAAAGCCTGGTTCTTGTTTCTATTGACGAGATCTGAGGGACAGGAGAGCTGGTCTGGGTGAGGTCCACACCTGCCTCTGAACCTGCCTCAAGGTTCCACATGTGGTGTTAGTGGGTAGGGCTGCTCCTTCCTCTGTTGTTCATAGACTGAAATCCCTCCGTGCCTCAATGCGTGCCTGCAATAATGTTGTGGAAAAGAAAAAAATCTATCGTCCCCTGGCCACTGGTAGTCCCTGCTCAGCATGACCAGGTCTGGGAAGACAGGTGTGCCATGGGGAAAAAACGTGGGGATTTAGAGTCAGAGGACCTGGTTTCAAGTCCTGACTCTGCTACTTATTCAGTAAGCCCGGGCAAGTAGACTAACATTTCTGGGCCTCAGTTTCCTCATCCATAAAATGAGCGGGTCAGAGTAGCTGGCCCCGGAGGTCCTTTTCAGCTAGCAGTCCTGTGACCCTTTAAGCCAGCTGGTCTAGAAGGTCTTTCCAGCACTTTCTGGGATGTGGCAGAGTTTGTGCTTGGTGTTAGAGAACTGAGAGTCTCTTGCATGCCTCCATGCCACCTAAGAGGAGGCCTGAGTGGAGGACAGAAGAACGTAGTGCAGTGATGTGACTGGCTTACCAAACTAGGGGACCCGCAGGCGATGCCATGAAGGGATCATTGCTTAGAGCCAGAAGCGCCCTGCATGTCATCAATCCAACCCTGGAGTTCTACCGAGGAAGAAACTGAGGCCCAGAGAAGTTAGAAGCTCTTAGGAGAGTCAGCCTGCTATAGCAGACAAACAGCGGGCCTCAGAGACAAGGAAGACCTGGGTTCAAGTCCAGACTCTGACACAGACTGGCTGTGTGGCCTCTCAATGCCCTAGGCAGCTCTTAAAGATGATTCATCACATAATAGTTACTGATTTGCATTAGGAAAGGATTTTCCTCACTGGACTGCAATCTACATCAATGAGATCACAGGTCCAGACCAAAAATAAATATGAATATACAAATATACATATGTTTTTACATCACTGTCATTTCCAAATCTATCTCTCTTCCCTCCCCTACCCAGTGAGCCAGTTCTAGTAACAGAAAGGAAGGAAGGAAGGAAGGAAGGAAGGAAGGAAGGAAGGAAGGAAGGAAAGGAAGGAAGGAAGGGAGTAAAGGAAACCAGTCAGCATATCCGGTGTGTCTGATAGAGCATGCAATATTCCACCCCACTTCTGTAAAGAAGGCAGCAAGGTGCATTTTTGGTGACTTTTCTGGGGGCCAATTTGATCATTCTCAGTTTGAAGGCTCAGTGGATAAAGACACAGGTCTTCAGAGTACAGGAGGGAGGGAAGGAGGGAGCTGACTTCAGAATCAGGAGAGGACTCTAGTTCAAAAACTAACCTCCAAGACTTATAATATCAGACATCTAGAGTTGGAAAGGGCCTCAGAGCCCATGCAATCCAAACTCTTTATTTTATAGATGAGGAAACTGAAACCAAGAGTGATTTAGTGACTTACCCAAAGTCCCGGAGTGGCCCAGATGTCAAAGACGGGATTTGAATCCAGGATATGTGACTCCAAATCCAGCACCCTTTCCAATGTACCACTCTGTCACCATCTCTGGGCCTCAGTTTCCTCATCTGTAAAATGGAAAGATGTTGTGGCAATCAAATGAAATGTCTGTAAAGCCCAGGGCTTATTTAAATGTTAGTTAGTATTATTGCTGCCCATCACCTGCTTTCCTCTCCAGGTGCCCCCAGATAATGCTCTGGAGGATTTTCAAAGGGAAAAGGGGAGGTCTATGTGTTAGAAGAATGGGGAATGGAGACAAGTCAGGCAGTTTGATTCCACAGTGCAAGAAGGAAACATACCCCATCTAGGAGAATCAGAAGGTTCCCAGCGGCAGGCAGGGCAACCTTGTCAACTTCCTCCCTGTTCTGCCTATTAAATCCAAATGAAAAGACACCCAGAGGGCATTAGATCAACCCACAGTTTGCCTCCCTAAGCCTGGATGAGCTGGGCAGCCCCTGAGATCTCCCCACTGTCCAGCAGTGCCCCCTGCTGTCCAGCTGAGGATTTGTACCTTCTGGCCCTATCCACCTGTGCCATCCTGAGTGCCCAGTATCATTCCAAGTTCTAGTTGCAGTGGGGAGGGGAGAAGCCTCCTCCAACTACCCCCTCCCCCAGGAATTTGCCCAAGTGACCTCCCTGGGCTTGTCCCCATGGCAACCAGGGCCCCAGAGCCCCAGGGGCCAGTCTGTCTGCCGCAGAACAAGCAGCCCGATTGTCCCAGCTCAGTCGGGCAGGTGAAACCCAGGCCCACGTGACCGATACTGGGACAGGTGCAAGATACTTGACACCGGCCTACTCCCAGCTCCCTCCCCTTACCCCCTTCATCCTCCTTCCCTGATCCCTAGCCAGCCAGTCACAGCATAGAGCCTGGTCCTAAGGCCACTGAGCATGCCCTCCAAGACACCTGTAGGGACAGCAGCAATAGCACTCAGTGTGCGTGTGTGTGTGTGTGTGTGTGTGTGTGTGTGTGTGTGTGTGTGCGCGCGCACGCGCGCGGTGTGTGTGTCCTGTAGGATTCCCCCCCTGGAAACCCTCTAAACCATGCCCCCATCCCCAAATCTTCATAATGATGCCTTCCACTGGTACCAAATAACTAAAGCCTGGAGTCATTTCCAGATCCATTTTAATACAAATTGAACAGAATGGCACTATGTGACCCTGGGCCAGTCACTTCCGCAAATGTGTAAAATGAGGCTAATAGTCCCTGGGGTTGGGACCTACCTCCCTAGATTATTATGAGGCTTAAAAGAGACCTGCCTACAAAACGCTTTCCAAACCTTCAAATATGTAGCTACAGAAATGGGGAGGGGCCGTATCATTATCTCATTTCATGTTCACAGTACCCTTGGGCTATTATTAATCTGCCTTTTACAGATGAAGAAACAGGCTGAAGCTCTTCACAACCTGGCTCCTTCTTAGTTGTCTGGTCTCCTTCACCTGCTCCCGGATCCAGACGCACCAGGTGGCCCGCTGGTCCTCAGAAACGATGCTCCTTTATACTCCCCAGACTTGGAATGTTCTGCCTCACCTCTGCCTTTTAGACTTCCTTCCTTCTAGTTCCATTTGTAAGACTCGGCTCACATCTTCCTACTGGTGCAGTGGATAGGGCCTGGAGACAGGAAGACCCGAGTTCAAATCAGTTCTCGGACACTTCCTAGTTGTGTGACCCTGGGTGAGTCACTTCACCCTGTTTGCCTCAGTTTCCTCATCTGTAAAATGGGCTAGAGAAGGAAATGGCAAACCACTCCAGCATCTCTGCTAAGAAAACCCCGAATGGGGTCACCAAGAATCAGCCACAACTGAAAAATGACTAAATACATTTTATTTATTTATTTTGTAAATACCATACATATACTTATTCGGCAGTTGTGGCGGCTTGGTGCCTGAGCAGTCAGACAGAACTGCCTGTCACTTTTACTCACCCTTATCTTTTTGTGGAGGCAGCTAGGTAGCTCAGTGGATGGAGCACTGGCCCATGGTAAGTCACTTAACACTGTTTGCCTCAGTTTCCTCATCTGTAAATTGAGTTAGAGAAGGAAATGGCAAACTACTCCAATATCTCTGCCAAGGAAACTCCCAAATGGGGTCCTGAAGAGTCAGACACAACTGAACATATCTTACTTTCTGCCAAAGCCCTTTCCTAGTCCCCAAAGCTGTTAGTTCCTTCCCTTTTGAGATTATCTTCTATTTACTCTGTACATATATATATACACATACACATATATATATATATTATATATATATATACACACACACATATACATATATATATATAGTTGTTTACATGTTGTCTCCATCATTAAAATGTTAGCTTCTTGAGGGCAGAGACCATGTTTTTGCCTTTGTGTCTGAAGCCTTAGTACAAGGTAAATAATGCTTATTGACTGACTGGCCAACCTTGCAGGGTCACACAGCTAGTAAGAACTTGAGGTGAGATTCAAACCCAGGTCTTCCAGACTCCACATGGAATATTCTATCCACTCTATGATGCTGCCTCTTCTCTTAATGTAAAGGAAGTGTTTTACAAGCCTTCTCTGATACTTCGAGGAACTGTCTTGTCTGGGTACTTCCCCTCTGCCTACACAGATCAGAGACCGGAGAGTGGGGGGAGAAAGTGACTCTGGAGTGAGAAGTCATAGGTTCAAATTCCATGGATAAATGGGGTTTTGCAGATAATCAGCAGAGAGAAGAGGCATTAACTCAGCCTCAGCACGATTCCTAGAAAACAGTAAGTTCTTAATAAATGCCTGCTCACTGACTGTTGAGATGTGGGCCACTGAGCTGACTTCCAACTCAGATTCTGTCATGGTGCACTGAGGTGAGCCACGGGGCCAGAAGAGCTGCAAAGGAGCCAGGATCGTGGAGGTGGTGGTTAGCAGGGAACACTTTGAAGGTAAGGACGCCCTCTAGTGGTGAAGATTGCCATCGCTCCTCCCCTTCTCATCCTGTCCCATTCTTGTGCCTTTCTCCCGAGGGTCCTTTAGCTTGAGGCATCTGCCTTCCTATACTCCGCTGTCCATCAAATATTCCATCTCCGTCCCTGCACTCACCTTTGCCCTTGTTGTCCGCCGCACCTGGAATACACTCCATCCTCAGGTCCACTTCTTAGGATCTCCAAGTCCCTTCAAAGCTCAGCTCAAGGGCAAAGCTCCTGCATGAAGCCTTTCCTGATGCCCACCCCCACCGCAAGGCTCGCAACTATCTATTCTGTATATAGTTAATGCGTGCAGTGGTATCTCCCCCTGTTGGAATAAAGCTCTTTGAAGGGAGGAATTGTGTTACTCTGGTGTTTCTATCCCCAACTTAGCAGAATGTCTGGTACTTAATTCTCATCAGTGATGATGAAATGATTGACCATGATTTTCATTTTCACTTTTATATAGGGATAGGGACTGAACCTTTGATTTCTCTTGCATAAATTTCCTCTCCCAATGCTAATCAGCATTTCTCTGTAATTTCTGCTCTTTAACTGGTAGGTTATTGGATTTGCTCATGGTTACACAGTCAAGTATGTCAGAAGTGGGACTGGAACACAGGCCCACTATATCATTCACATGAAAGAAAAAATGCTATACACTGTATTTTAGACAAGCATTCCTGCTGGGAGGCAAGGAGGGAAGAAGAGAGAGGGGGAGATAGACAAATAGACCAGGGAGGGAGAGAAGGATAGAGAGAGAAGAGGAGAGAAAGGAGAGAGAAAGAGAGAGATGGGAGAAGGGAGAGAGAAAGAGGAGAGGGGAAAGGGAGAAAGAGGGAGAGAAAGAAGTGGGGGGAGAGAGGGAGAAAATGAGGAGACAGAGACAGACAAAAATGGAGAGGGAGAGAGATAGAGAGATGGGGAGGGAAGAGAGAAAGAGGAAAGGGGAAAGAGAGGGAGAGAAAGAAGTTGGGGGAGAGAGGGAAAAAATGAGGAGATAGACAAAAATAGAGGAGAGAGACAGAGAGAGATGGAGAAGGAAAGAAGGAGAGAAAAAGAGAGATATGGGGAGGGACAGAGAGAAGAAAGAGGAGAGAGAGAAAGAGAGAGAGAAAGAAATAAAGGGAGAGGAGAGAGATAGAGGAGGAAAGAAGAGGAAGGGGGTAAGGGAGAGGGAAAGGAAAAGGGAGAAGGAGAGGGATGGGGGAGAGAGAGAGAGAGAGAGAGAGAGAGAGAGAGAGAGAGAGAGAGAGAGAGAGAGAGAGAGAGAGAGAGAGATCAGGAGAAACAGAAACAGAGAATTAAACAGGCAAAATTTCCCCTGACAACCAGAATTCTCTCTGACCCAAGCAGATGGCATACATTTTTTCCTCAGCAACATAAAACAGGCATATGGTTTTCATTTAGGGTTTTTTGTTTACCAAGCAGCACAAACAGAGCAATAGTAACGTTAATATTGGTGGCACGTGCTTGGAGGTGATCTGTCGTCTGGGAAACCCAAAGGCCCATCAATTTCCAGGGTAAACAAAAGCCTCCCCTCTCTTGAATGAGTCAGACAATAAACTTCAGTTAACCAAGGGATGTTCCCTATGTTTGACCACCCCTCTCTGGTCTCTTTGGTACTGGGTGAACTGGGTACATAAGACCTTTCTTGATAAGAAGCACACAGCCTGTCTTGGTGTGGGTCCTGATTCTAGGGAATTAGGAGAACTCCAGAGGCTGAGCGGCACTGTCTATGGAGGCTTTGGCACTATGATGCTTCCACTCCTCCTCACAGATGCCAGGCTAGCATAGGATGGATTGTTCAGTTCATCCCATTTCCCTTAAAAAAAAATTCAAGGGTTTGTTTTTGAACTCCCTGTGTTTGCTTCATAAATGCCTTTGAAATTCTTCCAGAGCCAAGGACCTCTTTTTTGAAAGTCGATGATGTAACTGGAGGCCCCCCAGGACAACACTAGGTCAGGGCAAACCCAGAAGCAGCCCTTGCCTCCGTTGTTTGCCGTGTGTGTGTGTGTGTGTGTGTGTGTGTGTGTGTGTGTGTGTGTGTGTGTGTAATGTGGCACCCTCCAGCTTGGGCTGTTCTGGGATCTTGCTATCATTGCCATCAGAGTCTTGTTATCAACTTTTGTTATAAGAACAGGTTGTTAATGCTTTGGTTTCTTTGTGTCTTCCTGTGTCTGATTTGGCTCCATTACCTACAGCGGGTACGATTCCCACTCCTACTCCCACCCTCAAACTCACAATATCTTTCTTTGGAAAAATAAAAATAAAGACCTGAGCATGGAGGTCTGACCCCAGCTGTTTTACAGAGACCCTGCTAAGGCAGGTCAACGCTGCAGCTGTTGGTGCATCAGACATCCTGAGGTACATTCAATAACTTACTCTAGACCCACTACCAGAGGCCACCTTGGACGAGGCCCTGGAGTCCCAGCTCATGCAGACATGGGAGAGCTAGAAGGGCCATGTGGCTCATCCTCTTCATCTTGCAGGTGGGGAAACTGAGGCTCAGGGCACTTAACAACTTGCCATCTCAAAACTCAAAAGGCTCAAAATGGAGCTTATTATCTTTCCCCCAAACCTTCCCTTCTTCCTAATTTTTTTTTAATTAATGTTAAGGGTCACAATTTTCTCAATCACTCTTCCTTTACCTAACATAACTGATCAGTTGCCAAATTTTGTCATCTTTTGCCCTGCTAGGTGAACAGAGCACTGAACTTGAACTTGGGAACACCTGAGCTCAAATCTCACTTCAGACACTAACTAGCCATAGGACTCTGGGCAAGTCACTTAACCTCTGTCTGCCTCAGTTTCCCCATCTTTAAACACCTCCCAGGGCTGTTATGAGGATAAAATGAGATGATATTGCAAAGCATTTTGATTGAGCTCCCAGGGTCACACAGAAGTATTATGGGGGGGTCTGACTCTCCCCCCAGTTGGAACCCACCAGGGCTCTTCAAGGTCAGAATCTATGTCAGCATAGATTCCATTCACCTGGGGAGGGGTGGAAGTAGAAGGTGGTGAGGATTTCCAAAAGACTGAGGGTGAGGAAGAAGAGAGTGCCCCCCCCACTACTGGGGATCATTCTGCCCATGTGACACCTCATTTTCCTTCACCTCCCAAGCTCCAATAAACCACCAAGCTTGACCTTTTCATTCCTAGTAGCACCCTTGCTTCCAGGGCCCTCAGGCCCTCATCATTTGGGCTCAGATGTGCAGGCCTGCTTCCCTAATGAGGATTCATTAAATTCATTAAAACACCACCTGGTGTGTTTAAAGAGAGTCCTTCTCCAAAGACCTCAAAGCCCTCCCAAGATTAAAAACAAAATTCCTGATGGCTCCTCCACGCAAGGCAAGCCAGAGGTGGGTTTTACAGGTGTGGAGACTGAGTCAGGAAGCGTTCTGCCCAAGATCAAAGGTGCTGCTTTGTAGAGTTCTGAGGCCTGCTGCTAACCAAGGTCTGGGGTTTGATCTTAAGGCTAACTGCTGGACTTCAGGGAGGGAATTCTGTTCCATTGAGGGCCAATGGCTATACCCCTAGCTCTGGACCACACACTGCATCCTTAGGGCCAGAGCTCAGACTATACCCCTAGCCTCAGGCCAGGACCCCATCCCTAACCCCAAATCACAGACCACATCCTGGGTCAAAGAAGAAACTAACTAAGGGTCAGAAAGTTAAAAACAACACCAATAGCAAGGCCATGCAGGGACATGCCAGGTTGTAAGTCACATCCTGGCTCTCTGCCTGACTTTTGGTATGACCCGGGGCCAGGCCCAGAACCTCCCTGAAATAATCTGAAAATGAAGGGACTGGCCCAGTTGGCCTCCAGCGTCTGCTCTGTCTCCCGATGCAGGGTCCTAATCTTACATACTTCTGGTTTAAGTAAATAGTGGTAATGGAGTGAGCAGGATTTGTGATAAAGGAAGCCCTACTTAACTCTGAGGCTCAAGAATCTTTCCCTCCAGCAAAGTTCTTCCAAACTAAAAGTCCTCTCCTGCATACTTGAGGAAGGATTTAATTAACCCTGAGTCCTCCAGGCTTCCCCAAAGCAGGAGGAAGGCCAAAATGCTTTTTATCTCTGCTAAAATCTCACTTTCTGCATTAAAAGCCTCTCTTGTATCCACAGCAGATAAAGCGCAGAGGCTGGAGTCAGAAGATCCCAGTTCAAATCTAGATTTAGACATCTCCTAGCTGTGTGACTCTGGGCAAGTCACTTACTCTCTGTTCGCCTCAGTTTCCTCAACTGTAAAATGGAGATAATAATAGCACCTTCCTCCCAAGGGTTGTTGTGAGAATCAAATAAGATAACATCTGTAGCACAGAGCCTGGCACACAGTAGGTGCTATATAAATGCTTAACCTCTTCCCTTCCTGATCCTTTCAATCCTAATGCCTTTACCCTGAGGCTGCCTTCTATTCGGCTTTGTTGTTGTTCAATGTCTGACCCTTCCTGACCCCATTTGGGGTTTTCTTGGCAGATACTGGAGCGGTTTGCCATTTTCTTCTCCAGCTCATTTGACAGATGAGGAAACTGAAGCAAACAGGGTGAAGTGACTTGCCCAGGGTCACCCTGCTAGGAAGTGTTTGAGGCTGCATTTGAACTCAGATCTTCCTGACTCCAGCCTAAGCACTCTCTATATAAAAACTAGATACTATTAAAATTAGATGCTTATTATTTTAATTAGCTATTATGATGATCAGAAACTGGATTAGAGCAGACCCTGCATGGCAGAGGTCTGCCCATCGCACCACCCTGCCTCTGACGATCTCTGAGGTCGGGAGTGCTAACTTGGCAGCAGGGGCCGGCTCTGGGTGCAGAGGCCCCGCCCACTGCCCCTCCCCTGGGAAAGCCAGGGAGACCCGGTGGGAGGAGGAGGGAGGGAGCCGGGTGAAGCGCGCCCGGGCTGCAGCCAATGGGTAGAGGAGGAGGAGAGGAAAAGCGGGGGGAGGGGTGGGCCTAGAGCGGCAGGGAACCGCGGGTGGGACGAGTGAGGAACAGCGAGGGAGGGGGCGGGGCTTTCCGCTGAAGTAGGGCGTGGTTTGGAGGGGGAGGAGCAAGAAAGAGACTAGGGACTGGCCCGACCAGCGGCAGCGGAGGGAGACGGTGTAGAAGGATTAGGGGGCGGGGCAGGGAGCTGTTCCTTAGAGAGGTGGCGCGGGGGTGGGGGGGGCAGTCCGCAGAGAAGAAGGCGGGGGGGGGGGCCACCGGCTGCTGAGCGCATGCGTGGTATCATGTGGGCGGTGCGCGGAGGCGGAGCGACGGCTGGGGGGCGGAGGTCGCCTCTGCCGGGGTCATCGTGGGGATCGCTCTTACACCGGCTGGGCCGGGGGCGGCATCGAACATGTGGCGCTGCAGCCGGGCCTGGAGGGGTCTCTCGGGGGTGGCCTTGAAGCCCCCACTGCCTTCCCGGGGGCCTGGTCTCCCTGGGGCCTCGGCCGCGCACGTGAGCAGCGGCCCCAGGTCAGCCGAGGCTACGGAGGGGGGAGGGGCGTCCTTCGTGGTGACCCCCCCACCCTCGGTGACGGGCCCCACCCCCAACTGCTCGGCCTTTTCCCTCTAGGCTCCATCGTCCTACTGGCCTCTTCCCCTTTCGTGTCTCCCCGTGCCCCTCCCCCTCTGCCCTCCCCTTCCCCCCTCTCCCCCTTCCCTTCCCCTCTCTCCGTCTCCCTCCCTCAGCCCTTTCCCATCCTTCTCCCCGTGTCCTTTCCCCGCCCTCCCTTCTTCCCCCTCCCCCCTGCCCTGCAGTCCCTCACTCTCCTGCCCTTCCCCCCCTCTCTCTTCCCCTCCCGGGTTCTCATGCACCCCTTTCACTGCATCTCCTCGCTGGCTCTGTCCCCAGGCTCCCTCTGCATTTTCCTCCTCCTCCATCACTACGTCTTACACGCACCCCACCCTGGGTGGGGCCGATGAGACTCTGCCCTTCGCCCCCCCACCCCCATGCCTCCCTGTCCCTTAATCTGGGCCATCTTTTCTCTCTTGTCTCCCTTGCCCCCCAGGCCAGTGCCCCTGTCTTACCGGCTGCTGGACTCCGAGGACACCCACCCTCCCCTGGTCTTCCTGCATGGGCTGTTTGGCAGCAAAACTAACTTCCAGACCATCGGCAAGACCCTTCAGCAGCAAACGGGCAGGAAGGTAAAGCGGACCCCAAGTGATGGGTGATGGCCAGTAGGGCAGGACGGAGACACAGCGGGAAAGGGGGAGTTGAAGTGAGCAGCCGTGCCTGGGCACTTGGGACCCATGATCACACGCCATGATTTGGGGGGCACCCAGAAACAGCTCCCCCAGGATACCTGGGGCTCCCTTTTGAATGGAGGGGTGGCTGTGCCTTTTCCCTTGCTGTTGAAAATCTGAGGTGCTCCTCAGAACGGGCACCTGCTGTCTCCCTGAAGACTTATTTTCTTTCCTCCTTGGTGACTGTTGGGCTGAAAGTCAGAGAAAGGTGAAGCCAAGCCAGTTCGCTGAGGGATAGGCCTGGGAACATTATGATGGGGGACATGGGGAAAAGGGCCCTAGAATTGGAGACAGGGCACCTCTGTGTTCAAAGCCCACCTTGGAGCTGTTAGCATCGGGAAGTCACTGAGTTTCAACTAATCTGTTGCTGAAGGCAGGTGAAGGGTTTTATAAAGAGGAAAGCTCTATTTAAATGTCAGCTGTTATTAACATGTGTGTATCTGTTACTCTTGGTTTGGGCCTGGATTCAAATCCTGACTTTCCTTCTTGCTACCCACTTGAAAGTAATTTGTCCTCTTAGGGATCAGTTTCCTCCTCTGTAAAAGGGACTAACTAGCTGGCCTTAGAGGCCCCTTCTAGTTCTGTCTAGGATCCTGCAGTCCCTCCCAGGGCCCTTGCTTCTTCCTGTCTCAACCTCCACCCCCACCTCTTGTCAGAGTCTGCTCCTTTCACTGGCCTCTGCACCCAGGCCAGCACCCCCAGGTGGGGCAGAGGGCTGGTGTGGGTAGGGGGAAAGACTGGGAGACTGACAGCCACTAGTCTCTGTTCCCTAGGTACTGATAGTGGATGCCCGGAACCATGGAGAGAGCCCACACAGTCCTGATTCCAGCTACGAGGCCATGAGTGCCGATGTGGAGGCTCTCCTGCCCCAGCTTGGCTTGGCCCCCTGCGTCCTCATTGGACACAGCATGGGGGGCAAGACAGCCATGATACTGGCATTGCAGAGGGTAGGAGTGCCCCCCTGAGAGCTGGGGGCATGGGCATAGGGAGGGGGAGGAAGGGAAGTGGGAAGAGGAAAGGAGAGAGGAAGGAGAGACAGAGGGAGGGAGGGGGGAAGGAGCTATTAAACTATTAAATGCTTACTCTGCCCTCGAATTTCGAGGGCGATGGAGTGAGATAGCACATGTAGGGGAGCGGTGTCCAGGGAGGGACATTTTGGTACAGAAAGTTACAGGGATGATGATGGTGAGTTGGGACCAAGATAGGATGTGAGTAGTAGAGTTTAGGCCCCCGAGGTCCGTCTTCATCATAGTTCCAAACCTGGAGGGCTGAGGAGGAAGAGACGGGGTCCACTCAAGGCAGCCAGGGAGTCAGGAATGAGACACAGTGCCTGGTATACAATAGGTACTTAATCAGTGCTTGTTGCCTGACTGACAGAAGTATGGCTGGGGCAGCCACCAGCAGGACTGGAAGGGCCTAGGGCAGGTATCCAGAGGTGGAGGGATTAAAGCTCAGAGGTCTGGTCTGGTGCCTGAGCTAAGGAGGCTGTTGGGAAGAAGATGAAGGTGAAAGGAGTAGTAGGATTAGCACCAGAGTGTAGAGAGTGGTTTCCTTTGTGCATCTTTCCCTGCTGAATCCTAGTGGATGAGAGGATGCTTCCAGTGCCCGACCTCTGGGGGTTTCAGAGTTCAGGTCCAAATTCTAAGAATTGCCCTCCCTTCCCTTGCTGTGATGGGGATGGAAGGGGTGCCATCAGTAACTCCCAGGAAGTCTCAAGGTGGCTCCAGTCTTCCACCTTTGGCTTGTAGTGCCCCCTTCCTTCTCCTTTCAGAACCCTGCTCCCACCTGCCCTGCCTCAGTGACACCCATGAGGGCACCGCAGGTCATCCTGGGGGGTCGTTTTTCCCTGTAGCCAGAGCTGGTGGAACGCTTGATCTCAGTGGATGTCAGCCCATTGCCAACCACAGCCATCTCAGACTTCTCTTCCCACTTGGTAGCCATGAAGTCTGTGCAAATACCCAAGGAGCTGTCCCTCTCTCAGGCACGCAAAGTAGCAGATGAGCAGCTCAGTCCTGTCGTCAAGGTAATCCTGCTTCCCTACTGGGGAGACAGCTACTGAAGCTGTCTTAAAACAAGTTGGGAGGTTGCCGTACTCTGGGGAATTCAGGAGGATAATTCCTAGGACCCTTGTGAGAGGCGTTGTGCTACAGTGGAAACGCCAGAGGACCTAGCTTCAAATCCTGCCCCTGCTGCTTCCTGCACAGTGAGGGAGTTGGATGAGATCATCTCTGAAGTCCCTTTCGCCTCTAGAGCAGTGACCCTTCTCATGGGGGGTAGGAGGGCAGGTGGCTGCTGAGTCAGGATGGAGGACACCCGTTAGGGATTGAGCTGGGGATAGAGGTGGACCTGGCATGAGAGGGGAGGAAAGAAAGGAACTGGGAGTCCAGGGGAGTGTGCCAGCTAAGTTCGCCTGCCCCCCAGGACCCTTCTGTACGGCAGTTCCTCCTCACCAATCTGATGGAAGCCAGCAACGGGCAGTTCATGTGGAGGGTCAACGTTGAAGCCCTGCTCCAGCAGATGGACAAGATCCTGGACTTCCCCGTGCTCCAGAAATCCTACCCTGGCCCCACACTCTTCCTCAGTGGTGCTAAGTCCAAATTCATCCAGTAAGACTGGGCCAAGGGGTGGACGGATGCTTGACTCCCTCTATACCACTCTTTTGGTCTCTCATCCTCTTATCTCTCCTCTATCTCCACAGGCCTAGTCACTTCTCTGAGATCAAGCGGCTGTTCCCTCAAGCTCAGATCCTGTCCGTCCCAGAGGCCGGCCACTGGATCCATGCCGACAAACCCCAGGACTTCATGAGCAGTGTTAAACGCTTCCTGGCCTAGCAATTGCTAGGTTGTCCTCCCTCTTCCCTTCTACACCAGCTCTCAAGCACTCCGAGGACCAGGGAGCTCCTCCCACTAGTGAAGAAGGAAGTTCAGCACCCTAACTCCATCCACTTCAGAGTGGGCACCACAACCAGTGTTTCAGACTTTAACTAATAAAGCTATTCCTAGCCTTATCATCTGTGTTATCCCAACACTACTAGGACAAATGGGTGGTTGGGCCAGACTGAGGATTAGAAAGGTCATGGGCTTCCCCCAGAGACCCTTCTTCTCTCTCTGCATCTGGCTTTGGGTCTTGCATTGGGCTTTGGTGACTAAGTGTGACCCTATTTCTAGGGCCTGTGGGAGATTTCCCACTTTGTGTGTGAAAGATGACTAGCCCCAGCATTCGACTTGAGTAAGTGATTACTATAAAATAAAATTAGTGGTTCCCAAAGCACTTCCAGGAGAGAAGCTGGTCTTGCCAGAGGGGATGGCTGAGAGTCCAGGCTTTTGATTAACCTCATGACTGGGGTCCTCAACAGTAATTGGGAAATGATTAAGGTTTGGGGGAAAATAATTCTTTTTTGGACATGTTGAGTTTGAAATGTTTGCAGGCTATCTGGTTTGAGATGTCCAAAAAAACGGTTGGTGATGGGAGGTGATAGAGGTCATTAGAGAGGTTGAAACTGGAATGTCTCTATGGAGATGGCAACTAAGCCCATGGGAACTGCTGAGATCATCGCACAAGATAGAGCCAGGGAAGAGAAGAGGCCCCAGGACAGAGCCTTGGGAGATGCCCACAACTGTGGAGGAAGAACTGAGAGCACAGCAGCCCCCAAACCTAGAACTAAGAGTCTGCGGGAGGCAGAGATGATCAGTGTTCCCAGTGCTACCCAGACCAAGAAGGAAGAGCACTGAGAGAATCTGCCAGACACGGTGTTCAAGAGGGCGTGGTGACTGAAAAGGGCTGAGGTTGGAAGCTGGAAGAATGAAGACCTCTGGGACATGATGCAAGTCCAGCCTGTCTGAAGAAAGGAGGCAGGAGTTTATTTGTAGCACCTGGTAGATAGGGAGAGATTGAAGATCGGTGAGTGTGTGGATGACAGTGGGAGCACTCTGCCAGAGGTGTCAGGAGGAAATGGCTCACAGGCGTTTTGGAGACTAACCTTAGCAAGGAACAGGGCCACCCCTACTGGGGGCGGAGGAGTAGTGAGTGGGGAAAGATACAAGAATGATGTGAAGGAGGAGCACTTAGCTAATAATGACTTTTTTTTCTAAGTCTGCAACTGACAACCTTGGAGGGGAACCAAGGAGAGAAGGGAAGGAGTAGCCTCAGAGAGTGGGATGAGCAGCTGTTTAGGGAGGAGGAGAAGGACTGCCTGAGGTTAGATAACAGGATTTTAGCGGACCCAGCTAAAGGTGGTGGGAATATGCCAGGGTTCGAGGCTAGCAAGTGTGGCCCATGGGGGGTTCTGGGAATCCCTACCCCAACTCCCTCTCCCACTGAAGAGCTGGGTCCTCGGCAGCAATAAGACAAGAGGGCAAAGGATTTCAGATAGGCTGTTGATCTCCAGAGAACAGTGTAAAGCAGGGTGATCCATGGGGGTGAAGATCAGTGAACTGGAAGATGGACCCTATCCCGCCCTCACTATGGCTCAGATGTACCCTGTGACCTGCTTCAGCCACTGTCATCCACCCCTGTCCCACTCCATCAGTTCACTGAACTTGGTGTCCCCTGCTAAAAGGTTATACTGGCTAACAAGCGACTCCCTTGGGGAACCCCCCCTCCCCAACCAGTTTGTGCATACCTATCTCCCTAGCACCTCACTGACTGCATCCAGGGCAGAGTGAGAACCTAGCCCTTCTGGGTTTCATTTTGGGTGAGAGTGTGTTGCCCACAACCAGATAGTACACCAAACAGAAAGGCGCAAAATAAACGTGAGATGTGGGCCAGGCAAAGCAGTAGAGACTGACTCCGTTTATTCATCTAAGGGTATGTTTAAAAAGAATAATTTTAATACCCTTGTTTTTAAGAATGTTTGTGATCGGAGAAATGTTATAAAAAGCATAAAAGGAAAAAATGTTTTGCTGATGGAAGCTCCTCAGGAGCATTATCTGTTTTAATTCGTTTAAGTACACTTATAACTGTGAAGGCTTGTAAAATATGATTGATCACATGTTTAATTGTTCCACTTGTTTGTAAAGTGGTAAAAATGAAAGAAGGAAAAAATATTAATTATAACCTGGATATAAGAAAACTTTTCAAAAGAAGGCATATAAGTTACATCCAATTGTCAAATATGTTTGGGAGAAAAGCCTCTCGATACATTGGAAACAGGCTGTTAATTAAAAAATAATCATTATTCTTTATACTATGTTTCTAATACTGTAGAAGTTTACTTATTGAAAAATAGTCACAAAATGTTTTCTTCTCTACAGTTAAGGTTGTTGTATTGGCAGAATATAGTTAATAAAAGGCTCAGTAAAAGCTTCATAAAAGTTAAGTGGCAGCATTGTAGTTAAGAATCAATAACAGCACTGCTTTCAGTATATAATTGTGTATTAGTAATATATTTTAACTTTGCAATCTCTATATTTTGAGAGATGTAAACAGATTACTTGTTATCAGAAACAACATTAATAGGCTCATAATATCCTGCTATACCTGTACTTAACCCATCGGTGAATGTCATGGGTGCTGAAGGAATGGGGTTAAATCTAACAATCTTTTTGAAATACCTATGAATAATTAGTAAAAAAAGGTTAATATCTTAAGAAATGGTAAGTAATTATCAATATCAATATAACCAGAAAAAATAGTAATAGCAATTTGCCAATCCTCTAAGAGGAAACAAGAGTGTCTATTTGCCTTTTGTTATAAGGTTGATTAATAACAGAAAGTAAATTTCCTGTAAGTTAAAAATTGTAGGGGACACTGGAGTACTAAGAATAGCACCTGGTACCTCTTCATTTAAAAAAATATGGGTGAGTTGAGCTTCAGGAATTTTTCTGTTTGACTAAATAAAGCTCCTGTTTTGCTTCAGGAGTTAATGTCCTAGGGGAATTTAGATTAGGATCTCCTCTAAATGTAAAAAAGAAATTAGCCAGTTGCTCTGTAGTAATTTGGAATGACAGTCAAAACTAGTTAGTATCTTCTAAAAGTTTTTGAAAATTATTAAGTGCTTCACTGTTGTTTCGGTGACAATATGACCTAGGTAGGAAAATGGAGATTTTTTAAAAACTTTTTCTTGGGCTATAATAAGCCCATATTCTCGTAAAGCTAATTGAGTCTGAGGAAATAAATGTGTGAGTTTTCAGTGGAACAGCTACAAAGTATGTCACTATATAGTGTATTATTTTTGCATTGAGAAATTTTTTCCTAATTGGTTGTATAGCTTTATTAACAAAATTTTGACACATTGTAGGGCTGTTTTTCATGCCTTGAGGAAGGACTTTCTATTGAAACCCAGTTGCAGGGTATTCTGCATTAACACTGGGTCATGTAAAAGCAAAACATTTGTCAGCTTCTTGCAGTGGAATAGTAAAAAAGCAGTCTTTTAAATCAATAACTATCAAAGGCTAGGAAACAGAATTCATAATGGGTGAAGGGAGACTTCATTAATAGCTCAGAGGTCATGAAGCATCCTCCATTTCACTGACTTCATTTTAATAACAAAAACAGGTGAATTCCAAGGATTTGTAAAGAATTCTATATGTCCTTTTAAAAGTCTTGTTCAACTAATTGCTTTACTGTAAAAAGCTTCCTTTTTGTCAAAAGCCACTGTTCCACCCAAACTAAATAACAGCTCCCCTTAGATGTAAACTATCTGGCCCCCACAAATTAAAGGGAATTAATTGAGTTTCAGCTATCTATTATTCTACTTAGTTTAAATTCATCTTAAAATAATTGATTAGTGGTGATCTACTAGGCAGGCTAAAGCTAATTAATATCTTTAAGAGTTTTTAAAGAATCTTGCCTATTTTGTAATATTTTGGGGGTCTAATTGTAGACTGTGAAACAATATGTCTAAAGTAAGCAAAGGGTGATTTCTTTTGTGCCTTATCAGGAGTAATTATAAATCTTTGAGACTGAAGAGCTTGTTAAAGCTCACACATTAATAAGGAAAGTTCGCTAATTTATCATCCATATAATTATTATTTTGTCTGGGAATATTTTTGCCTAACAAGTTTAATAGTGTTATGAACAAAATTTTTGCACATGGTAGAAAACATTCCTTCTTAAAGGAACATAATAGGAAAACTTCAAATACTAATTTAATAGAGATGACTATACCCAAATTAAAACTCAAAACAAAATTAGTTATAGTCCTAAGAGTCTTTTACCTTAAGCAGTAAGTTTCACTAATCATGGCTTAAAGCCAGATACAGTTAATTTTACTCCCATGAGTTGTAATAAGTAACAAAGATTTAGTAGGACTCACATATATAAGAGATTTCACTTAACATCTTTCTCAAATTTAAACTTGTCCTGTTCAAAAGCCAATTATTAGAAATCATTTCATATAGTTGCAGCTTCTCAGCAAGCTAAATTAATTGTTTAGGAACTGCATAATCCTAACAAGTTCTCTCTCTCTTTTTTTTATTCAGGGCAGATGACCTTGCCTACAACAGATAGTTTCCAGGAGCCCTGGCAAATTTACAAAGTAGAGGGAATTGCCTTGGGCCCCTCCTTTTCACTCATAAGTAATTAAAAATTCTAGGTTTTAACATTAAAACAGTAACTTCAAATAACTTAATTAACAATCTTGTAATTTTCATAAGTGATAGCCAAATTGTTTTAACTATAAGCTGTTCTTTAATTACAGGCAAAGATGGAAATACCTGACTTACTAATTGACAGTTATAAAACATTACAAAGGAAGATTAACCGGACTTGATAAAATAATTTAGCTGGTTTTTACACAGCTTTCCCACTATCTTTCAGTCTTTAATTCACATTTTAATAACATCTAAATTATTAAAAATTGTTTGACATAACACAAAACAATACAAAAGTTTATCAATTTGTAACAATACTAGATTTTTAAAACTTGAAACAAACATATTACTAATTTGAATGAGCTAAATTATCTTTTGATTGCATTCCAAATACATAAAAAACTATTCTCATTCTTTCAGCCACACCCCAACTTGGCCAAGGTTGGAATGCGAGAGAAAGGAAGAGAATATTTTCCAACAACTTATCTTTGATAATCTCTCAATTTTACACCCAAAGCTTTGGCCAGGGCTTTAGAATGCAAAAAAGAAAGAGAATTTGTTCCTAACAATTCTCAAAAGTTTCAAAACCTTTTACTTTCAAAACCTCTAATCACACTGTGCAAATAAATTATACCTTCCTTAAGCTTGCTACACATACTCCTCTCTCCTACATGCTTAAACTTACTTGCCTTTTGGAATAGCTAATTTTAAGTCCATGGGCACTTCTTCCCCTCTGCTTTCTGCCTTTTGTATCGCCTCTTCTAACCAGTCCTTCCATTTTAACTTTCTCCCGGGCTGTTGTTTAACTGAAGGTAGATACACATTTTTCTGTTGTTTAGGAGAATGCACATCTTTCTGTTGCACAGGGGAATGCACATCTCTCACATCTTCCTCATCCTCCTCAACAATGCTCAGCTGTTCCTCAAAGGCCTTATGCATTTGTTCTTCCTCATCTGTTCCTGCCCCCTTATCTACCCAAATCACTTTCTCAGCTACTAGTACTTTCTCCGGGGGCATAAGACATATTTTTAACACATTCCACATTAAAAAGGTAGCAATGGAGAATGCACCAGGGCCCTCTTCTCTGTACTATTCACTTAGTTGTTTGCCTACAATCTCCCATTTCTGTAAATCAATTGTTCCTTCTTGTGGAAACCATGGGCAGCATTTTTCTACACATTCTAAAAATTCCTGTAGCTGACTGTTTGGAATAACTAAACCTCTTTCTTTCACTATTTTCTTTAGTAATCTTAGGTAATAATCTCTATCTCTTTTTCCACTTTGTACCTGACCCATACTTTTGATCTTAAGGGCGCCTCTTAAGACTGAAAGCATGTATGTGGGCCTTTCCAAAGCGACACTATTTCTTATGCTCAAGCTCTTTTTCCTTATTTTTTCTTCTGCTCTAATTACTGAGCCTGTTTTTAAACTTTTCTTCTAATCTTTTTCTTCTAATTTCTAATCTCCCACTTAAGCCTGGTGATTCCCCCTTTTAGCCCTAAAACTGCTAAGGGATAATTTGTAATGACCGTCACTCCCTTTACCTTGATTCCGCAGCGTCCAGCCACCAAGGACCTTGTTCCACAGCGTAATACCCACCAAGGGTTTTCTATTTCCTCCGGAGTACACAAGGGAACTGCCTTTCTTGGACTTTTCCAATGTTGTCATCACTGTTCAGAGCGCCAAAATGTTGCCTGCAACCAGATAGCACACCGAACGGAAAGGCGCAAAATAAACATGAGACGTGGGCCAGGCAAAGCAGTAGAGACTGACTCAGTTTATTCATCTGAGGGTAGAGGTTATATAGAGAAAATCTAGCCTAACCTCAAAGAGTCCTCCCCGTGAGACACTCCCCGAAACATCTTCTAAGGATGTGACAACGTACATTTCCTCATTATCAGAGTTCCTAGATAGGGTTGTAAATTCCAAGGCTTTTTCCCAGTGCCTGTATAGAGGAGTGAATATGTAAATCTAAGGTTCAAAGAGTGAGAAGGAATGTCTCAGGAGCCTCCTAGCAGGGGGAAATTTGGAGAGCCCTGCTTCTTAACTGATTGAGTCCTTTGGGTTTAAGCCTGGGCAAAAGTCAAACTCTGTCCTGGATCTTAAACCCAGATCAGACTCTTAAGAGCAGCCCTCAACAAGAGTGTTTTTTAAAACTGAAATTCACCTGCTTGGCTAGCTACGTTGGTCAACTAATTGCTGAGTTGCTAGTGATTATCATTTATAAGCCCTCCTTATCTCCCAGGAAATGCACAAGGATTTTTTAAAAAGTTAACTCACTCTAGCTTGTAGGCACCATTGCAATCCCCTGTTTGTCAACCTGCTAAGTATAGTTTTTTAACTCTTTAAAATTTTATTTTATTACCTTGGGGGAAGGGGGAATACTTATAACTTGTTGCAAGATGTCACTTCAAATAGTAGTTTTATTTATTTATTGTTGGTGAGGCAATCGAGGTTAAGTGACTTGCCCAGGGTCACACAGCTAGTATCGTGACAGGCTGGATTTAAACTCAGGTCCTCCTGACTCCAGGACCAGTGCTCTATCCACTGTGCCATCTAGCTGCCCTAAATAGTAGTTTTAGCACAGAGATTTTGCTGATGCAAGATACAATGAAAAGAAATAAGAGCATCTGGATCTGTTCGTGCTTTTTTTATCTGTGCAATAAACCTTCATGTTTTCCTTCCATGGAAGGTGCACCATCTGTACATATACTCACCAAATTTACCAAATTCAGTCCAACTTCATGACATTTATCTTGAAAGTTGTTGACGATATCTATTTCCCATGTTCTGTTAGCAGCAGTGCCCAAAGCTGGTAACTCTTCATAGCAAAGAAAATCTTCTGTTATGACCCAAACAAAGTATAAAACCTGTGCCGAGTCAATAGTATCAATTGATCCCTCCAAAGCTATTCAATAATATATATTTTCCTTTTGAAGTGTTTCATAAAGTTCTGTTAAGTTGGAGGTTAATTCATGTTCTGATCAGTTATGATTCTCCTTCAAAAAAGCAATTGACGTTACTTTGAAATGTTATTAGGTGGGGGGGGGACAGTTAGGTGATGCAGTGGATAGAGCACTGGCCTTAAAGACAGGAGGACTTGAGTTCAAATCTAGCCTCCAACACTTGACACTAGCTGTATGACTTTGAACAAGTCACCTAACCCCTAGTGCCTCACTTCCCCCCGACTCAAAAAAAAATGTTATTGGTATTTAAGCATTCTACAACTTTGACAATGCATTCTTTTTCAATTTCTACATCACTCAATGGCTTCCCTTCCCCACCCCCATATATAAGCAACTTTATAAGTTGCTCCAGTGACATTATTTCCAGATCTTATTGGTGCTTGAAAGAATTGTCTTTGCTTTTGCTTTTCATCTTTTAATTTCTGTTACACAACCTTTCATGCCTCTCCCTCTAATTTAAACTATTTGTGGTCCTTATGAGTGTTATAATGCTGATGAGCATTGAATTTCTTTAATGTTGATATTGTAGTATCAAAAAGCAAGCAAATCATCTTATCTTAAGCAGAAACAAGATAATATTGCAATTCCCAATCCTCATTAAAAAACCTGTTTTCTTCCTTCAGTGTTCTCTTGGTCTTCTTTGCCATGATGAGCTGTTAAAGCAGAAAGAATTAAGAAACACTGTTGAACTGTGTGACTATTTACAAATTCCACTTCAGACAGAAACAGTGCACCATTGTCAAAAGCTGATAACAAACTGGCATACTCAGCCCTTGTAATATTGCCAACCAGCCTCATGGGGTAGTGGCAAAAGTCAGGTGGGTGAAGCTAGAAACCAATAATGAACGTAACACCTAGCAATTTAGCCCTTATGGCTACTAATGTTCTAATTGTGCTGGTCAGTCTGGGAGGATTATTTCATTGAAATTTATTTTATTATTTGGTATTTCAAATACCTTCATTTTAAAAATAAAAATACAAAAGATGAACAAGGGTCAGCTAGGTGTCACAGTGGATAAAGTACTGGCCCTGCAGTCAGGAGGACCTAAGTTCAAATCCAGCCTCAGACCAAACACTTGACACTTACTAGCTGTGTGACCCTGGGCAAGTCACTTAACCCAAATTGCCCCCCCCAAAAAAAAAGGTGAACAAAAAAGTATTAATACAAATAAGAGGATTGGGATTCAGTCAAAAGGCTACACTTAATGACTTGGAAGGCCAGTGTGGCCTGAAACCCTCAGGTTCCCCACCTCTTACTTGGGGTATTCCACCAGGGGCAGAAGAAGGGGGTGGTCCCAACTTGTGGTTCTCTTTAGGGCCAGCCATCTAGAATACAAAATCTGACTCTAGGTGGGGTAGAGGAAAGAAGGGTCCTTTTCTTCTACAGAATTTTCCTTTTTATTACAACTGAAATATTAAAAAATAAATCTCCAATCTAAAGTCCTTTCTAGTCTTACCAGAATCGAGGAATCATTGTCAGTATTGAATTAAACTTCTCAAGAAACAACCACCCTCCACTAATCCTTTTCCTCTAACTCAAGATGTAACTCTTTCTTTTAGAAAAGAGTACAATTGGACAGGAACAAATCTAAGGTATAGGAAAGAGATTAAGGCAGCTAGGTGGCACATTGAATAGAGGCAGGCTTGGAGTCAGGAAGATTCATCTTCCTGAGTTCAAATCTGACCTCAGACACTTCCTAGCTGTGCGACCCTGGGCATGTCACATAAGCCTGTTTGCCTCAGTTTCCCCAACAGTAAAATGAGCTGGAGACAGAAATGGGAAATCAAGAAAACTTCAAATGAGATCAGGAAGAGTCAGATAGGACTGAAAGGAATGAACAACCACAGCAACAACCAGACTCAGAGAAGAAAATACCTGAATGTTGTTCATGCCATTGGTTCATTCCCATGCCCTGAAGATATTTGGGTAATGATCAGAGCAAGAGAAGGGAAAAGTCTTGCTTTACTTCAGCCAATGGAAGCATTTCTTGAGTTCACAGCTTGACCAGCTGAAGAGTCCTTAAAAAGAATTGGTTGAAGGGGCATTGACTCATTGTAGGAAAATGATTTTCCAAGTTTGTGCCAAAACTTAGGTGACTATTTTTCTGTTTAATGAAGCAAACCATTAACTGAACTCTTACCTAAACTCTGAAGCCTTCCTCACCCTTGTCCAAAAAATTATTCTTTGCTCAAGGATCCTATGCAGTTATCCCTTTCACGTCTCCTAAGAGATAAGGCCATGACCCCAAAATCTGTAAAATCTGCCTAAAGTTTTCTGGCCCTCCCTTCATATCAGAGAAGAAGTCTGAATTATTATGGTATTAAAAGATAAAATATGTTGATGTTATACAATACTCTACATATATTTTATGCATTTCTGAATTCCTAAACTTTTTCGCTATTGTTGGCTGGCCTTCACCTGTTGTCTTCGGCTTCCATAAAACTCCCCAAAATATTCCCATTTAATTTATTATGTGGAGCCCCAATATATTGAAACTCTGATGGGGTAAGTCTCAATGTGGAAGGGATAACTGTTAATTGTGACTTCAAATAAATTTTATTAAGAGAAGGTATGTTCAGGGATATGAGGAGGGTGTCAGCTTGGACAATTCTCTTTCTAAGCAGAAAAAAAATGCTTAGATTAGAAAAATTTTAATTCATAAAATTGTTTCTGCCAGGCTTGTACCCAAAACTCAGAGAATGGTATTTTCTTACCTTGCTACTACCCTGTCAAGGCTGGTACCTGCTCTCCTACTCCCACCCTCACTTGCCCCAGCACCAGGTTCCACACTTATAAATGGACTCAACTAGCTGGGCTTGTCCAGGAAGCCTAGGCTGTCTTACCTCTCCTTTCAAGTTTCCTTTCCTCCAGCATTGGTCTTGTCAATCTGGAACACTTGTGAATGCTGGGAAGAAGCAGCAGAGACTACAAGAGTAGTTACAAGTTTGGCAGCAGTAGGAGTAGTGGAGCAGGAAGAATAGAGTGGTCATCAGAAACAAAGCCAGAGAGAGATAGAGACACAAAGACATAGAGAGAGACAGAGGGGGTGGGGAGGAGGGAGAGAAACCAGGCTGCTTTGATTGGACTATGATCAGCAGAGGTAAAATTAAAGACAGCTGATTAGCAGTCTTGAAAAGAAAACTATGTCCCAACATGGCCTGAATTATACTAGTTCCATGCTGGAGGCATTGATGGATTTCTTATGATGTTAAGGATATGGTGAAACACCTGGCTATACATCTCGTTCTTGCCACATGACTGTCCCCATTTTTTTTTTTTGCAAGGCAATCAGGGTTTAAGTGACTTGCCCAGGGTCACATAGCTAGTGAGTATCATGTTTCTGAGGCTGGATTTGAACTCAGGTCCTCTTCACTTCAGAACCAGTGCTCTATCCACTGTGCCACCTAGCTGCCCTGAGTGTCCCCCTCATCCCCCATTCTTTTCCAGTCACACATCTGTGCATGTGTGGATTTTTTTTTTACCAGTGATGTAATGCTTACATGGAGCTTGGATAAGCTGTCATATGAGTTAAAATCCAACCAATGGGATTGAATTCACTCAGAATTCAAGATCACGCTGCTTCAGTTACCAGCCCAGATGTCTTAGAGTTATGCATCAATAAATAACAAGAAGAAACAGACACTAACTGGTCATGAGCTAAGCACTTTTTAGCCCTAAGTAACCTTGCTATTGGCCACTAGAGGGCACTCAAGACTGCAAATGTTTGAACTGTGTCCTCCTGCGGATGCTCCTTTGTTCCAACTTCTGAAGCATCAAAGGGCAATGAAATTTCCCAAAGGCTAAGATACGCACATATATATTTGCACAATAACTATATATATATATATATATATATATATATATATATATATATATATATATACACATATATATATGTATATATATATATATGTATATATACATATATGTATGTATGTATGTATGTATATATGGATATATGGATATGCATACACATTGCCCATCTAACTGCATATCATGATCTGGACAGTAGGCATTCTTCATTCTTCATTCATTCTTCACTCATTTTTCATCTACTTGGTTTTTCCTATCAATAAAGCAATCAATAAACATTTATGAAGTGCCTATTATAAGCCAGACATTGCTAAATGCTCAGGATACAAAAAGAGCTAAAAGAGTTCCTACCCTCAAGATGCTTACAATCTAATCAGGCAATAACATGTAAATAATTCTACACAAAGCAAGCTATACACAGGATAAATAGGAAATAATTGACAGAGGAAAGGCACTACAGCTAAGAGGGTCAAGGAAAGGCTTCTTATACAATATGGGATTTTAGGTGAGACTCAGAGCCAGGGAAATCAGTAGGCAGAGTTGAGGAGGGAGAGCACTGGAGTGCATGGGAAAGAGAAAATGTCAAACCCAAAGATGGCCAGTCTTGTCTGTGGGACAGCCAGGAAGCCAGTATCACTAGATCAAAGAGTACACATTAGAGAGTAAGTTGTAAGAAGACTGGAAAGGTAAGAGGGGGCTAGGTTATGAAGGTCTTTGAAGGCCAAACAGAGCATTTTATATTTGATCCCGGAAGCAATTGGGAGCTACTGGAGTTTATTTTGAGGGGGAGTGACATGGTTGGGCCTGAGATTTAGGAAAATCACATTAGTGGATAAATGGAGGATGGAATGAAATGGGTAGAGACTTGAGGCAGGTAGACCTCACCCCTCAGCAGCTATTGCACTAGTCCAGGCATGAGGTGATGGGGGCCTAGACCAGAGTGGGAGGAGCATCAGAGGAAGGGATGTATTGTAGAAGTGTTACAAAGGTGAAATTGACAGGCCTTGGTAACATATTGGATATAGGGAGTGGGTGAGGCAAGAAATACTGAGGAGTTGATGTTAACTCCTAAACTTTGGACCTGAGGAACTAGAAGGATGGTGTTGCCCTCCATAGCAACAGGGAAGGAAGTGTGGAAGACAGGTTAGAGGGAAAGAGAATGAGTTCCATTTTGTATATATTGAGTTTAAGATGTCTGCCAGACATCCAGTTCAAGATGTCTGAAAGATAGTTGGAGATGCAAGATTAAGAGACTGAGGTAGGACAGGTAGTTTTGAGAATCATCAGCATAGAGATGGTAATTAAATCCATGGAAGGTGATGAGATCACCAAGTGAAGTACTATAGAGGGAGAAGAGTAGAGGACCCAGGACAAAGCCCTGAGGGAGGGTATGATCTGGAGGAGCATTCAACAAAAGAGACAGAGAAGGAATGGTCAGAGAGGTAGCAGGAGAACCAAGAAAGGGGGGAGGGGTGTCCTGAAAACCTAGAGAGAAGAGAGTATCAAGGATGAGAGAGTAATCAAGGGTATCCAAGGCTGCAGAGAAGTCAAGGAGGATGAGGATTGAAAAAAGGCCATTGGATTTGGCAACTAAAAGATCATTAGTAATTTTAAAGAGAAGAGTTTCATTGGAGTGATAAGGTCAGAAGCCAGATTTTAAGGGTTAAGAAAGGAGTGAGAGGAGAGAAAGTGGAGGCACCTGTTGTAGGTGGCCTTTTTGAGGAGCTTAGCTACAAAGGAAAGAAGAGATATAAGATGATAGTTAGAGGGGACAGAAGGATCAAGTGAGGACTTTTTCAGGATGGGGGAAACGTGGGCACGTTTGTAGGCAGAAGGGCATGAGCCAGTAGAGAGGGAGAGATTGAAAACAAGTGAAAGAGTGAGGATGAAAGAGGGGACAATCTGTGGGAGGAGATGGGAAGGAATGGGATCACTTGTGCAAGTAGAGCCTTAGTGGGGAGTTAGGTCAATTCATCAGATGAGACAGAGGGGAAGGAGAGAGAATGGCAGAAGGACCTGAGTGACAGGAGATGAGGAAGAGGGGAGCAGAAAGGGCTCATGGTGACTGGCCTCTATGTTTTCTGTCAAATGTGAGGCAAGGTTCTCAGCACAGGCTATAGGAGGTTTGGGGAGAGGTGAGAAGGGTTTGGAAGAGTCACTGTGGAGAATGGGATAATAAGTTGATGAGAGAGTTACAATAGCATTGCCTGCCATCAGGAAGGGCCCAGTTGAGGTTGTGTCACAAAAATATGTAATGGATCCAATCAGAACTGCTGTGTCATTTTTCCACTATGTGTGTAGGAATGAAGTGACAGGTGGTGGTAGTGATCCAAAGCATAGACTTGGGTGTAATTAGTGATATGATAAGGGAGCCAGAGATTCAAGAGAAGATAATGTAGAGTTGAATTCTCTTGGTTTCTCTTAGTTCACCAGGAGGTAAGAGAGTGGTTAGTTCAGAGCAGATAGTCTGGGAGATAACTGAGGGGTGGAGCGATTGCAGGTCACGGTGTAGGTCAGGTGAGGAGTAGTTTTGTAAGGCAAAGCAGAGGGTGAGATGAAAAACCTATAACTTATGGTTAGATAGGGGGACTTTGGAATTCTTGAATAAGGAGGTAACACATCTGTGGGTGAGGACAAGATCAAGGGTATGATTCTATAAAGATTGGCCAAAGTCTTGAGTGCTTATGGATCTCATTCAGGAGACCCTGAAACAATCAAGGATTTGACTTGCTTAGCACAATACAAACTTCAAAAAGGACTTTACCAGCTATCTGGCTCAGTGGATAGAGGACTGGACATGAAATCAGGAAAGTGAGTTCAAATCATCCTGAGACACTAAGCTACGTCACCCTGAGAAAGTCATTTAACTTCTGTATGCCTCAGTTTTCTCATCAATAGAATGGGGATAAGAATGCCCCGGGTATTCCCTCCCCAGGTTGTTTATGAGGAGAAAAAAAAGATGATATTTGTAAAGTGCTTTGACAACCTTAAAGCACTATACAAATGCTATCTCTTATGGTAATGATGACCTATTGGGAATCCCTCTCCAAACTGGACTCTACTTTGGGTCTTCTACATGATAGTGACAAGTACCTTTAGTGACTGTGTCACCCTATTTTATCCTTTACCTGATATTGATAATCATATGACAGGAGGACAGGGTAATCTCTGTCGTTTGACCTAGCACAGAGTGTCAAGTAATTTAGATGTATGCATGGGACATGCATGGAAGAGAGCCAAAAGGTGGTATTTTCATCCTACCAAATCAAATGTTTTTAAAGAGAGTCAAAAACCATAAGCAAGGTGAAACCTTGACGTCTGCATAATTCAGTCAACTGTGTAATGGTAAAGATATGATCTAATGTTGAAATATTATTTGGGAAAGACTGTCTGTTCTCTACTAAAGTCTTCATCAAGGATGTCTTTAAAACCAAACATATTTCCACATTAGTCATGTTGTGAAAGAAGAATCAGAACAAAAGGGAAAATCCATGAGAAAGGGAAAAAAAGAGAAAGAGAAAATAGTGTGCTTTGATCTGCATTCAGACTCCATAGTTCTTTCTCTGGATGTGGATAGCATTTTCCATCGTGAGTCTTTTGGAATTGTCTTAGATCATTGTATTGCTGCAAAAGCTAAGGCTATCAAAGTTGGTCATCACACAATGTTGCTGATGTCCCAGCAGAATTGCTGTATGATTTTTCCACTATGTGTGAAAGAGTGAAATGACAGGTGGTGGGAATGATGCAAGGCTTAGGCTTAGGCATATTTGGTGGTATGATAAGGGAGCCAGAGATTCAAGAGAGGACAATGTAGAATTGAATTCTCTTGGTTTCTCTAAGTGCACCAAGGGGTCAAGATGGGCAGAAGATGAGAGAGTGGCTAGTTCAGGGGGCATAGCCTGGGAGATATTTGAGGGGTCAAGGGATTCCCCTTTCTTTATGTCTAAATCATGTACCCATTTTGACCTTATCTTGGTACTCAGTGTGAGATGTTGGTCTATACCATACCTACTTTCTGCCATACTATTTTCCAGTTTTCCTAGCAGTTTTTGTCAGATAGTAAGTCCTATCCCAGAAGCTGGAGTCTTTTAGCAAACAGTACATTACTCTGGTCATTTACTGCTGTGTCTTGTGTACCGAAACCATCCCACTGATCCACACTCTAAGCCAATGTCAAAGAGTTTCGTTGACTTCCACCTTATAATATAGTTAAAGATCTGGTATGGCTATGCCATATGATAGAACTTGTGCACAGCCTTGTTCTCTGCTAAGGTATCCCAGGAAGACTTTATGGACTTTGGATTCAGCAGATCTCCGCCCACACCCACCCACACCCACAATCTCCCCCTTTCCCCCTCTCCTCACCCCCCTACCCCAACCTTGGGCAGCTTTTCATAGATTCTTCAAACTCTCTCAAACTTCCTCCACAACAAAGAAATCCTAACTGCTAACATTATCTTGCCTCATTCAGTCTAGGATTCTCTAGAGCAGGACACAAGACAGGCTGAGAGGTCCTGCCCTGTGCCTTTGGGCTGCGAGGGGAATGAGGCAGATCTGAATTTGAATTCCATTTCCACCAGGCACTTGCATAAAGACCAAGAACAGGTTATCTCCTCCTCTCTTGCTTTCAGTCTCCCTCCTTGTAAAATGTAGGGTTAGGGCTAGGCTCATGCAACGTTTATACCTAGGGGGAATTTCCTCCCTTCAAGGATGGAGGAAAACAAAAAACAAGCTTTTGTTAAGCACCTACTATGTGCCAGGCAGTGTGCTAAGCATTTTACAAATATCTCATTTGATCCTCGCAACAACCCTGAGAGGTAGGTGCTATTAAAATAGGGCTTCTCATTTTATAGAGGAGGAAACATAGACAGAGGTCACACAGCTACTAAGTGTCTGAGGCCAGATTGGAAGTCAAGTTTTCTTGACTCCTGGCCCAGCGCTCTATCCATTGCACCACCAAGCTGGGAGGGGAGTCCAGGACCTCACAGGCTCTCATCATGTCCCTCCATCGAGGTGCCCTAATGAAGAAATAAGAGGATCCCTGTGCATGAAGATTAGCAGGGATAAAGCTACCAGAGTGGTACAGAGTGAAGGTGAGAGGGTGGGGATGTGAAGGGGGGAGAGGGGTGAGGAGTGAAGAGCAAGCACTAGAAAGGAGGTGCCATCAGTGAACTGAGGAAGGGGAAAAGAGGACAGATAGACAGAGACAGAGAGAGAAAGGCATCTCTGAAAACATCTAGTCTAACCTCCTCAGATTTTCTTCCAAATCTTTTCTTTTTGTTGAGGAAGTGGAGGTTGGTGGGAGGAGCATCGTGGTGGATTGGAGACCACCCCACAGAGCATACTTGGGGATGGGCTGCAGGGGAGGGGGTGAGACATCCCATAGATCATGTGTAGCTCTGAACCTGGACCCTGGACACTTCTGGAAAGATACGTGCTCTGGACGCTTGTGGAACCACTGGTTGGTACCCAAGTGCCAACTCCCCACCATCACCTGTGATTTGGAAGGGACACTTTGTCAAAGAGAATTGGCCACAGAGCAGAAAGAGTGGCCACTCATTAGACTTTGAGGGAAGAGACAACTTTTGTTCTCATCCTCTCATGCCTCTTTTCCAAATGTTTGACCTTGTTTGACCTTTTAATTCATAAAATGGTTTCTGCCAGGCTTGTACCCAAAACTCAGAGAATGGTATATTCTTACTTTGCCACTACCCTGTCATGGCTGGTGCTCTCTGCCCTTCCCCCAGCACCTTGCTCCAATCCTGCTTGAAACCAATTTGTCTTGGACTTTCTATGGGGAGGAAAGGAGCTGCCCCTTTCCTCTCTTCAGCAGCTCATGGCAGCTGCAGCATGTGGTCATCTGGGTGAGCCTGAGGCAGGAGCTCAAAGCTTTCACTGCCTCTCCTGCTTTGGGTTCTTTCTTTGAGCACAGGTATGTTCAGCCTGGAGAGGAATAGACTCAGGGGAGACATGAACACTGTGTTCAAGTGTAATGCTATTATGTAGAGAAGGGATTACATCTGCTCTATTTGGACCAGAGGTTAGGATGATATATGTAGAAATCACACACACATAAAAAAACCACGGGGTTCATTTATGTTTGTTCTTAAAAAAAAAACCTACTAACAGATCTGTCCAGGGTAGAATGAGCTTCCTGGAGAGGTGTTGGGATGCCCCTCCTTAAAGACTTCAAGCTGGATGACCACTTGTCAGGGATGTTGCAGTGGGGATTCCTTCACTGGATGGGATACATTAGGTGGCCCTGCAGGCCCCATTCACTTCTCCAACATGGTGGTTCTGATTCTGTCACTAACCTTTGTTAACAGAATTTTAAATGTAGTCTGGACAGAACTCATCTCTAACCTGTGAATATCAGGAGTCACAGGAAGCAGGCCAGAGACAGGAGCGCCAGGAAACAAGTAGCTATTTAATAAATTGATTTCAGAATAAGGAATGCTCTCTAAACTGGAGCAAAGGCACAGATTATATACGGCAATCACAAGCTGGAAAGGCAGGGTAGGGGAGATGGATTACAAACAATCATTTCCAGGCCCTGAGTGGTTTCCCACGATAAGCCCACAAGTGAGGGATGATGGGGGTGTTCTGGAGTCCTTTGGGAACAGTATTTTTTCCAATTCTTTGGGAGCCATTACTTGGTGGGGCATAGGACCAGAGTTTTGTGATTGAAACAGGTTCCATAGTCTTCGATTGGCTTCACTTAACATACACAGGCATAGGAATACAGTAATTGTGAGAGCATTGTCGAGGGTCTGAATGATCATTTCAGCTTGCATTGTAAGTCTCTGACTCCCAAGCCAGAATCTCCTGAGAAATCAGAACTATCAGCATATTCATTACATCTATCATATCAATAAATATGAAAATCCTAATTTTCTTCACAATCCCTTCTTTGTGTCAAAAGTTGGAACATCGTGTGGTTTCTCCTTCATTCTCAAAGAGGCCCATGACATTAGGAGAGGATGCCATGGATTGCAAGTGAATTGATTTGAGGTGAATTTTATTTGAGGGAGGGCTGTGCAAAGTCACCAGCTTCACTTTCTCCTCCAGAGTCATCTGGATCCAGTGGCCAGACATAGATAGGACAACGGGGGATGGCCGAGGATCTAGTGGGAGAGTTTGGTTTTTTTTAAGCTAAGGTCTCTCCAAGTTTTCACTTTGACTAAGATAATGCCCACTCAGGGATTATGTCTGTTTAAGAAGTGAGCAGTTGGAGCACTGAACCACAGTTCAATGGAAAGAAGTGTGAATTAGATGTCAGGAATTTGAGAAGAGGAAGAAGGCTGGAGGAGGGAGAGGGTCAAGGCTGCCCTGAGCAGTGGAGGGATGGGACAAGCCATGCGTAGGGCTCTGGCAGGGACAAGTTGTGGAGCACCAGGTGTGGAAGCACCAGATGAGGCAGGTGTGCTCCCTCAGCATGGGGCAATGGGCTAGAAACCTCTGGAGATCCTCACGTCCCAGGCTATCACCCATTCAAGGTATTGGTCTATCCATGGCCTCTCTCGGGAGCAGAAGACCCAGGTCAGTCCAGAGCACACAGGGCCACCTTTGCTCTTTCCTGGCCTTGACCTCTCCTTCTGCTCCCCCAACTTTCTCCTGCCTTCTTTATCTCTCCTCCAGTTCCCCTCTCCCATCTCTTTCCCTACACTAATGCCCTTCCTTTACTGACCCCCTCTCTCCTTCCTCCAAGCTTTCCCTTCTCCATGTGTCCTCCCCTCACTTCCTTTCCTCTTACCCTTCATCTTTATTTTCTCTCCCTTTTACCCTGCTTTTCTTCCACCCCCAGATCCTTCTCTCCCTCCTTCCTCCCCTCTCTCCCTCCCTCCTTTTCTTCCTTCCTGCATTCCTTCAGTTCACTTCTCTTCCCTTTACACTTCCTTATCTTCCCTTGGTCTGCCCTCCCCTCTTTCCCTTCCTCTCTTCCTACATAGACTATACCAGCTCTCCTCTTTCTCTCCCTTTTTCTGTGTTTGCTTCTTCCAAACTTCACCTCTTTCCTCCCAGCCTCCTTATAACCATCCTTGACTTCCTCCCTCCTCCCTAGCTTTGCTCTGACATTCACTTGCCCTGGGGCTGCTTCTGACTCTCCCTCCTCTACCAGATCTTCCACTCCACACTCCACCTCTCCATCAGAGGCACCTGCATGGGGTAGATGAGAACCCAAGAAACCCTGTACTCCCCTACTATCGCATGTTCCTACACATCTCCTGATGAGATCCATCCCTCCTCCTCTGCCCTTCTCTCTCTTCGCCCTGGCCAGGCCAGTGCCCCTTTCCTACAGGCTCCTGGATGGTCAGGACACCCTCCCACCTGTCGTCTTCCTGCACGGACTGTTGAGCAACAAAGACATCTTCAAGGCTGAGGCTGAGGCCCTGGCAAAGCAGACAGGCAGGAAGGTAAAGATTCCCAAAAGTGGATGAAGTGGAAGAGGGGACAGTAATCGAGGAGGGACAAAGTCAGAGGAAGCGGGGAAAGAGAGGATGTCGGCCAACGGGGGAAGTTGAAATGAGAGGCAGGAGCTGTGAACGTGGGATAGACCTTCACTCACAAGAGAGGACTTGTAGGGGAAGTCTACCTACAAACTACCACTGGATGTAGGGGGTTCCTTTTCACAGGAGACTTTCATGCAAAGGCCAGATGATCACTTGGTGGGGGAATTTTTGTTCAGCCAAGGGTTGGACCAGAGGTCCTTCCAGCCTGGAGATTCAGCAAAGGTCCCCTATCACCTAAATATCTCCACTACTGACACCTAGAATTCTGCTAATCTTGGAGGTGTCACCATGGCTCAATTGAACCTTTTTTAAAAATTTGTTTTAGATGGCACACATTCCTAGTAATGAACAGTAATTGTAATGCCTTTATGGTTAATGAAGTTAACAGTTACTTTCTTTCCTAACATCACAGAGCAAAAGGAAATGGAAGAAAGCTGAAAGTCAGAGAAAGAGGGAAATCAGTGACCCAAGAACCAGAGTGCAGAAGGACCAGCACTGGCCACAGTCATGGGTGGGGGGATGGGAGAGGGAGCAGAATATTTTCCTTTCTAATGCCATTGTCCTACCGTGGTCCCATCTTCCCCACTTCCTCCTATTGCCAGAGATTACTCAGTACCCCGCTGGCTTCCTGGACAGTTTGAGAGTCCTCAGCAAGCCTATTCCAGCTGCTGGCAGTGGGTCAGCACCCCCAGGTGGAGCGGGAAGGGGGAGGAGTCAGGGAGACTGATAATCCAAGTCTGAGCCCTACAGGTATTGACAGTGGATGCTAGGAACCATGGAGACAGCCCTCATAGCCCTGACTGCAGCTATGAGGCAATGAGTGCTGATCTGCAGGCTCTGCTGTCAAAGCTAGGACTCAGCCCCTGTGTCCTCATCGGGCACAGCATGGGAGGCAAGACAGCCATGGCGTTGGCACTGCAAAAGGTGAGGGAGCCCCACTAGGACTGAAGGGGTAGAATGTCATACTTGTCCACAGACAACAGCAGCCTGTAACCCCGTAAGCAACACCAAAGATTCATCATACTTAGTCAGCTGCTTGGGGGGGTTGGGAGTATACTGAGTCTGGGAGTGAACACGGGACTGGAAGCAGAGAGTTCCTGGGGGAATAACCTGACCTTGACAGTACACACCTCATCTTTCTAAATCCGAAGAGAAGTTGTAGATGCCTGCCCCGGCCGTGGGGCATTTCAGGGTTCAGAGTCAAGGTCTAAGAACTTTTCCTCATAAATGTCACCACCTCTCCAAGGCTGACCCAGAGCATGCAAATGGGAAGACTGGCATCAGGACCACTTACAAGCTATGGAATGGGCACCTATAGTCCCCCATCCCTCCCCTTTGGGGACCATGGTTCCCACTTTCTGTGCCCTAGTACCATCACCAGGTGCACGGAAGAGGAGGGAGGGCATTGTCCATTGTTCATTGTGTGATGGACCTTCTCCTTCAGCCAGAGCTGGTGGACCACCTGGTCTCAGTGGATATCAGCTTTTTGGTGACCACCGACATCCCAAAGATCTTTAAAATTCTACCTGCTATGAAGGCTATAAACATCCTTGGGAATCTTTCCCACTCCCAAGCCTTTGGAGTAATTGATCAGTATCTATTTGTGGAGGTGATCCTTCAGGACCCCCAGGGCTGCGGGTGTGGAGATGGCTTGCTGAAGCCACAAGCCAATCATTTGAGTTTGGAGTCTTCAGGAGAGTGGGGGTGGGGTGGAGTAGAATGCAGCCCAGATGGAGAAAATCTCTGGGGGGAGGGGGACAGGTGAAGGAGAACAGAGAGGGCTTCAATTATAAACTCCTCCAAGGAGAGCCCTATCTTCTACTTTTCTTTGTATGCCCAGCACTTTGTATACTAACAGGAGGCATTTACTAAATGTTAACAATGAAGTGATAGGGTGTATAGAAATGAGCTGGAGTCTGGTCTGAGTAGGACTGAGAAAGGGATAGTGCTGGGGAGAAGACAGGGGCTCAGGTGGGTGTGCCAGCTAAGCCCTTGTACCCTCCAGGATTCAAATAGTCCACAGTATCTGTTCAACAGTCTAGTGTGGGTCAAAGGGCAGTATGTGTGGGCAGTCAATGCTGAAAACCTGTGGCAGCAACAGCACCTGTTTCTGGATAATCTTCAAATCTAGGGAGTCTATCATGGCCCCACACTCTTTCTCAGGATCACCATTTCATCCTTCATCCCGTAAGGCAGGGCCAGAAGGTGGAGGGGCATGCCTAGCCCCAAAGACTTCTCCCTTTCTTGGGTCCCAGTTTGGTTTTCCATCGCCCAGCATGAGGGCACCTGGGGGCTTCAGCTATGCTTGGATTGAGGAAGGGAGATTTCCTCCAACACTGGAAGAAAACATGTGTATTATCTCTCCTCAGCTCTTCTGTCTGCCTAGCCTGTTTTTCCTCCTGTCACCTCCCATACCCACTGCTCATCCTCCTCTACTTTTGTAACTACCTGTTTCTCACTCTCTGACTCATTTTTTCCCTTCTCTCTGTCTCTCTTTGCCTCCTTCTCTGTCTCTGTCTCTCTCTCTCTGTCTGTTTCCTGTTGCTGTCTCTCTCCTCTCTCTTTTCTTTCTTTCCTTCTCTCTCTCATCCTATTCCCTTCTCCCTCTTTCTCTTTCCCCCTCTCTTCCACCCTCTCCTTTCCTCTCTTCTCTTCACCTCTTTCATTCTCTCTCTTTCTCTCTTCACAAGCCAAGTCACCACCCCGAGATCAAGCTCCTATTCCCTGAAGCCCAGTTCCAGACCATCCAGAACGCTGGCCACATTCTCCATATCCAGAAGCCACAAGAGTTCATGAACAATATCCTCAGTTTCCTCTCCTAGAAGATGTTCCCTCTTCCCACATTCCATTTGCCAACTTTCAAACCCTCAGAGAACCCTAGGCTGTTCCTTCAGTTGGAATATTTCATTTTTTAAAAAATCATCTTTTTCTAAGTCAGAACTGAGCAAACACCAATCAATATGAACATTCCCATAGGAAAAAGACTAAGAGAAAAAGAGAATTGTCGACATTACGAATCTCTGTTATGAACAGTTCAGGCTTATTTTCAGTCATTTCATAAGTTCAACATGTTAATTTCCAAGTTGTCTTCTTGTCTTTGGCTCCCACCAAACTTACTTCGGTTCTCTGCTCTGCAATTTTTACATGTTTCAATGACCCACTTTCTTCTCTATTTTAGAATAATAAATACTTTTCTTGTGACCTGGGTAGATAGCAACAGAAATAAACATTTTCATATACAAAGATGGAAAAAAAAAAGGATTCTATATGAAACCATGACTCTACCATATACAGTTTGTTTTTGTGTTTTTTTGGTTTTTTTGAGTTAGGTCAGTTTTACTTGAGGCCTTCACCATCCCAGGTGCTGTGGACACTCTCTGGCTCACCAATGTCTTTTCTAAAATGTGGTGCCTTGAACTGAACACTCTCAACATGAGCAGAATGGAACACATCAGGGCTCTCCCTTCCCGCATTAATAATAAAAACAATATCAACAATAGTCATAATAAGGCTGCTAGAAAGTTCAGTAGAGAGAACACTGGGCCTGGACTCAGGAAGACCTGAGTTCAAATCTGGCCTCCAGCTGGTCAACTTTGGGGAAGTCACTTAGCCTCCATTTCCCCAGCTGTAAAATGGGACTCATAATAACCTCTCCCTCCCAGGGCCATTGTGAAGATCAGATGACATAATATGTGTAAAGCATCTGGCATACAGCAAGCATTGTATAAATGCTAGCTATGGTTATTTTAAGATGATCATTTTTTTTCCCAAATGCGGAGCCAAAGCATTTATCAGCAGACTGTCTATGTCCCCCTGTGAACATACTTCTGTTCTCCTCTGGGTGCTTCTATGTGTTTTACTGATGCTTGGATCTTTCTTTTCTTCTTTTTCCCCATCACTATCATTGTACTCAACTCCAATAAAAGCTCTCCCTTATAACAAATTAGCACGGTCAGTTAAGAGGTATATAATTGTTTAACAGACAGCGGGTGTCACAGGACAGAGACTTGGAGTCAGGAAGGTGTGAGTTAAATCCAGTCTCAGATATTTGCTAGTTGCGTGACCCTGGGCAAGTCACTTAACCTTGTCTTCCTCAGTTTCCTCACCTGTGAAATGGGGACAAGAGCTCCTAGGTCCCAGGGCTACGAAGACCATATGAGATAATATTTGTGAAGCACTTTGCAACTCTTAAATCACTATTTACATGCTAGCTAGAATTATTATAGTCTAGCCAAACGATCAGGAGCTGGCCGAAGGCTCACTCTGCTCCTCTAGCCCATCCCAGATGCAGGAATCAGACCTCAGCAGCATCCCCGGAGGCATAATTATCATTGAACTTATTTCTGAAGTCTGGTTTATCATTTGAATTAGTTTTTAATGAACAAAAATCTATTCTCTTTTCTTCCTGCCTGACCCTCCGATAAAATGAAAGAAAAAAACCTTTGCAATGTGCATTATGAATACTTAAGCAAAATACGTATGTTTAAGAAAAACAAATTCCCATGTGTCCAAAAGTCTATGTGTGTATGTGAGTATATATTTATATGTGCATATATTTGTGTGTATATATTCATACATATATGTGTGTGTGTGTGTGTGTGTGTGTACTTGTGTATGTACACACAGACACACATCTTTTTGTTGGCACCCTGAGCCCATCACTTCTCTGTCTAGAGAGGAGTAGCTTCCTTCAACACTGATCCTCTAAAATCATGATTGGTCATCGCACTGCCTGGAGATGTTTAAGTCTTTCAAAGGTGTTTGCCTTAATGAAGTTGTTGTTGTATAAATTGTTCTCTGGTTCTGCTCTCTTCACTCTGCATGAATTTAGACAAATCCTCCCAGGCTTCTCTGAAACCCAGGATCTTCCCAACACAAGGACAGAACAGCTTCCCCTCTGGGCTAAGGGGACCAGTGTCCTGTAGTCCTCCAGCAGTGAGGTAGGGGGGACAGCCCCTCAGTGGTCAAGGGGGGGATTCAGACACTCCCCATTGTTCCCTTTGGGGCAGGGCTGGGGGAGAGGCACAAACTGTTTCAAACTTTAATGAGAAAAGGCTGATCTCATACACCTTCCCTCTTCTAGCTGAATAAAAATAATAAGCATTTAAATAGCTCTTTAATGTTGGCAAAATACTTTTCCTTCTTGCCCTTGATCCACATAACAACCCTACCATGAATTATTATTACTCTCTTTTTACAAATGAGGAAACTAAAGGTTTCCTCAGACACAAGCCAAAGGTCCCATGGCTTGGAAGTGTCTAAGGTGGGATTTGAGCTCAGGGCTTCTGACACCAAGTCCAGGGATCTCTCCACTGTGCCACCTAGCTGCCAAGCTGAGGTCTTTCACCTTGGCTGTCTCCAGTGCCACAAGGCTTCTCCTGATGCCAATTGGGGAACCACACTGAGGCCCTGAGGGTGGCTTTGCAGAAGGGCCACTGCCCTCCCCCTGCATGTGGCTTTGGATCCGCCAGCTGACCAGCTGCCTCACTTCTCCTAAGAGAAAGGGACAAGAGGGAGGGTGCAAGCTCTGCCAGGGAGAGTGACAGCAAGTCTAAGCCTATAGGGAACCTGGCATAAAGGTGACAGACTTCTCTTGATGTCACATAGGCACATTCACAGAGCATCCCTCCCACACACATACTCCCTCACCCTCCTGCCCTCTACTTGCCAAGCTCTGCCTCAGTTTCTCTTTCTTTGTCTCCAGCAGCTCAGCCTCTTCTGCCAGTTTTTATCTGGCTCCTCTTGTAAGCCCTCAATCCATTGGGAGCTCCTGGAGGGCAGTCTTGCTTTTCCTTTTGTTCATGCATTGCCCACACCTAGTATGGTACTGGCATGCAGTAGGTAGGTGCTTAATAAATGTTTATGGAATTAAATTGTATTGAACAGAAGTCTCAAAAGCTTTTGACCCTGTCAACCATGCCCTCTTCTTGGCCTCTTTCCAAGAATACTGGGAGCTTATGTTCTAATGGGTGAAGACAGTACATAAAAGGAAACTGGAAAGGGGTGGGGTCAGAACCCCGGCTCTAAGGCCAATTCAACTTCATCTAAAGTGTCAAACATTTCAGACAGGTCAAAAAGGATTAGGTGGATTGTGGGAGGTCTCTGTCATTCCCTCCTGCCAGCTGGTGTGGGACCCAGGGAAGGGGTCACCAGGGAGGAAGTAGGACCCTGTCATGGGGAGATTAAGTTCAGAGATACAAAGGGGTGAACATAGGGGCAGGTGAGACTCTTTCCTCAGCACTTCTTCCATGGAAAGCTTTCTCTAAATGAGGACAGACTTGAGGGAGCTGGAATGGTCCCCTAAATAGAACACAGGCTAGGTTGGGATGAGACTTTCCTGAAACTCAAGTTTCTGCTTCGGGGGGGGGGGAGGCAGAAGCACCTGATGTCCCCTGGCAGAGACACTGGGGCCCCATTCCTGCCCTGTTCCTGGCTCTGCCCCACCTCCGACCAGAGCCATTTCTGAGGCCATTCCTGGGGAAAGTCCCTGGGCTCCAGCCCCCCTGCCTGACCCTTCCTGGAGCCCCTCTCCTTGTACCTGATGCATATACATTGACCATTTGTCCCCATGAGTCAGCTCTTTGCTGACATTTCCTCTCTAGGCCCAGCTGGTTTTCAAAAGAAGACTCTTGGAGACTAAAAGCTGCCTGCCTTTAATGGTGAAGAGGCTGCACAAGACCACAACATCCAGGGAGATAATTGTAGGTCAGGAGTCTACACTGCCCATCACATCACAAGGCAGCATTTACATGGACCTTGGGGTAAGTTCCTTGTCTTAACCCTGGCAGATGAAGCTTCTCCAATCTATGGTCATTCCTGTCCCCCTGTACTGAGACCCATCAGACTTTGGCTTCTGCAATACTTCGAGCATTGTCCATAGTTATAGAAACCTGTCCATAATATATGTGAGGGTGAGCTGCAATTGCCCCTACCCCATTTTAGCCTTAACAATCTTAACTATGTGAGGGGAGTCTCAATCAATCCCAGGCTTCAGACTAAATGCAAAAAGGCCATTTTTGCAAAAACAGGAATAATATTGCCTGCAAAGAAATTTGGCCACACTCAGAGTCATCTATAAATCATCAAGAGAAATGGAGAGGGGAGGAAAGATGCTTTATGCCCATTTTTCATTATTACTGATGGGAAGCTTGGGTGCTTGTACTTGGACCCCACTTCCAAGATCATATTTCTCCCTAGCCTCTAAGCACCCATCCCTGATATTTTTTTCCCCAGCTCAAAGGCCCTATCTCTGGCTATAACTCATGAGTGAGCCCAGTGAGGTAAAACATCTCACTACCTCTCCCCATAACAAGAACAAGCTGACCTCTGTAGAATTTCCCTCATATGAACAGGACAATCTTGTATCAACAAAATAATCATCTACTGATTCCCACAGCTGTCATATAGGATCCAAATGTCAAGTTATAGACATCAACTCCCCAAGCTATCTTGCCACAGATATAACAGACCAAAAATATACCCCTATTTCCCTTAGGAAGCCTCTTTCAACCCCACCCCAGGTTTCCAGTAGTGAATGAAGCCTGTGACTAAGGTTGTATGTTATCACCTAATTACTATACTTGGCACACAATCCACTATTTTTCCTAAAGAAGTTTTAGCAGCATTCCTGTTAGGCTTCGAGTTCCCTAAGGGAGCTCTACCAGGCCTCATCAGCATTATAATAAAATTTGTAATATATATAATAAAATTATAATAAATAATAAATAAATTTTACAAGGAGGTACTATAAACACCCCATAAAAGAAAAAATTTAATCTTCTCTGGTATGGATCAAGGGCAAAAAATTTAAAACAGATTCTGCATATGGAGGGAAGACACCCCTAATTCCAATGATGTTGAAAGGATAACTGTAATATACAGTTGAAAAAACTGAAGCTCATTTTTTTCCTTGTTATCAGAGGGGAGACGATTTACCCAAGGTCATAGCTGTAGAACTAGAGCTGGGAGTTCTTTCAAGGGCCATCTTGTCCTACTTCTTCTATAGGTGATGAAACTAGGCCCAGGGAGATTGTGGCTTACCCAACATAGGTCATTGGCTTTGTTTTGTTTTTTTCAGAGATTTGAGACTGTATTGTTCTATGGGCCCTTCCAAAAGCAGGCAAGAATACAGCTGTGACGAAATACACACAGTGTCTGCCTTCCCTTCTCCAGAGGCAGTGGGGGCTCTTGGGGCAGGAGATCCCCCTTCACACTTCTCAGTTCTGGGGGAAAGAACCCAGGCCTGTTCATTAATTAAGGATCCAGACTATGAAACCACCAGGGAAAGCAAGCAAAGAGGTGCTTTCTGTCTGTCACTCTCTCCATGGAAAAGGAGGGAAGGGCAGAATTCCTAAAAGCAAGGAGGAGGCAGCGTTTAAATTTACCAGGTGCTTTCTGCATTTTCTCACAGAGATCACAGAGGTAGTAAACATTGGAATCAAGATTTGAACCCAGAACCAGTGTTCTTGCCATTATACCAAGTAACGTTTACTAGTAGCAAGAATTCCAACCCAATCCCTTGGACTCCAAATTCAACATCCACGCCTTTGTTGAGTGGGACACACTTCACAGACCAAAGTTTTCCACTATCATCTGTATTCAGACAAAAGCCTTGGACAGTAGAACATTAGTCCAAGGAGCCAAACTGCTATTTTCTTTCAGTGAAACAATCCAGAGAAGATGCTGGGCTGGTAGCCGCCTATTTACCCCAATATCACTGAGACTTGGTAGAAAGATCTTCCAGGGCAGATCTGGGGAAGGAAATTTTCCACCTAATGGAAAGGTTTTATTACTCTAGTGGCAAAGGAGGAATATGTATGTGTTGAGGGAAGGGGTCTTTTTTTCTTCCCCTGAATTTTGCTTGAGTAAGAAGGGAAGTGAGATGAGAGGAGTGGAGTGGATGTAGGGCAAGAAACCCTAATTACAAAACAAAAAAAAGAAATAGAGGGACTAAGAATAGGGAAAAAACCCATAAAATTATCACTTTTTGCAGATGATATTGATGCAGTCTAGTGGTGCTAGGAATCTCAAAACGCAAGGGTATTGGGTGGGGGTCTGCTCCAAAAGAATTGACTATTCAAATCTTTGCATCAGAGACAAGGTTTATTGTGTTGCCAATAGAAAGGGCAGGATTCTAAGAATCTGCCCATTTGATGAGCGTGGACTGATATTTTTCTACAGAAAAAGACTGTGGGAAGATCTGGATGGGATCAAGGAATGGAAAGTAGTTTGGGGTGGTCCTGACATAACTGAGAAAGGGGCCTGGATAAGATTAAGGAGTGTCAAGTATCCTAATTAAGTAATCAAGGTAGGCTGGAGTGGGCTAGATCTCTAAGGCAAACGCCAGGAACTTTGTTGCTGAAATTTGTGGGAAAGTTCAGGACCTTTTCGGGTTCCATCATTAGCATCCCATCAATAGGATATCTTACCTAAAGAACCCCAGAGAGTTAACTTAAAATTAATTGAAACAAATCGACAATTTTAGCAAAATTGCAAGTTATAAAATGTAATCGCACACAGAGTAAGGCTGGCCATCAAGGTGCTGTGGAACTGGAACTGGTCCAGCCATTCTGGAAAGCATTCCCCCAAGGTTACTAAACTCTGCATACCCTTTGACCTAGAGATACCACTATAATATGGCTTATGCCCCAAAGAAAGTTGGAAGGGATCCAAATGTACAAAAATATTTATAGCAGCTCTTTTCTGTGGTGGCAAAGAACTGAAAACTAAAGGGATGCCCTTCAATTGGGAATAGCTGAACAAATGATGGCATATGAATGCCATGGACCACCGTTGTGCTATAAGACATGATGAAGGAGATGGTTTCAGAGAAACCTGGAAAGACTTACATGAATTGATACAGAGTGAAATGAGCAGAAGCAGGAAAAGCAATGTATACAATAACAACTTGTAAAGACAATTTTGAAACACATTTGAAATGATTAATCATGATTCCAAAGGACCAGTGGTGAAAAATGCTACCCACCTCCTGACAGAAAGGTGATGGATTTAAGAGGCAGAAACTTTCATTTCCTCATCAGAAACATGATCAATGCAGGAATTTGTTTTTTGCCTGACTGCTGCTAGGTGGTGCAGTGGATAGAGTGCTAGGCCTGGAATTAGGAAGACCTCTCTTCAAATCTGGCCTCGGGTACTTACTAGCTGTGTGACCCTTGAAAAGTCACTTAACCCCATTTACCTCAGTTTTCTCATCTGTCATGTGAGCTGGAGAATGGAAAACCACTCCATTATCTTTGCTAAGAAAACCCCAAAAGGGGTCTCAGGAATTGACATGACTGAAAAGTGACTAAACTAAATGTGTCTTTGTTAAAGGGCTGTTTTCTTTTTCCAATATTGAGAGAGAGAAGAAAAAAGGCTCATTAATTGAAAAAAATTCAATTATTTAAAAATACAGAGCAAGGCTAGAGAAGAGAAGTGAAGCACAGGTAGGGTGGTTTAGTGCAGAGAAGTCAAAACCTAGAATCAAGAGAGGCTTGCGTACCAGTCCTGACTCCAGTACTTAGAGCTGTGTGGCCTTGAGCAAGACACATAGACTTCAGTTTCCTCATCTGTTAAGTGTCTGTCCAACCAAACCTCAGGTTTTTTGCAGCTCCTACAATGTGCCAGGCACTGTACTAAGCAAGGAGGATACAAAGAAAGGCAAAAATGTAGAAACAGTCCCTGCTTTCAAGCAGCTTACATTCTAATGTGGGAAACATGATGGAAAAAATTGGTATATAAAAAAGATATAGAAAGAGTCAAAAGAAGATAACCTTGGTGAAAGAAGACCCTCCCAACTGGAGATGACTAGGAAAGGCCTCTTTGAGAAGACTGATTTGAGCTGAGTCTTACAGGAAGCCAGGGATGTCAAGAGGTAGAAAGGAAGAGGAAGAGCATTGCTGGCATTGGGGATGGCAAGTGCAAAGGTGTAGAGATGGGAGATGAAGTTTCATGTGTAAGGAACAGCAAGTAGACTTTTTTTGCCTGCCTCTTGAGGATGGGGTAGAAACAATGTGCAGATATACTTTCCCTGATTTAGGCTCCTTTCTCAATTCTCTCCAGCTAACTGCTGAGCTGAAAAAGCTGATGCCTTGCTTGGGACAGGAGTGGGGAACCTTTTCATGTTGGAAGGCTGCATTAATGTCTAGCTGTAATCAAATAAGGCCATATTCAAGAAACTTCAATTAGATATACTTAATAATGTACATTATTTTGTAAAAATCTAACTACCATGTACTTCATAATTTCAAAACATGAAAACCGTTTGTTCATTTTTAAGGTAGCTGATCTTTTAATGACTTTGTTGTGTCTGCTTTTTGTTGGAAAGCATTTGAATATTTGGGGGTTTTTTTTATGAATTTATTTATTTTTAGCTTTCAACATTCACTCCCACAAGTTTTTGAATTCCAAATTGATACCCCATCTCCCCCCTTCTCCCACCCCAAGATGGCATGCATTCTGAATATCCCTTCCCCTAGTCTGTCCTCTCTTCTATCTCTCTCCCCTTCTCTTATCCCCTTCCCCTTCTATTTTCCTGTAGGGCAGGATAGACTTCTGTACCCCATTTCCTGTATTTCTTATTTCCCAGTAGCGTGTGAAAACATTTTTTTAAACATATGCTTATAAAACTTTAGGTTTCAAATTTTCTCTCTTCCTCCCTCCCCACCCACCCTCATTGAAAAGGCAAACAACTCAATATAGGTTGTATATGTGCAGTTATGCAAAACACTCCATAGTAGACATGTTGTGAAAAACTAACTCTATTTCCCTTAATCCTATCCTGCCCTCCCATTTATTCTATTCTTTCTTTTGACCCTGTCCCTCCTCAGAAGTATTTACTTCTGATTACCCTTTCCCAATCTGCCCTCCTCTCTATCATCCCCTGCTCTCTTGTCCCCTTCTCCCCCTATTTTCCTGTAGGGTAAGACAGATTTCCATACCCAATTGAATGTGTATGTTATTCCCTCCTTAAGCCAAATCCTATGAGAATAAGATTCACTCATTCCTCTCACCTTCCCCTTTCCCCTCCACTGTAAGAGACTTTTCTTTTCTGTTTTTTTTTGTGAGATAATTTACCCCATTCTACCTCTCCCTTTCTTCTTCTCGAGTATAATCCTCTCTCATCCCTTAATTTTATTCTCCAGATATGACCCCTTAATCTTCAACTCACCCTGTGCCCTCTATCTATCTATCTACATATCATACATATAATTTTTTTCCTCCAACTACCCTAATACTGACAAAGGTCTCATGAGTTATAAATATCATCTTTCCATGCAGGAATGTAAACAGTTCAATCTTAATAAGTCTCTTATGATTTCTCTTTCCTGTTTACCTCTTCATGTTCCACTTGAGTCCTGTATTTGAAAGTCAAATGCTATATTCAGTTCTGGTCTTTTCAGCAAGAATGCTTGGAAGTCCTGTATTTCACAGAATGACCATTTTTTTCCCCTGAAGGATTGTACTCAGTTTTGCTGGGTAGGTGATTCTTGGTTGTAATCCTATCTCCTTTGCCCTCCGGAATATTATATTCCATGCCCTGTGGTCCTTTAATGTAGAAGCTGCTAAATCTTGTGTTATCCTGATTGTGTTTCCACAGTACTTGAATGTTTCCTTCTGGCAGCTTGTAATATTTTCTCCTTGACCTGGGAACTCTGGAATTTGGCTACAATATTCCTAGGAGTTTTCCTTTGGGTATCTCTTTCAGGAGGAGATCTGTGGATTCTTTCAATTTCTATTTTGCCCTCTGGTTCTAATATATCAGGGCAGTTTTCCTTGATAATTTCTTGAAAGATGATGTCTAGGCTCTTTTTTTGATCATGGCTTTCAGATAGTCCAATAATTTTTAAATTCTCTCTCCTGGATCTATTTTCCAGGTCAGTTGTTTTTCCACTGAGATATTTCACATTGTTTTCTAATTTTTCATTCTTTTGGATTTGTTCTTGTGTCTTGATTTCTCATAAAGTCACTATCTTCCAATTGCTCTATTCTAATTTTTAAGGAAGTATTTTCTTCAGTGGTCTTTTGGACTTCCTTTTCCATTTGGCCAATTTTGCTTTTTAGGGCATTTTTCTCCTCATTGGCTTTTTGGACCTCTTTTGCCATTTGGGTTAGGCTATTTTTTAAGGTGTTATTTTCTTCAGTATTTTTTTGGGTCTCCTTTAGCAAGCTGTTGACTTGTTTTTCATGATTTTCTTGCATCACTCTTAGTTTTTCCTCTACTTCCCTTACTTGCTTCTCAAAATCCCTTTTGAGCTCTTCCAAGGCCTGGGACTGATTCATATTTTTCTTGGAGGCTTTGGATGTAGGAGCTTTGACTTTGTTGTCTTCTTCTGGTTGTATATTTTGATCTTCTTTTTCACCAAAGTAAGATAATATAGTCTGACTCTTTTTGCGCTGCTTGCTCATGATCCCAGCCAATTACTTGAGTTTTAAACTCTTTGTTAAGGTAAGAGTCTGCTTCCAATGTGGAGAATGTACTGTCCCAAGCTTCAGGGGTTTGTATAGCTGTTTTCAGAGATACTTGTAGGGACCTGTAAATTTTCAGTTCTTCCAAGGTGGTATGATAAGGGGTGAGGTGTTTACTCCTTTCCTGGACTGTGACCACAAGTATTCCTTTCTGTACTAACTGTGAGGAAGGGTTCCTCTCCACAGCCACTCCAAGCTCTACCATGCCAGCGTTCCTTCTCACTCCAGCACTGCTGCCCAGAACTGTGACCCAGATCTAAACAGGGACAAAGCAAGAGATTCCTGCCTCAGCACTGGCAAAGAGATCCCTGCAGTCCCTCTCTGATCAGCCACTGGATTCCCCCTCAGTCTGTAGGCCGGAAGCTTGGGAAGCAGCTGCCCCCTCCCAGGGACACGCTCTTGGAGAATGGAGCTGAAACCCCACCTTCCTGTCTCAGCACCGACAGAAACAGACTTTTCCCACTGACCTTCTAAGTTGTCTTTAGCATTCGTGGATTGAGGAGTCTGGAAACCGCCACAGCTGTGCATTTGAATATTTGCTTGAAACATGGGGGTCCACAGTTTCACCTGATCCTGTAGATGGGTATCAGTCATTTGTGAGCTTGAGGGCATCTTGATTTGGACTAGGTAGGAGAATGCAGATGAGCAGCAAGAAGAGGCTGAAAAGCAAGAAAGCGTTTTGGGGGTGTGTTGCTGAAGGTGTGGCTATCCTGCTGCATTTTTCCATATTCCAACTGGATCTTCCTTAGCATCAAACAATGACTTTAAAATGTCATCTCCTGAGAGCTCAATCAATTCCATCTGTAATTCTTAAGGCTTTGGTGATATCAACCATGTGAGGCTGAAATGCTAATTTGAGTGTGATATCATGATTCTCAAGTCAGTGAACCTTTCATCGTATTCTCCAATTAATAGGTCTACAACAGCTGCATGTTCTTCAAATAATTTTCATTTTTCATCCTGCGTGTCAATAACCTTTGCTAAATGGCAAAAATGTTCATCTGAAATTTCCTTTAGAAGACATGATAGCACACAGAAATGTAGCATTCTTATAGAAATCTTATTTCAATAATTCACATTACTGATTCTGTTCTTCATAAAATTTACCTATCTGTTCTCCCAGAGATAAATTTCAGCTAACACCTGCCCCTGCAATAGCCAATGCACTTTAGAACGAGAAGGCAAATGCACACTGAATACCTCGTCCTTCAATGTTAGCATGTTACAGAACTGATGATGCCGCGTTGCACTTGCACAAATATAGTTAACGATAATTATAACTTGTTGCAAAGTGTCCCTTGAAATAGTAGCTTTAGCACAGAGACTTTGCTGATGCAAGATACAGCGAAAACAAATGAGAGTATCTGGGTGCTTTTTCTTAATCTGTGCAATAAACCCTTCATGTTTTCCTGTCATGGAAGGTGCACTATCTGTACATACACTCACTAAATTTACCAAATTCAGTCCAACTTCATGATATGTATCTTGAAAGTTGTTAGAGATATCTATTCCCCATCTTTTGTTCAGAATAATGTCCACAGCAAATAACTCTTAATAGCAAAGAAAATCTTCTGTTGTGACCCAAATGAAGTATAAAATCTACACCAAAGTCATTGAATAATATATGTTTTCCTTCTGAAGTATTGCATGAAGTTGTCCTCTGAAGTTGAAGGCTAATTCATGCTGCCACTCAGTTACGGTTCTCCCTGAAAGAAGCAATTATTTGTACTTTGAAATATTATTGGGGTCTAAGCACCCGTACAACTTCAACAATGCAATCTTTCACAATTTCTACATCACTGGATGGCTTCCCTTTATTCACTAGTATATAAGCTACTTTATTAGTTGCTTCAGGGGCGTTCTTTCCAGGTCTTATTGCTGCCTGAAAGAATGGTCTTTGCTTTTCCTCTTCTAATTTCTGCAATATAATATTTTGCACCTTTCCCTCTAATTTAAAATATGTGTGGCCCTTATGAGTGTAATAAAGCTGATGAATGTTGAATTTCTTTAATATTGATATTGTAGTATCTCAAAACAAGCAAATCATCTTATCTTTAGCAGAAACAAGATAATACTGCAATTCTAAATCTTCATTAAAAAGTCTGTTTTCTTCCTTCAGCATTCTCTTGATCTTTAACATGATTGGCTGTCAAGCAGACAGAATTAAAAAATGTGTTGGAACTGTGCAACTATTTGGAAATTCCACTTCAAATAGAAACACAGTGCACCATTGTCAAAAGCTGATAAGAGACTGGCATATTTGACCCCCATAATATCACCAACTAGCCTCATGGGGTAGTAGCACCAGTCAGGTAGGGGATGTTAGAACTAAATAATGAGTGTAGCACCAGGCAATTTAGCCTTATAGCTTACTGATGTTCTAATTGTGCCCATCAATTTGGGAGGATTGTTTCGTTGAAATTTATCTTATCCTTCAGAACTTTTAATACATTCATTTAAAAAAAATATAAAAGATGAACAAAAAAGTATTAATAAAAATAAAAGGATTTGTTCTATAAAATGTGGATTCAGTCAAAAGGCTGCACTTAAAGACCTAGAAGGCCACATGTGGCCTTAAGGCCTTGGGTTCTCCATCCATGCCTTGGGGTATTCTACCAGGAGCAGAAGAAGGGGGCAGTCCCAACTTACGGTTCTCTTGAGGGGCTGCCATTCAGAATTCAAAATCTGATTCCAGATGGGGTAGAGGAAAGAAGGTCCTTCCCTTCTACAGGTGTCTCCTTTTTATGATAACTGAAAATACTAAAAAATAAATCTTTCTCCAGTCCAAAATCCTTGCTAGTCTTACCAGAATAAATAATCATTGTCAGCACTGAATTAAACTTCTCAAGAAACAACCACCTTCCACTAATCCTTTCCCTCTGACTCAAGACATAACTTCCTTTTAGGAAAGAGTACAAATGGATAGGAACAAAGCTAAGGTCCATGAAGGAGATTAAGGCAGCTAGTGGCACAGTGTATAGCGTGAGACCTGGAGTCAGGAAGACTCATCTTCCTGAGTTCAAATCTGACCTCAGACACTTACTAACTGTGTGACCCTGGGCAAGTCACTTCACTCTGCTTCAATTTCCCCATCAGTAAAATGAGCTGGAGAAGGAAATGGCAAATCAAGAGAAACCCCAAATGAAGGCAGGAAGAATCCACTCAGAATCAAAAATGCCTTAATCTAATTAATGCCATTGGTTTATTCCCATGCCCTGAAGATATTTGGGTAATGAGCAGAGTAAGGGAAGGGTCATTGATTACTTCAGTCAATGTCAGCATCTCTTCAGTTCCCAGTTTGACCAACTGAAGAGTCCTTAAAAGGAATTGGTTGAAGGGGCATTGACTCATTGCAGGAAATTGATTCTCCAAGTTTGTGCCAAAACTTAGGTGACTATTTTTCTGTTTGATGAAGCAAACCATTTACTGAACTCTTACCTAAACTCTGAACGCTTGCTCATCCTTGACCATGAAATACTCTTTGTTCAAGGAAACAGTTTACAGTTACAAGGAAAAATACAACTATCTCTCACATCCCCTGAGGGTTAAGGCTGTGGAACATGTGGTGGAGAATGTTGCTTCTGCATGTCACGCAATCAGGGGTTGAGCCATACGTGACAGCATTGGAGTCAGTTTGGACTGGGAGGGAGTGTGGGAAATAGCTAGTTTTCATTTCCACAAAGGTGAATTCTAGGGGCTAGGTGGAAGTTGAATAAGGAAAGCCATAAATTAGAATAAGAAAACACTGTTGGTTGGTGAACAGACTAAAGGGCTAAGAACCAGTTCTGAGGTTAGGTATAGATGAACATCAACAGGGTGTTCCCAAGTGAGGGATGGGGCCCCAGAACTGTGGGGAGTGGGAGATGTAATTAGAGGGGAATCATGAGGGGAAATTAGGCACTTCAGATAGGCTGTCACCTTTATAATACCCAGACAATGGGGAAATAGAAGAAGGAGATTAGAATGGGGAATAGGGAATAAAAAGATGTACATCTGTTGGCACACACGCTCTCACCTGCATTCTCTCACACTTGTTGGCCCCTCCCAGGTCATCAATAAAGCTTCTGCCTGATTCAACAATGACTTTGTGCAATTCGTGATATAGATACCAAGGCCACACCCCTGAAATATGGAAAATTTGCCTGAAGTTTTCTGGCCCTCCCTTCATACCAGAGAAGAAGTCAGAATTATTATGATATTAAATGATACATATGTTATATTACACAATACTATACATATATCTTATCCATTTATGAATTCCTAAACATTTTTTATGTGATCTGCTAGCCTTTACATGTCATATGTGGCTTTCACAAAACTCCCCCAAAAATTCCCATTTAATTTCTTATGCCAACCCATGGTATATTGAAACTGTGATATGAAAGGGATAACTGTAAATTGTGACTTCAAATGACTTTCGTCAAGAGAGCATATGTCTAAGGATATGAGGAGGGTGTCAGCTTGGACAGTTCTCTTTCTAAGCAGAAAAAATACTTAGATTAGAATAATTTTAATTCATAAAATTATTTCTGCCAGGCTTGTACCCAAAACTCAGAGAATGGTATATTCTTACTTTGCTACCATCCTGTCATGGCTAGTGCCCTCCGCCCTTCTCCCAGAACCCTGCTCCAAAACTGCTTGAAACCAATTTGTCTTGGACTTTTTTTGGGGGGGGGGAGCTGCTCCTTTCCTGTCTTCAGCAGCTCATGGCAGCTGCAGCAGGTGGTCATCTAGGTGAGCCTGAGGCAGGAACTCAAAGCTTTCACTGCCTCTCCTGCTTTGGGTTCTTTCTTTGAGCAAAGGTATGTTTAGCCTGGAAAGGAATAGACTCAGGGGAGACATGAACACTGTGTTCAAGTGTTATGCTATTATGTAGAGAAGGGATTACATCTGCTCTATTTGGATCCAGAGGGAAGGATAATATATGAAGAAATCACACACACCAAAAAAAATACTGCGGGGTTCATTTATGTTCTTAAAGAAAAACCTTCTAACAGAGTTGTCCAAGGTAGAAAGAGCTTCCTGGAGAGGTGTTGGGATGCCTCTCCTTAAAGACTTCAAGCTGGATGACCACTTGTCAGGGATGTTGCAGTGGGGATTCCTTCACTGGATGGGATGCATTAGGTGGCCCTGCAGGCCCCTTTCACTTCTCCAATTCTGTGGTTCTGATTCTGCCATTAACCTTTATTAACAGAATTTTAAATGTAGTCTGGACAGGACTCTTCTCTAACCTGTGAATACCTGGAGTCACTTCAAGCAGGCCAGAGACAGGAGTACCAGGAAACAAGTAACAGTTTAATAAATTGATTTCAGAGTGAGAAATACTCTCTAAGCTAGAGTAAAGGCATATATTGAGAAGTAAGAACGATTATATTTCCATACGAGGAAAGTAGCTTTGAGTCAGGAGCTTTGAGAACCAGCTAAAATTGGGTGAAACTGGTTGTTTGATTAAAGAGGGTGGAAAGTTAAGCTTTAGTTAGAGTGTGCAAGCTTGAAACTTACCTAGGGGAACATGTGGTGGGCACTTGGGGAAGTCTGTGAACTGTGCTGACTTCTACCTATGAAAGTCAGCAAGGAGGGACTTGCCACCAGGAATAGAGATATAAGGTTTGTTCTCACTTCTGTCAGGTGGGTGTGCTTATCTCGAGTTCCACACCCGCTTCCTTTGGGAACCTATTAAAGGTTTCACTGCTTCACTCATCCTGAGTCTGTCTAATTTACTGTGCCTATTTGGGCACCGGAGGTCATTTCCAACACACATAAATCACAAGTGGAAAAGGAGGGGGTGGGGGAAGGTGGATTACAAACAATCATTTCCAGGGTCTAAGTGGTTTCCCACAATAAGCCCACAAGTGAGGGACAATGTGGGTGATCTGGAGTCCCGTGGGAACAGTATTTTTCCAATTCTTTGGGGGCCATTACTTGGTGGGGCAAAGGACCAGAGTTTTGTTATTGGAACAGGTTCTCTAGTCTTCAACTGGCTTCACTTAACATACACAGGCACAGGAATGTAGTGATTGTGAGAGCATTGTCAAGGGTTTGATTGCTTGCATTGTAAGTCTCTGACTCCCAAGCCAGCGTCTCTTGAGAAATCAAAATTAGCAGTATATTCATTACATGTATAATATCAATGAATATGAAAGTCATAATTCCCTTCACATTTCCTCCTTTAAGTCAAAAATCAGAACACCATGTGGTTTATTCTTCATTCTCAAAGTGGACCATGACATTAGGAAGATGATGCCATGAATTGCAAGTGAATTGGTTTGAACTGAGGGAGCATTGTGCAAAGTCACCAGCCTCATTTTCTCCTCCCAAGCCATCTGGGTCCAGTGGCCAGATACAGAACAGGGCAGCTGGAGAAGACTCAGGATCTAGTGGGAGACTGGCTTTTTTAAGCTAAACTCTTTTCCTTTTCTCACTTTGACTGAGATAGGGCCCACTTGGTGATTAGGTCTGTTTAAGAAGTGAGCCAAAGCATGGCCCCTTTAATAAAAAGTAAATAAAAGACCAAAACATGGAGGGAAAGGCCCTCAGGGTTTCTGGCCAAAAGAGAAACAATTTCCATTTACATTCCCTCCTAGATTAGGGGGCCCAAACAATAACCATTAAATGGTGCTTGGGTAGGGACCCATTGCTGGCCAATCAATGAGAGCCAGAGTGAATTGGTTTAAAACATGGGCTTTAAGAAAGAAATCTAGACAAGAAACCCCAAGATACCTAGGTAGGTTTCAGTTTTCAAACTGTGCCTTTCTTTGGGCAGAGCACCCTCAGGTAAGGGCATCATATCCTATGTGGGGAAGGAAGAGAACAGGAGGAGGAGAGGAGAAGAGGGAAGAGGAGAGGAGGAGTTGAGTTGCCTAACTGGAAGGGCCAATTGGGTCCTGTATACCTGAAAGTGGGTTAAACAGGCAACAAGCTGGGTGATAAGTAAATTCATATTATTTATTCTCTTGGTAGTAACATGTACATGGAGCCAAAGCTTTAACTCTGACTGAATGATGCTATTTTAGGAGGACATTTAAATCCTGACTCAGGATGTCTGTGTCACTCAGATTTATGATCTCTATACATGTCTAACCATAGCATGAGAAAGGAATTTTCTTAATTGAATAGGTTGTAAATACAATAAGATAGAAGAATGTCAAAGTGTTCATTGAAATTATAGATTCATGATATCTATGTTTCTCTTACCTTTAACATGACATAGCATAGTGTATTGCCATAAAATATCAAGATAAGAAAAGTTCCATTATTCAAGGTAATGTCCCGGTCTAAGGCACCTTAGTGGTCCTAAACAGAAGAATGCTGGTCAGCTTCATCTGGTCCAGTAACTGCTGACACAGGGGCATTTTGAGTTCACTCAGAACAAAGAAAAAGCATGTCTATTATGTTGGCATGCTTCTTCTGGTTGATTAGTTCAGGCTTTGGCCATTATTGGCTCAAATGACCTTCAATGATCACCAGTCCCCAGGGGCCAGATTAGACTATTCACAGGTAGTGGTTTATCCTTCCTTCTCAACGAGGACCATGACTTTAGGAAGGTGATGTCCTGGCTAGCAAGTGAATTGGCTTGAAGTGAGGGAGGGCTGTGCAAAGTCACTTTCTCCTTCAGAGCCATAAATTCCTTGGTTGCCGGCTGAGGAGCTCACTTGCACAACCATAAGAATACTGACAAAGATATCTCCATCTTGTTTTTTTGAATTTCATGGCCAAATCACAGATGGGTGGTGGAATGGAAAGGAAAGTTCTCTCTCATACATTCTTGGAGCTCATGTATAGTTCCTGTGGAACCTAAGGAGAAGCCCATCCATCTTGTGATCATCTGGGCAGTGGAAATATTTTTTGTTTTGCCCAACCTGTAACCCTGCTGATATATTGTTTGCTTATTTTAGCCTAGGAATCATATGTCCACCAATGGAATTATTCTGCATTTGGTATAGCTGCTCAAGAATGTCTATGTATCTACCCCTGTAGAAATTTGGCCCTAGAAGGAGGGAGTATCTCAGATCATGAGGAAGATCTAAGGTCCACTTCATTAGAGGGGACCGTGGGACCTTTAATGAAGTGCCATTGGCTCAGAGCTATGCCTCAGTCTCTCATTGTAGGTTAGATAACTTTTATTGACACACAACAAAAACAAGACTGAAAAAAAAAGCATGCAAAAATATTTGTCAATCCGTGCACCAAAAAACAGAAGAAAAAAAATAACACAGAGCAGAGTGCTTCCCAGTCCACCATCTCATGCACCAGATGCCCTCAAAGGGTCCTTCCATTTCTACCATCCTCTGATCCCACAGAGGAGAGGAGAGGTGAGTCTGGAGTAAGGTGTCAGCTAAGCCCTTCAGGCTCCATCACCTAGGGCAGTGCAATTAGGTGGAAAGAGCTATGAATTAGCTGTCAGAAATTTGGGAGGAAGAAGAAGGCTGGAGGAGGGAGGGGATCCCAGTGCTCCTGAGCAATGAAGGGGTGGGAAAAGCCATGGGCAGGGCTCTGGCAAGGACAAGTTGTGTAGCACACCAGGTGTAGGAAAACCAGAAGAGGCAGGTGTTCATCCTCAGCATGTGGCAATGGGCTCGAAACCTCTGGAGATCCTCACAACCTCGGCTATCACATATTCAAGGTGTTGGTCTATCCACGGCCACTCTCAGGAGCAATGCACCCAGGTCAGTCCAGAGCACACAGGGCCACCTCTGCTCTTTCCTGGCCCTGACCTCTCTTTCTGCTCCCCCAACTTTCTCCTGCCCTCTTCTCCTCTCCTCCAGTTCCCCTCTCCCATCCCTTTCTCTGTGCTTATTCTCTTCCTTTCCTGACCCCCACCCTCCTTCCTCCAAGCTTTCCCTTCTCCATGTGTCCTCCCCTCACTTCCTTTCCTCTTACCCACTCATTTTCATTCTCTCTCTCCCTCTATCCTTTTCTTTTCCCCAGACTCTTCTCTCCCTCCCTCCTCCTCTCTCTCCCTCCCTCCTTTTCTTCCTTCCTACATCCCTTCAGTTCACCTCTCTCCCCTTTACCCTTCCTTGCCTTCCCTTGGTCAGTCCTTCCCTTTTTCCCTTGCTCTCTTCCTACATGGATCACCACAGCTCTCCTCTTTCTCTCCCTTCTCCTGTTTTTGCTTCTTCCAAACCTCACCTCTTTCATCTCCCCTTCCTTATAGCCATCCCTGTCTTCCTCCATCCTCCCTCACTTCCCCCAGACATCCACTTGACCTGGGGCTGCTTCTGACTCCCCCTTCTGTACCAGACCTTCCACTCCACACTCCAACTGTTCCTCTTGTGGATGAACATTCATATCTCACCATCAGAGGCACCTGCATGGAGGAAATAAGAGCCCAAGAAACACTGTACTCCTCTACTATCTCATGTTCCTACACATCTCCTGATGAGATCCATCCCTCCTCCTCTGCCCTTCTCTCTCTTCGCCCTGGCCAGGCCAGTGCCCCTTTCCTACAGGCTCCTGGATGGTCAGGACACCCTCCCACCTGTCGTCTTCCTGCACGGACTGTTGAGCAACAAAGACATCTTCAAGGCTGAGGCTGAGGCCCTGGCAAAGCAGACAGGCAGGAAGGTAAAGATTCCCAAAAGTGGATGAAGTGGAAGAGGGGACAGTAATCGAGGAGGGACAAAGTCAGAGGAAGCGGGGAAAGAGAGGATGTCGGCCAACGGGGGGAAGTCGAAATGAGAGGCAGGAGCTGTGAACGTGGGATAGACCTTCACTCACAAGAGAGGACTTGTAGGGGAAGTCTACCTACAAACTACCACTGGATGTAGGGGTTCCTTTTCACAGGAGACTTTCATGCAAAGGCCAGATGATCACTTGGGGGAATTTTTGTTCAGCCAAGGGTTGGACCAGAGGTCCTTCCAGCCTGGAGATTCAGCAAAGGTCCCCTATCACCTAAATATCTCCACTACTGACACCTAGAATTCTGCTAATCTTGGAGGTGTCACCATGGCTCAATTGAACCTTTTTTAAAAATTTGTTTTAGATGGCACACATTCCTAGTAATGAACAGTAATTGTAATGCCTTTATGGTTAATGAAGTTAACAGTTACTTTCTTTCCTAACATCACAGAGCAAAAGGAAATGGAAGAAAGCTGAAAGTCAGAGAAAGAGGGAAATCAGTGACCCAAGAACCAGAGTGCAGAAGGACCAGCACTGGCCACAGTCATGGGTGGGGGATGGGAGAGGGAGCAGAATATTTTCCTTTCTAATGCCATTGTCCTACCGTGGTCCCATCTTCCCCACTTCCTCCTATTGCCAGAGATTACTCAGTACCCCGCTGGCTTCCTGGACAGTTTGAGAGTCCTCAGCAAGCCTATTCCAGCTGCTGGCAGTGGGTCAGCACCCCCAGGTGGAGCGGGAAGGGGGAGGAGTCAGGGAGACTGATAATCCAAGTCTGAGCCCTACAGGTATTGACAGTGGATGCTAGGAACCATGGAGACAGCCCTCATAGCCCTGACTGCAGCTATGAGGCAATGAGTGCTGATCTGCAGGCTCTGCTGTCAAAGCTAGGACTCAGCCCCTGTGTCCTCATCGGGCACAGCATGGGAGGCAAGACAGCCATGGCGTTGGCACTGCAAAAGGTGAGGGAGCCCCACTAGGACTGAAGGGGTAGAATGTCATACTTGTCCACAGACAACAGCAGCCTGTAACCCCGTAAGCAACACCAAAGATTCATCATACTTAGTCAGCTGCTTGGGGGGGTTGGGAGTATACTGAGTCTGGGAGTGAACACGGGACTGGAAGCAGAGAGTTCCTGGGGGAATAACCTGACCTTGACGGTACACACCTCATCTTTCTAAATCCGAAGAGAAGTTATGGATGCCTGCCCCGGCCGTGGGGCATTTCAGGGTTCAGAGTCAAGGTCTAAGAACTTTTCCTCATAAATGTCACCACCTCTCCAAGGCTGACCCAGAGCATGGCATCAGGACCACTTACAAGCTATGGAATGGGCACCTATAGTCCCCCATCCCTCCCCTTTGGGCACCATGGTTCCCGCTTTCTCTGCCCTAATACCATCACCAGGTGCATGGAAGAGGAGGGAGGACATTGTTCATTGTTCATTGTGTGATGGATCTTCTTCTTTAGCCAGAGCTGGTGGACAGCCTGGTCTCAGTGGATATCAGCCCCTTGGCCACCATGGGCAGTTCACTCATCTCCGAAGTCTTAGCTGGTATGAAGGCTATGCAACTCCCTGGAAATCTTCCTGACTCCCAAGCCTTTGAAGTAATTGACGAGCATCTGAAGCTATTTGTGGAGGTGATCCTTCAGGACCCCCAGGGCCGGGGGCATAGAGATGGGCTGCTGAAGCCACAAGCCAATCATTTGAGTTTGGAGTCTTCAGGAGAGTGGGGGTGGGGTGGAGTAGAATGCCACCCAGATGGGGAAAATCTCTAGGGGGAGGGGGACAGGTGAAGGAGAACAGAGAGGGCTTCAATTATGAACTCCTCCAAGGCCAGTCATATCTTCTCCTTTTCTTTGTACGCCCAGCACTTTGTATATCAACTGGAGGCATTTACTAAATGTTGACATGAAGGGAGAAGGGTGTATAGAAATGAGCTGGAGTCTGGTCTGAGTAGGACTGAGAAAGGGATAGTGCTGGGGAGAAGACAGGGGCTCAGGTGGGTGTGCCAGCTAAGCCCTTGTACCCTCCAGGATTCAAGTATTCGGCGGTACCTGCTCAACAGTCTGGTTGAGGTCAATGGGCAGTATGTGTGGAAAGTCAATGCTGAAAACCTGTGGCAGCAACAGCACCTGTTTCTGGATAATCTTCATATCCACGGCATCTATCGTGGCCGCACACTGTTCCTCAGAAGCAGCAATTCATCCTTCATCCCGTAAGGCAGGGCCAGAAGGTGGAGGGGCATGCCTAGCCCCAAAGACTTCTGCCTTTCTTGGGCCCCAGTTGGGTTCTGCATCACCAGGGATGAGGGGACCCGGGGGCTTCAGCTATGCTCAGGTTCAGGAGGGGAGGGTCCCTCCAACACTGGGAGAAAACGTATATTGTCTCACCTTATCCTTTCTGTTCACCTAGCTTGTTTTTTCTCCTGTCACCTACCACACCTACTGCTCACCTCCTACCCAGAGACTGCCTGTCTCTGACTCTCTGACTCATCTTTTATCTTCTCTCTGTTCCCCCTCCCCCCTCCTTTTCTGTCTCTGTTTCTATGTGTCTCTCCCTCATTTCTCCCTTCTCTTTTCCCTCTCATCTTATACCCTCTCCCTCTTACTCTTTCCCCCTCTCTTCCACCCTCTCCTTTCCTCTCTCCCTGTCTTCACCTCTTTCATTCTCTCTCTTTCTCTCTTGACAGGCCAAGTAACTACCGCAAGATAAAGCTCCTGTTCCCTGAAGCCCAGTTCCAGACCATCCCTGATGCTGGCCACATCATCCATATCAAGAAACCCCAAGAGTTCATGAACAGTATCCTTAGTTTCCTGTCCTAGAAGTTGTGCCCTCTCCCCACATTCCACTTTGTAACTTTCAAACACTCAGAGAGCCCTAGGCTCTTCCTTCACTTGGAAACTTTCTTTAAAAAAAAAAAGAATCTTTTTCTAATCCAGAATTGAACGAACACCAATCAATATGAACATTCCCATAGAAAAAGAATAAGAGAAAAAGACAATTGCAGATATTGTGAATTTCTGTTATGAACAGCTTGGGTTTTTTTAATCATATGATAAGTTCAACATGTTAATTTCCAACTTGTCTTCCTGTCTTCAGCTCCCACCAAACTTTCTTCTGTTCTGTGCTCTGCAATTTTTACATGTCTCAATGACCCACTTTCTTTTCTTTTTTAGAAAAAAATAAATTCTTTTCTTGTGACTTGATAGCAACAGAAATAAACATTTCTATATACAAAGACAGAAAAAAGCAGATTCCATATGAAACCATGAATCTACCATGTACAGTTTGTTTGCTTGGGTTTTTTTTAAGTTGGGTCAGTTTTATTTGAAGCCCTTCAGCATCCCAGGTGCTCTGGACACTCTCTGGCTTATCAAGGTTTTTCTAAAATGTGGTGCCTTGAACTGAACGCTCTCAACATGAGCAGAATGGAACACATCAGGGCTCTCCCTTCCCGCATTAATAATAAAAACAATATCAACAATAGTCATATTAAGGCTGCTAGAAAGTTCAGTAGAGAGAACACTGGGCCTGGTCTCAGGAAGACCTGAGTTCAAATCTGGCCTCCAGCTGGTCAACTTTGGGGAAGTCACTTAGCCTCCATTTCCCCAGCTGTAAAATGGGACTCATAATAACCTCTCCCTCCCAGGGCCATTGTGAAGATCAGATGACATAATATGTGTAAAGCATCTGGCATACAGCAAGCATTGTATAAATGCTAGCTATGGTTATTTTAAGATGATCATTTTTTTTCCCAAATGCGGAGCCGAAGCATTTATCAGCAGACTGTCTATGTCCCCCTGTGAACATACTTCTGTTCTCCTCTGGGTGCTTCTATGTGTTTTACTGATGCTTGGATCTTTCTTTTCTTCTTTTTCCCCATCACTATCATTGTACTCAACTCCAATAAAAGCTCTCCCTTATAACAAATTAGCACGGTCAGTTAAGAGGCATATAACTGTTTAACAGACAGCGGGTGTCACAGGACAGAGACTTGGAGTCAGGAAGGTGTGAGTTAAATCCAGTCTCAGATATTTGCTAGTTGCGTGACCTTGGGCAAGTCACTTAACCTTGCCTTCCTCAGTTTCCTCGTCTTTAAAATGGTCATAAAGATAGCACCTAGGTCCCAGGGCTACAAAGACCATGTGAGATAATATTTGTAAAGCACTTTGAAATTCTTAAATCACTATTTACATGCTAGCCAGTATTATTATAGACAAGCAAAATGATCATGTGGTGGCTGAAGGCTCCTCTGTTCCTCTAGCCCATCCCAGATGCAGGAATCAGGCCTCAGCAGCATCCCTGGAGACATGATTATCATTGAACCTATTTCTGAAGTCTGGTTTATTTATCATTTTAATTAATTTTTCAAAGAACAAAATATTTTTTCTTTTCTTCCTGCCTCAACCCCCATAAAATGAAACAAACCTTTGTAACATGCATTCTGACTATTCAAGCAAAATAAATACCCACATGTCCAAAAATATACATGCAGATGTGTGTCTATATTTATGTATATGTGTATTTGCATGTATACATCCATATATGTGTACATGTGTGTGTACACAGAAATACACATTTTTGTGACACCCTGAGATCATCACCTCTCTGTCAGGATAGGAGTAGCTTCCTTCAACACTGATCCTCTAAAATCATGATTGGTCATTGCACTGCCTGGAGATGTTTAAGTCTTTCAAAGGTATTTGCCTTAATGAAGTTGTATTTGTATAAATTGTTCTCTGGTTCTGCTCTCTTCACTCTGCATGAATTCAGACAAATCTTCCCAGGTTTCTCTGAAACCCAGGATCTTCCTAACACAAAGTACAGAACAGCTTCCCCTCTGGGCTAAGGGGACCAGTGTCCTGTAGTCCTGCAGGACTGAGGTAAGGGTTATAGGCTGTTGCTGGTGAAGAGGAGAATTCAGACCCTTCCCATCATTCCTTTTCAGAATGGGGGAGGAGAAGGGAAGGGGGCAGATAAAAACTGTTTCAATCTTTAATGAGAAAAGGCTGGTCTTCTAATCCTTCCCCTTTCTAGATGAATAAAAATAACAAGTATTTAAATATCCTGGTAACGTTGGCAAAATCCTTTGCCATCTTGCATTTGATCCATACAACAACCCTGCCGAGAATTATTATTACCCTCCTTTTACAAATGAGGAAACTAAGGACTTCCTCAGACAGAAGCCAAGTTCCCCAGAGCCTGGAAGTGTCTAAGGTGGCATTTGAACTCAGGTCTTCTGAAACCAAGTTCAGGGTTCTCTGTACTGTTCCACTTAGCTGCCAACCTGACGTACTCACCTTGGCTGTGGGCACCCTGGCATAAAAGCTGACAGACTTCTCTTGATGCAACACAGGCACACTCACAGAGCATCCCTCCCACACACATACTCCCTCACCTTCCTGCTCACTACCTTCCAGGCTCTGGCTCAGTTTCTCTTTCCTTGTCTCCAGCCGCTCAGCCTCTTCTGCCAGTTTCTCTGTGGTTCTTCTTGTAAGCCCTCAATCCATTGGGAGCTCCTGGAGGGCAAGTGTTGCTTTTCCTTTTGTTCATGCATTGCCCACACCTAGTATGGCATTTGGCATGCAGTAGGTAGGTGCTTAATAAGTGCTTATGGAATTAAATTGTATTGAACAGAAGTCTCAAAAGCTTTTGACCCTGTCAACCATGCCCTCTTCTTGGCCTCTTTCCAAGAATACTGGGAGCTTATGTTCTAATGGGTGAAGACAGTACATAAAAGGAAACTGGAAAGGGGTGGGGTCAAAACCCCAGCTCTAAGGTCAATTCAACTTCATCTAAAGTGTCAAATGCTTCAGACAGGTCAAAAAGGATTAGGTGGACTGTGAGAAGTCTCTGTCATCCCCTCCTGCAAGCTGGCGTGGGACCCAGGGAAGGCGTCACCAGGGACAAGTAGGACCCTGTCATGGGGGGATTAAGTTCAGAGATACAAAGGGGTGAACCTAGGGGTAGGTGGCACTCTCTCCTGAGCCCTTCTTCCATGGAAAGTCTTCTCTAAATGAGGACAGACTTGAGGGAGTTGGAATTGACTCTCAAATAGAGCACAGGCTAGATTGGGATGAGACTTCTCTGAAACTGAGATTTCTGCTTTGGGGGTGAGACAGGAGGACTTGATCCTTCCTAGTAGAGTCCCTGGGGCCCCATCTCTGCCCTATTCCTGGCTCTGCCCCACCTCAAACTAGATCCAGCCTTAAGAATTCATTATTCAACAAAAACTGCTGGGAAAACTGCAAAATAGTAAGGTAGAAACTAGGCATAAACCCACATCGTTCACCCTGCACCAAGATAAAGTCAAAATGGGTCCATGATTAGTTATAAAGGCTGATACTATAAACAAATAAGGAGAGCATGGAATAGTTTACTTGTCAGATCTATGGGGAAGGGAAGAATTTATGACCAAACAAGAGATAGAGAACATTACAAAATGCAAAATGGATGATTTTAATTCCATTAAATTGAAAATTTTTTGCACAAACAAAGCCCATGCAACCAAGACTGGAAGGGAAGTAGAAAGTGGGGAAACAATTTTTCCAGCCAGTGTCTCTGATGAATGCCTCATTTCTCAAATATATAGAGAACTGAGTCAAATGTATAAGAATACAAGTCATTCTCCAACTGATAAGTGGTCAAAAGATATGAACAGGCAGTTTTCAGATGAAGAAATTAAAACTATCTATAGTCATATGAAAAAATGCTCTAAATCACTATTGATTAGAGAAACACACATCAAAACAACTCTGAGGTACCACGTCATGCCTATCAGATAGGCTCATGTGACAAAATAAGAAAATGAGAAATGTTGGAATTGTGGGGAAAATAGAACACTAATGCATTGTTAGTGCAGTTGTAAACCGATCCAACCATTCTGGAGAGCAGTTTCGAACTATGTCCAAAGGGCTATAAAAATGTGCATACCCTTTGATCCAGCACTAGCACTTCTAGGCCTGTACCCCAAAGAGATCATACAAATGGGAAAAGAACACACATGCACAAAAATATTTATAGGAGCTCTTTTTGTGTTAGCCAAGAATTGGAAACTGGGGGGATGTCCATCAATTGGGAAATGGTTAAACAAGCTGTGGGATATGAATGTAATGGAATACTATTGTGCTATAAGTATGATGAGCAGAATGGTTTCAGAAAAAACCTAGGAAGACTTATGTGAACTGATGCAAAGTGAAGTGAGTAGAACCAGGAGAACATTGTACATAGTAAAAGCCACATTGTGTGATGACTAACTTTCATAGACTTATCTCTTCTCAGCAATGCAAGGATCTAAGACAACTCTAAATGACTCATGATGGAAAATGCTATCCACATCCAGAGAAAGAACTATAGAGTTTGAATGCAGATCGAAGCAGACTATTTGCTCTTCTTTTTTTGTTGTTTTGTTTCTTCTTTCTCATAGTTCCTCCCATTAGTCCTAAGTTTTCTTTACAACATGACTAATGTGAAAATATGTTTAATACAAATGCATTTGTAGAGTCTATATTAGATTGCACACAGTCTTGGAGAGGCTGGAGGGGGAAGAAGGGGGAGAAAATTCGAAACTCAAAAGCTTATGGAAGTGAATATTGAGAACCAAAAAATAAATTAATTAAATTTTTTTTTAAAAACCTCCCAGAGACCAGTCTTCTCCATTTTGTCCACAATCAGGATATGGCTTCAAGAAGTTTACAGTCAGATCTGGACCTGGATCCACAGGAATAATGGCTATGATGGCTGCCTTCTTGGCTCCATTTCAATTTCAGAACTTGGCTGGAAAGTGAGAGGGAGCTATTTACTGTGAATGTGTTGAAAAATGGGACTAATAAAGAGAAACTCCATTTAAAATCACTGTAGACAATATAAAATACTTGGGAGTCTACCCGCCAAAACAAACCCAGAAACTGCATGAACTCAATTACAAAACACTTTTCACACAGATAAAGTCAGATCCAAACAACTGGAAAAATATCAACTGTTCATAGCTAAGCCAACCTAACATAATAAAAATGACAATTCTACCTAAATTGATTTACTCATTCAGTGCCATACCAATCAAACTACCAAAAAGTTGTTTTATGAAGCTAGAAAAAAATAATAACAATATTCATCTGGAAAAACAAAGGTCAAGAATATCAAGGGAAGTAATGGGGAAAAACTGTGAAGAAAGGTGGCTAAGCCATGCCAGATCTCAAAACATATTATAAAACAGCAATCATAAAAACTATCTGGTACTGGCTAAGAAGTTGAGTGGTGGACCAGTGGAATAGATTAGGTACACAAAACACAGTAGTAAATGACCATAGTAATCAAACATTTGATAAACCCAAAGAACCAACCTTTTGGGACAAGAACTCACTATTTGACAAAAACTACTGGGAAAACCAGGAAACAGTATAGCAAAAACAAGGTATAGACTAGCATCTGACACCAAATATGAAGATAAGGTCAAAATTGGTACATAATTTTAGACATAAAGTGTGACACCATAAACAAATTAAGAGAACAGATATATAGAGGAGGGAAGAACTAATGATGAAACAAGAGATAGAGAGCATTATAAAAAGCAAAATGGATAATTTTTATTATATTAAGCTAAAATGATTTAACACAAACAAAATTAATGCAACTAAGATTAGAAAGAAAGCAGAATGTTGGGAAACAATTTTTACAGTAAATATCTCTGATAAAGTCCTCAATTCTGAAATATATAGGGAACCAAGTTGCATTATAAGAACACAAGTCATTTTCCAATTGATAAATGGTCAAAGGATATAAACAAGCAGTTTTCAAATGAAAAAATCAAAGCTCTCTAGAGTCATATAAAAATGCTCTAAATCACTATTGATTAGAGAAATGCAAATTAAAACAACTCTAAGGTACCACCTACACCTATCAGATTGACTAACATGACAGAAAGGGAAAATGATGAATATTGGAGGGGATATGGAAAAATTGGGACACTAAGGCACTGTTGTGGAGTTGTGAACTGATCCAACCATTCTGGAGAGCAATGTGTAACTATTCCCAAAGGAATATAAAATTGTGCATACACTTTTAGCCAGCAATATCCCTACTATGTTTGTATCCCAAAGAGATTTTTTTTTAAAGTGAAAAGGACCTATTTGTACAAAAATGCTTATAGCAGTTCTTTTGGTAGTGGCAAAGAATTGGAAGTTGAGAGGATGTCCTTCGCTTGGTGGATGGCCAATTTGTGATACATGATTGTAATGGAATACTATTGTGGTATAAGCAATGATGAGCAAGATGATGTCAGAAGAATCTAGAAAGACTTACATGAACTGATGCTGAGTGAAAGGAGCAGAACCAAGAGAACATTGTACATAGTAACAGCAATATTGTATGATGATCAACTGTGAATGATTTAATTATTCTTAGCAATACAATGATCCAAGACAATTACAAAGGAGTCATGGTGAGAAATGCTATCCACCTCCAAAGAAGGAATTGATGGCGTCTAAATGCAGACAGAAGCATGTTTTTTTCTTTTTTTTTTGTGGTTTCCTTCACAACATGGCTGATATGAAAATATGTTTTTCATGATTATGCACATATAACATATATCAAATTGCTGACCATCTCAGGGAGGGGGGTGGAAATAAAGGGAGGGAGACAATTTGGAACTCAAAATTTTTTCAAATAAATCTTAAAATTTGTTTTTCATGTAATTGGGAACAAGAAATTATTATTCAAAACATGGGACTAAAATAGTCAGATCCACTCTGGGATAGCCCTGGTTGAGAATAAGAGGAAGTGGGGACAGGATTTTCTCCAAAAACTTCTATTTTGGGAAGTTAACAGGTTCATAATAACATGAAGGAGAGACACAACATGCCTGAAATAAACTATCAAATCTTTAGAAGATTCTTCCTTAACATATAAGATTAGGTAAGAGTAGATATAATGGAGCTGTTGATTAGCACTTAATTAGTTTATGGGATTATGATGCCTTCCTACAACTTATCTTTTAATTTATTCCAGGAATCTTTAAAACAATGAAATAAGGACTCCAGTCTTTTAGGTATTTCTTCATACCAGGAGAAATAAGTTCTCCACTGACCATCCTGAACTTTAGAATCCTGGAAATAAAATGCACTTTCCTAAATCATTTTCTCTAAATCTAAAATGACCAGGTAGTGGTCATGTTTCAAAGGATTGTTGCTAGTGAGATTATTCCATTTAGCCATAAATCTGCATTCCTTTGGGTGACAGTGTACATACAGAAGCCAGGCTTGAGGGTCTTTCTCTGGGATTGACAAGAACTTAGAACCTTTGTGAGAGAAATGATTATTCCTCTCTTGTATAAACAATCAGTTATTGAATTAGGAACAGAATTTTTTCAGAAACCTGTAGGTTGTTCAGTCTCTGAAGGACATTGTTTGTGGATGAGATTGCCCAAATCCCAGGGGTATATGCTTTAAATCCTCGGTGGGAGACCCCACCCAAATAGAGAACCTCACAAAGAATTTATTCTAAGGTGAATTCTGGCCCTTGTCCTCCACTCAGCCAGGTCTGAGGAGGGGTGGACCCCTTTTTGTCTAGATTGCCCTACTAGGGGTAGTCCAGATAAGAGATAAGTCTTTGTATCCAAGAGTGAGTGATCAGAGTCCCATCCCCAGCCCCTCATTAGAATAATGCCACCTCTCATTATAATATTCATTCACTTCATTGATTGTTAGCCAATCAGACTTGATTGCCACCCTCAGGAACACCAATCCATGAGGGGTCTTTGGCTTTCAAGAGTGTCACTGACCCCTTTTATTGATTATCCATTAGCAATGATTAATAAAATGACTAATTACCCAGAAACAAATGTCTCTCAAACCTTTTATGTGTCACACTTGGCACCCTGGTTCTAGTTCACACAGGAAAGTTGAGAGAAGGAAAAAATGTAGGGAGCCTGGGCAAAGGAAGATCACAAGTTTCAGTGCTGGAAAGGAATCTATCTTCAAGCCAGAAATATAGGTTCCTATAGAAAGATGATATTTGTAACTCATGAAACCTTTGTCAGTATTAGGGTAGCTGGAGGGAAAAAATTATATGTATAGATGGATTGATAGATGGAGAGCACAGTGTGATTTGAAGATGAATGGGTGATGTCTGGAGAATGAAATTAAGGGGTGAGAGAGGATTATTCTGGGAGAAGAAAAAAGGGAAAGGTAGAATGGGGTAAATTATCTCACAGAACAGACAAGAAAAGACTTTTACAATGGAGGGAAAGTGGGGGGAAGGTGAGAGGGATTGAATGAATCTTATTTTCACCAGATTTGGCTTAAGGAGGGAATGACATACACACTCAATCAGGTATGGAAAGCTATCTTACCCTACAGGAAAATAGGGGGGAAGAGGATGAAAGAGAGGAGGGATGATAGAAGGGAGGGCAAATTGGGGGAAAGGGTAATCAGAAGCAAACACTTCTGAGGAGGGACAGGGTCAAAAGAGAGAATAGAATAAACAGGGGGCAGGATATTATGAAGGGAAATATAGTTAGTTTTCCACTGCATGACTACTATGGAAGTGTTTTGCATGACTACACAAGTATAACCTGTATTGAGTTGCTTGCCTTCTCAGTGAGGGTGGGTGGGGAGGAAAAAAGGGAGAAAATGTGGAACCCAAAGTTTTAAAAACAAATGTTAGAAAATTGTTTTCACATGCAACTGGGAAATAAGATATACAATGGGGTATAGAAATCTATCCTGCTCTACAGGAAAACAGAAAGGGAAGGGGATAAGAGAAGGGGGGGACATAGAAGGGAGGGCAGATTAGGGGAAAGGGTATTCAAAATGTACATTGTCTTGGGGTTGGGGGAGGGGTGAGATGGGGAGAAAATTTGGAACTCAAAATCTTGTGGAAGTGAATGTTGAAAACTAAAAATAAATTAATTAATGATTCTTAGAAATACATGTTCCTAAATATATCGATGTTCTTCTCAATGGAGAAAATGAAAGATTCCCCATCGGTTGACTCACAAGGCTCAGCTCATTCCCTTTGTTTTTGAGTATACTGAGCACAGGGCCAAAACGCCCAGCAGCTAGGTGCAACTAGCATCCATGTATGGTTTACACCTTGATCAAGTCAATCATGTTGCTAGAGGAAAGATTATCCCAGGTGGGTCTTGCTGAGATGTTTCCCACAATGCAAAGAGAAAAATCATCCACAGTCTGAATCAACATATCTCAATTCATACAGGAAAAACCCAATTAATTCATCCTGTGGTAGAGAACACCCAGGTATTGTCCATTTCCAACTTCATTCACTCAGGATTAGAAATAGATTAGGATACAGACGAGGGAAATTCATATATTCCATAAATGTTCTGCCTTACTCTGTGAAATCAAAACTCAGTACACTCAGGGAAACATCTACTGGCAGCTCCTTCCATGCCTAGAGCTACTATGAGAGACCTGCCAAACCTCACACTGATTCCAAAGCCTTGGTACATCAATAGGTTCTTAGCTAAACAGTGCTTCTAACAAATCTCATGGCTTTTAAATAACTTGGCACAGACTTAAGCAACCTCACCAATGAAAAACTTCATAAAGATTTAAATCAGGTCTCTTACTTCTGATCATCAGACCTACGGGGAGCTGATTAAGGAAGTCTTAGCATCAGCCTCTCCTAGAATTGATCAGAGTCTAATTCACCATTCTGTTGAAGTAAATAAACTCAGTTATTCAGTGCTGTGCTTAGGAATCAGATCTATTAGAAATACATGTCTATTTCTTATGTATCAGTTAGATCAAGTTTCTATCAAAACCTATTTAAGGAGATGTTTGGAGGGTGGCCTTTTGATACAAAAATCTCTACCAGCTAAGAGTACCAGTTTGACACAGGAAGTCTGGGACTTACATACCTTATTTAGAGGCTCCTAGAAAATTCTAAGCAATGATCTCAGGCTGCAAAGCTTGTGCTAAAATAACAAGACAGAGTATGTTTATCTAAGAAAAAGGAAAAATAAATCAAAGACACATTTGTGTTATGTTGAGGGCTGGCTCTAAAGAGTCCGATCTGGGTTCAAGATCCAGGACAGAGTTTGACTCTTGCCCAGTCTTAATTCACAGGGCTCAATTATTTAGAAAGCAGGGCTCTCCAAATCTCCCCCTGCAAGGGAGGTTTTCTGAGACATTCCTTCTCACTCTTTGAACCTTAGATTTACACATTCACTCCTCTATGCAGGTGGCACCAAGAAGCCTGGGAAAACCTTGGAAAATACAACCGAATCTAGGAACCCTGATAAAGAGGAAATATATGTTGTCACATCCTCAGCAGATGTTTTAGGGAGTATCTCACGGGGAGGACTCTTTGAAGTTAGGCTAGATTTTCTCTATATATCCTGTACCCTTAGATGAATAAACTGAGTCAGTCTCTACTGCTCCACCTGGCCCACATCTCACATTTATTTTGCACCTTCCCATTCAGTGTACTATCTGATTGCTAGCAATAGTGTTATATAATCAGGACAACTCAGTAATGTGGCTTGAAGCCCTCTAGGATGAGATAAAGACATTACAAATTACAAAGATTCAAAATAAACCATTATGTAAAAAACAAGGGGTAATCTTCTCTGCTAGGTGACACTGGACCTGAAATTAGGAAGACCTGAGTTCAAATTTGAGTTAGATGCTGCTAAGTTGTGTGATCCTAGGCAAATCCCTAAACCTATGTTAGCCTTAGTTTCCTCACCTGTAAAATGAGCTAGAGAAGGAAATGGCAAACCACTTCAGGGGTTGTAGAGAGTCTCCCTAAGAGAAAGACATACAATCCCAGAGTAACCAACCTTATTACCTCATTTGAGCAGTTGTCTAGCTTTCCACTGTTTGGTAACTAGTAACCATATGAAAAAGCAAAGAAGCCAAGAGCAGCATTACCCAGAAGGCACAATGACACAAGAGAACTCGTGGACCTGAGGCAGGGATGAACAAATAGGAGAAGCCAGAATATCCTTAAGGAGAAAGAAGGCAGAGAGTGCCAGGCTATTATGAACTGATGTGGTGCTTGGGTGCTTATGCTTGGGTTCTTGTGTTTGGGTGCTTGTACTTGGATCCCAGTTTCTCCCCAGCCTCAGAAACACTGTCCCTAACAGTTTCTCCCCAGCCCAAGGACCCTGTGCCTAGCAATTACTCATGAGTGGGCCCCCGCAAGACCCTTATCTCTCTCTCTGGTGCAGTTCCAAACAGCACCTGAAGGATTTATTAGTTTAAACTGGCTTTGCACTCAGTCATAAAGACATTCTTACCCACTACTGTACCATCCTACCACCCTACCTTATTATCTACATCCTGGGCTCCTCATTAACTGTATTCTAGACTTAAGATGTATGTATACTCCCTACATCTATCTTTTCAAACAAGATATTGATTGGTGGCAGACTGGACAACTCTCAGTTACCCTGAACTCTGGTTGACTTAGTGACATAGCAGGCCTAAAACCACATCTCCATGTGGCCCCCATGGTGGGCTTTTCCTAGTGAACTCTGGTTAAAACACCTGTGCAGTAGGTACAAGAAGTGCATGTTCTTTTAAGAACTGACCACTCCTTAACCACTCCCTAATCCCACCCTGAATCCCCTAGTTAGCATATTTGGCACATGTTTTATTGTATGTTATCCTATATAAACTTTAATTGTACCTCTCTAAGGTTGCAGGATCCTTTAAGAATCCTTGACTGCTGAAAAGTGTAACGATAAACTTTGCCACCTTGGCTTAGAGAATGCTTGAGTCTGTGAATTCATTCCAGATGACCCATGTACTTCAGTCTTTGAGGGGTCACAACCTCTCAACCTCTCAGCCTGCAACAAAACCACCAGATTTGTGAGCTAGAAAAGCTGGTCCAAGAATCTGAGTTGAGTGCTGGAACCCCTCACTATCTTCCTCAGTTTCCCCATTTTTTCAGTCTTTGATTTTGAGATCAATAATAAATGGACTACCATGGGAGTTAGTGGGCTGCCCCTCATTAGACCTCCTAGAGCAAAAGCTAGACAAGCATTTGTCAGCCATGTTGTGGGGGGAATTTGTGTTAGCTCTGGATTGGCCTAAATGAGTTCTGTGTGCCCTTTCACTTCTGAGAGTCTGTCACTCTGTTTGTCAATGCCCTTGAATCCCTTCTCCCCTTGTCCTTCCCTATCCCCAACCCTGGCCATCCAACAAATGGTCATCCCACCATTTCTCTACTCCTACTTTCAAACTGCAGAGCATTGCAATAGGAAGCCACAATGCTGTGCTGATCGGGTTCCACGCTGGAGGGCTTGATGAATTTCTCTTGATGGTAAGGGAGCTGGTGAAATACCTGACTGCCCATCTCACTCTTGCCACACAACTGTCCCCTACTCTTTTCCAGTCATAAATCTGTGCATGTGTGGATTTATTTTAACAGTGATGTAATGCTCCCATGGAATATTAGCTTGGATAGGCTGTTACATGAGTAAAAATCCAGCCAAGGAGATTGAAATTACTCAGATTTCAAGGCCACTCTGCTTAAGTTACTAGCACAGGTCTCTTACAGTTATTCATCAACGACAAGAAGCCATGGGCTAAGCACTTTTTAGGAGGCAGTGACATTCCTATTGGCCACTAGAGGGAACTAAAGACTACAAATGTCTGAACTGTGTCCCCCTTTGTTCCAAGAAGTTCTGAAGCATCAAAGGAGCCATGAAATTTCCCAAAGGAAATCCAGCCTCCTCCCTTCTTCTTGTTTAAATGTGGACAGAACTCACTGGCCATGGGCTGCTTCTGGCTAAGATACACACATGTATATGCACATAGTAATGGTCTATATATACATATATATATATGTGTGTATATATGTATATATATATATATATGCATATATACACACACACACATATATATATGCATATACACACACACACACACATATATATATGCATATACAGACACACACACATATATATATATATATACACACACCTGCATGTGTGTGCATATGCATACACATACACGTTGCTCATCCAATTGCATATCAAAATCTGTTCAATAGGCATTCTTCATTCTTCATCTACTTCATTTTTCCTATCAATACACCAATCAATAAATATTTATGAAGTACCTACTATGAGCCAGACTCCGTGAAATGCTAAGGAAACAAAAAAAAAGGTAGAAGATAGTCCCTACCCTCAAGGAGCTTACTAACTAATGGGAAAATAACATGCAAACAATTCTACACAAAGCAAGCTGCACACAGGAAAAACAGGAAATAATTAACAGAGGAAAGGGACTAGAGTTAAGAGGGTTCAGAAAAGGCTTCCTATAGAATATGAGACTCAGAGCCTGTGAATTCAGTAGACAGAGTTAAGGAGGGAGAGCACTCCAGGCATGGGAAAGAGAAAATGTAGAACCTAAAGATGACCAGTCTTGTTTGTGGGACAGTCAGGAGGTCAGTGTCACTAGATCAAAGAGATTACATCAGAGAGTAAGGTATAAGAAGAATGGAAAGGTAAGAGGAAGCAAGATTATGAAGGTCTCTGAATACCAAACAGAGCATTTTGTATTTTATTCTGGAGGCAATTGGGAGCCACCACAGTTTTTTTTGAAGGGGAGTGACATGGTTGGGCCTGAGATTTAGAAAAATCACTTTAGTGGATGAATGGAGGATGGAATGAAATGGGTAGAGAATTGAGACAGGTAGACCCAACCCCCCAGCAGCTATTGCACTAGTCCAGGCATGAGGTGATGGGGCCTGGACCAGAGTGGGAGAAGCATCAGAGGAAGGGATGTATTGTAGAGATGTTACAAAGGTGAAAGTGACAGGCCTTGTCAACATATTGGATATGGGGAGGGAGTGAGGCAAGAGATACTGATGAGTTGAGGTTAACTCCTAAACTTTGGACCTGAGGAACTGGGAGGATGGTGTTGCCCTTTATAGTAATAGGGAAGTAAAGGTGGAGGATGGGTTAAAGGGAAAGAGAATGAGTTATATTTTCTATATAGAGAGTTTAAGATGTCTACCAGACATCCAGTTCAAGATGTCTGAAAGACAGTTGGAGATGCAAGATTAAAGAGACTGAGGTAGGATAGATAGTTTTGAGAATCATCATCATAGAGATGGTAATTAAATCCATGGGAGCTGATGACATTACCAAGTGAAGTACTATAGAAGGAGAAGAGAATAGGACAAAGGACAGAGCCCTGAAAGAGGGCATGATCTGGAGGAGCATTCAACAAAAGAGACAGAGAAGGATTGTCAGAAAGATAGGAAGAGAACCAGGAAAGGTGGGGGGGGGGGGATCCTGAAAATGTAAAGAGAATAGAGTATCAAGGATGAGAGAGTGATCAATGGTATCCAAGGCTGCAAAGAGGACAAGGAGGATGAGGATTGAAAAAAGGCCATTGGATTTGGCAACTAAAAGGTCATCAGTAACTTTAAAGAGAAGAGTTTCATTGGAGTGATAAGGTCAAAAGCCAGATTGTAAGGGGTTAAGAAAGGAGTGAGAGGAGAGAAAGTGGAGGCACCTGTTGTAGGTGGCCTTTTTGAGGAGCTTAGCTATAAAGAGCAGAAGATATATAGGATGACAGCAAGGATGGAAGGACAGAGTGAGAACTTTTTCAGGATGGGGGAAACAGGCATGGTTGTAGGCAGTAGAATATGAGCCAGTAGAGAGAGAGAGAGAGATTGAAAATAAGTGAAAGAGTGAGGATGACAGAGGAGACAATCTGTTGGAGGAGATGAGAAGGAGTGGGATCACTTGTGCGAGTAGAGCCTTAGTAGGGAGTTAGATCAATTTATCAGATGGGGGTTAGGGGAAGGAGAGAGAGTAGCAGAAGGACCTGAGTGATAGGAGATGAGGAAGAGGGGAGAAGAGAGCTCATGGTGACTGGCCTCAATGTTTTCCGTCAAATGTGACGCTAGTTGTCAGCACAGGAGAACTATAGGAGGTTTGAGGAAAGATGAAAAAGTTTGGAAGAGTCACTGCGGAGAATGAGATAATAAGCTGATAAAGGAGGGATAGTAGGATTACCAGACAGCAAGGAGGGCCCAGTTGAGGTTGTATAACATAAATATCTAAAGCATCCCATCAGAACTGCTGTATGATTTTCTCCACTATGTGCATAGGAATGAAGGCAACATGCAGTGGGAATGATCCAAAGCTTAGGCTTGGCTGGGCAAAATTGATGATATGATAAAGGAGTTAGAGATTCTAGAGAGGGCAGTGTAGAGTTAAATTCTCTTGGTTTCTCTTAGTTCACCAAAGGGTCAAGATGGGCAGAAGATGAGAGAGTGGCTAGTTCAGGGGAGATAATCTGGGAGATAATTGAGGGGTTGAGGGACTGTGGGTGACAGTGCAGTTCAGGTGAGGAGTAGTTTTATAAGAGAAGGCAGAAAGAGAGGTGAAAAACCTACAGATTATGGTTAGATAAGGGGACTTTGGAATTCTTGAACATGGGGGTAGTATATCTGTGGGTGAGGGCAAGATCAAGGGCATGATCCTATAAAGATAGTTAGGCCAAACTCTTGAGTGCTTATGGATCTCATTCAGGAGGCCCACAAACAGTCAAGAATTTGATTTACTTAGCACAATGTAATCTGCAAAAACGGCATCTGAAGGACTTTACCAGCTATCTGATTCAGTGGATAGAGGACTGGACATGAAATCAGGAAAGTGAGTTCAAATCCATCCTCAGACATTAGCTGAAAGATCCTGAGAACATCATTTAACTTCCGTATGCCTCAATTTTCTTATCTGTAGAGTAGGGACAATCATACGCCAGATATTACCTTCCCAGGTTGTTTTGAGAAGAAAAAAAAAAGACGATATTTGTAAAGTGCTTTGACAACCTTAAAGCACTTTATAAATGCTATCTCTTACAATAACGATAACCTATAAGGAATCCCTCTCCAAACTGGAATCTTCTTTGGGTCTTCTACATGACAGTGACAAGTACCTTTAGTGACCCTGTCACAGTATTGTATGCTTTACCTAATGTTGATAATTAGATAACAGGTGAACAAAGTAATCTCTGTTCTTGGAGCTGGCACAGAATGTCAAAGAATTTTGATGTATGCATGGGATACACCTTACTGGAAGAGAGCCATAAGGTGATATTTTCATCTTACCAAATCAAATGTTTTAAAGAGAGTCAAAAACCACAAGCAAGATGAAACTTTGAAGTATACATCATTCAGTCAATTGTGTAATGGTAAAGATATGATCTAATGTCGAAATATTATTTGGGAAAGACTGTCTGTTCTCTACTAAAGTCTTCATCAAGGATGTCTTTAAAACAAAACATATTTCCACATTAGTCATGTTGTGAAAGAAGAATCAGAACAAAACAGAAAAACCATGTGAAAGGAAAAAAAAGAGAAAGAGGGAGAGCAAATAATATGCTTTCATCTGCATTAATTTCTCCGGATGTGGATAGCATTTTCCATCCTGAGTCTTTTGGAATTATCTTAGATAATTATATTGCTGAGAAAGCTAAGTGTATCAAAGTTGGTCATCATACAATGTTGTTGTTACTGTGTACAGTGTTCTCCTGGTTCTGCTCACTTCACTCAACATCAGTTCATTTAAGTCTTTCCAGGTTTTTCTGAAATCTACCTGTTCATCATTTATTATAGCACAATAGTATTCCATTACATTCATATACCACAACTTGTTCAGTCATTCCCCAGTTGATGGACATCCCTTCCATTTCCAATTCTGTGCCAACACAAAAAGAGCTGCTATGAATATTTTTGTACATCTGAGTTCTTTTGCCTTTTTAACAATTTCTTTGGGATATAGAGGCAGTAGTAGTATTGTTGGATCAAAACGTATACACAATTTGATTGCCTATTGGGCATGGTTCCAAATTGCTCCCCAGAAAGATTGGATCAGTTCAAAACTCCACTAACAGTGCATTAGGAAGTTTGAGAGAGTTTGAAGAATCTATGAAAAGCAGCAGGAGGGGGAGATCTGCTGAATCCAAAGTCCATAAAGTCTTCCTGGGATACCTTATCATAGCATGGAAAGGAGTCTGGCTGTGCACAAACCCTCACAAGTTCTACCATATGACCTAATAGTATGAGATCTCAAACTATATTAGAAAGTGACAATCATCAAAACTATCTGATGAAAATTGATGAAAATTCTCCCATTTTCCCACATCCCCTCCAACATTTATCATTTTCCTTTTCTGTCATAGCAACCAATCTGAAAGGTGTGAGGTGGTACCTTAGAGTTGTTTTAATTTGTATCTCTTTAATCAATAATGATTTAAAGCATTCTTTTCCTATGACTATAGATAGCTTTGATTTTTTTATCTGAAAACTGCCTGTCCCTGTCTTTTGACCCTTTGTCAATTGAGAAATGACTTGTCTTCTTTAAATTTGATGCAGTTCTCTCTATATTTTAGAAATTAGGCCTTTATCAGAGACACTTGCTGGAAAAACTGTTTCCTAGCTTTCTGCTTTCCTTCTAACCTTGGTTACATTGGTTCTGTTTGTATAAAAACTTTTTTAATTTAATATAATCAAAATTATCCATTTTGCATTTTGTAATGCTATTTCTTGTTTGGTCATAAATTCTTCCCTTCTTCATAGATCTGATGTCAACTATTCCTTGCTCCCCTAATTTACCAGTGGTATCACCCTTTATGTCTAAATCATGTACCCATTTTGACCTTACCTTCACATACAGTGTGAGATGTTTGTCTATACCTAGGTTCTGCCATGCTGTTTTCCAGTTTTCCCAGCAGTTTTGGTCTATTAGTGAGTTCTCATCCCAAAAGTTGGAGTCTTTTATCAAACACTAGATTACTATGACCATAGTACTACTACATTTACTACTGTGTCCTGTGTACCTAAACTCTTCCACTGATCCCTGAGCCATTACCAAATAGTTTTGATGATTGATGCTTTCTAATATAGTTTGAGATCTCATACTGTTAGGTCATATGGTAGACCTTGTGAGGGTCTGTGCTCAGCCAGACCCTCTTCCATGCTAAGATAAGGTATCCCATGAAGACTTTATGGGACTTTGGATTCAGCACATCTCCCCCTCCTGCCGCTTTTCATGGATTCTTCAAACTCTCTCAAACTTCCTCCAAAACAAGGAAATCCTAACTGCTAACACTATCTTGCCTGATTCAGTCTGGGATTCTCTAGGGCAGGACACAAGACAGGCTGAGAGGTCCTGCCCTGTGCTTTTGTGCTGGGAGGGGAATGAGGCAGATCTGCATTTGAATTCCATTTCCACCAGGCACTTGCATAGAGACCAAGAACATGTTATCTCCTCCTCTCTGGCTTTCAGTTTCCCTCCTTGTAAAATGTAGGGTTTGGGCTAGGTTCATGCACTGTTTAAGCCTAGGGGGAATTTCCTTCCATCAAGGATGGAGGAAAACAAAAAAACAAGGCCTAGTGAATGTGTACAACTCTGATGCCACAGGTTTCACAAAGCATTTATTGGTGTTTGAGCAAAAAGCATATCAACCCATTGACTTGTGCTTGGGAGTCTAATGAGATGGAGAAGACATAAAGATTCACAATCAGCACATCTCTCAGCTGAAGGGTTGGCTGAAAGAAAATTACCAATCAGCCCTGGCTATTGAATTACGAAAGCTGGTGTAAACAAATGGCTTAAGTTCATTGTCAAGGACCTCACCAGGGCGAGTGTCTTGCTGAGAAACCTTGATGTCTAGGGAGCATGAAAGAGAATGAACTGATGAAAAGGCACTCCATGACAACTCAGTAGGGAGGCAAGGAAACTCACCTGCATGCAACTAGCCCCAGAGATTGACAAACTGACAAATGATGCGTTGCAATGTATGGTTTGTTGAATGGATCGTGTGGATGTGAGTAAAAGCACAAATGAATTAAAAGCATTTATTAAGTACCTACTGTTTGCTAAGCACTGTGATGTAAAGGATATCATGGGATGTTATGTTTAACTCATCATCCAGGTTAGGTGAGAACGAATATTATTAATGTTTATGTTACACTTACGATGTGTAATTTTGAGGGACAACGAAATCCTCAGCTGAGAGGATGAGTGTTTCTACCATAGCATTTCACTCTATGGGGAGCAGAGAGGGGTCTCAGAGGTCCTCACAAGTAGAATAAATTTGTGAGACATTGGGAAGTGTCCAGGTATATACCCAGCATACAGATGTCCAGGTTCCTTATTTCTTTTTCTTTTGCAATGTAAATTCTTACCTGCCATTTGGGAAGGGGCCTAGGGAACAGAGGGCCCGAGAACTGGGTCCCAGACACACATGCATAAAAATGTTTCACCTTAAATTCCCCTTTCCATGAGTTGTAAGAGAAAGAGAAGTTTCAGAAGAAAACTGGGCAGATGTTCTATGTAGGAGTACAGGGTCTATTTCTTTTCTATTTTCATGTCCACAGTGAATTGAGGCTCCATGTTCTATAAATGTGGAAAGTCATTTGGACTGAGAGATGAAATTCCAGATTTGGAATGAGGGGAGAGTCATAGATTTTATATTTTAATATTTTAATTAAAATTTCATTTTCATTCCCTAGTATAAATTCAGAACCCAGCCACCATGAGAAATATCAGAGTAGCCTGAGATTTTACAGGCCAAGTACTTTCTGGTGGCTGGTCATACTAGATTGTTGTTGTAAGTCCTTCATTCTTAAAGAGGAAGTGGAAGAAAGCTGAAAGTCAGAGAAATAGGGATACAATGACCTAAAAACCAGTTTGCTCAAAACCAGCACTGGCCACAGTCTTTGGGAGAGAATATTTGTTTCTGTTGCTTGTATTCTTCTGTGGTCCCTATTTTCCTCCTTGTACGCCCTTCCTCCCATTATCAGAATCTACCCTGTGCCCCCTGCCTTCTTGGACCAGCTGGGATTCCTGCTGCTGCTGCCAGCCAGTGGGTCAGCACCCTAGGTGGGAAGATGGAAAGAAATCAGGAAGACTAATAGCTCCAAGTCTCTGCTCCTCAGGGGCTGACAGTGGATTTCAGAACCATGGAGAGTGACCACGCAGTCCTGATTGCAGCTACCAGATCTGTGGGTTCTCCTATCAAAGTTAGAACTACCCTGTGTCCTCTTCGGGCACTGCATTGGGGGGCAAGATGGTCATGGTCCTGGCACCACAGTAGGTGCCCCACTAGGGCCCGAGGAGCATAGTGCCACCTTTCTCCATGGCCAAGAATATCCCCTATTCCCACAATCAATGGCAGGAACCCACCATAGTCAGAAAACAGGTTGATAAGTTGGGAATAGGATACGGTTGTGAGGGAGGAGGGGAGTTGGAACCAGAGAATTTGGTCCTAGGGGATATAATGGAATGTCCTTTATACTAGTTTCTCTTCTAAGGCCTAATGTACTGAAATGATTCTGTGGGTACCCCAACAGTGACGTGTTTCTGGGTTCAGGGTCAAGTAGCCGCCTATAACATACAAAAACAGGAGAGACTTGAATTGGTCACTTTTTGATATCTAGGTCAGGAATACTGCACCTCAGACCTTTAGTACTGCCCTAGACTGGGTCAGCGCCACTCTCTATATGCCCTAGTTCCATGAGAGGGGTGAGAGGGAAGGAGGAGAAAAGGCACAAATGTGCCCTTGCAGCAACTCATGCTAGGCTTTCATGCTGAGTTTGAGCTGCTTGAACATCAGCCCAGGGGTGACTACAGCCCTCCTAAACATCCATTTCTATGTATCAGCAAAGAAGTGTCCCAGCATCCCCAGGGACCTTCTCTTCTCTCAGGTCTTTGAAGTAATTGATAAGCAGCTCAAGTCAGTCATCGAGGTGATCCCCAGGGTCCCGGAGACTCTGACTAGAAATGTGTAGGTGGGCTGTCCATGGTACAGAGAATCGGTGGGGATGAGTGGAAAGTGGGGCTGGCGGGAGCTTCTGGGAGAGAGAATAGGAGACAGGAAGGTTAGAAAAGAGAGCATAACAGGAAAGGGAGTTGGAGAGCGGACAGGGCGTGCATGGGAGAGGGGTGAAGCTGGACTGAGGAGGGCTAAGGAGAGGATGGGGGTCAAGGTGTGTATGCCAACTGAGTCCCGATCTTCCCCATCCACCCACCCTCACCCTCAGGACCTAACCATGCAGCAGTACGTGCTCAACCATCTGGTGGAAGTTCAAGGGCAGTGTCAGTCAATAGACATTTATTAAGCTCTTGCTATGTGCCCAGCACTGTGTTACATGCTCATATGTGTGTAAGTTTGACACTGAAGCCTTATCCCAGCATGTAGACAAGATTAATGACCTCCCCCAGCTCCAGGGCCACTTCTGAGTCCAAGAAGACCCAGGCACTTCCTCAGAGGCACCAAGTCCTCTTCTGTCCAGTAAGGCTGAGCCAAGGGCTAGAGGAAAGGACAGCCCTCTCCCTACATCTTTCTTTTGGGGGTGGGGGAGGGGCTGTTGAGTTCTCTGTTATCAAGACTTGGAGCAGTGGATGCTCAGGTTAGGCTTGAGTTTGGCAGGAGACATTCTCCTTCAGCTCTGGGAGAGAAGTAGGTGCATTATCTCACCCAGATATTTTTTCTTTTATCCCTTTTTCTCTGTCTCCCTGTTTTTCCTCTCTACCCCTGCATATCCATTACACAATCCCCCAATCCTGTGTCTGTCTCTAATTCTCTTTCTATCACTCTCTCTCTTCACTCTCTCACTGTCCATTTCCCCCCCTTCTCTCTCTCCCTTCACTTTCCCCCCTTCTCCCTCTCTCCACACAGGTTTAAACACCACCAGATCAAACGCCTCTTTCTTCAAGCCCAGATGACACCTTTGGTGCTGGCTAGTTTATCCACATTGACCAGCCCCAAGAGTTCATAGACAGACCTAGAAGTTGTTCCTTGCCCCCACTCCCACCCCTACTTCCCAATTCTCACCTGCTCATGGAGACTTAAGGGATTCTCAAGTCTGAATTCTTTCCTACACATAGTTCAGACCTGTCAATTTCCCCTCAGGGGAAAGGGGACCAAAGGTCTGTAGTCTTTCAGAAGGTAAGGGGAGGTTTGAGATTCCTTGCTGGTGAAGAGGAACATTCAGGCCACAGCTGATAAAGAACTGACTTCTACTTGCTGAAACTAGACAATACACTAGTGATTTGAGGAATTGGAAGAGAAGAGTGGAATTCAGATTATGGTGAGCATTACTTGTTGGGACTAAGGATTTGCATTTTATCCTAGAGGTAGTAGGGAGCCATTGGAGAGGTTTGGGGGAGGGGAATAACATCATCACACATCTGTTTTAGGAATATCTATTTAGTAGCTGTGTGGCAGGTGGATTGGGGTTGGGGGAGACTGGAAGAGGAGAGACCAGTATAGGAGGCAACAGCAATAGTTCAGATAAGAGGTGATAAAGAACTGAACTAGGGCAGAGAGGGTGTGAGTGGCAAAAAAGTGAAAGATTTAAGAAAGACTGTGGAGATAGGATCCACAGGATTTGGCTACTGAATCGATATGTGGGTTAAATAAGAGAGAAGAGTCAAAACTGACTCCTAGGCTGTGAGCCTGAATGACTAGAAGTCAGATTCCTTATTTCTCTCTCCTTTATTTTTTTTTGAGGCAATTAGGGTCAAGTGACTTGCCCAGGGTCATGCAGTGTCTGAGGCTGCATTTGAACTCAGGATCAGTGCTCTATTCACTGCACTACCTAATTGTCCTAGACTACATATTTCTCAAAATTGTTGGGTTTATATTAGCTCCATTACTAAGGGGATGTCTGTAACCTAGTGCACAGTGGGCTCTTAATCCTTTGTTTTATTTTTTGTTTTGTTATTTGTTGCTCTCTTATTCTCTACTGAGAATAAAAAGAGCTGCATACAGTATCTAACCATGCTTGTCTGCATCAGTATTCTTGGAAATAGCAAGTTAATGAAGGAGCCAGGGTTTTGTCAGTGGATAGGCACTCAAATTGTTGTTGTTCAGTTGTCTGAACTCTTGGTGACCCCATGGACCACACTGTCCATGGGCTTTTCTTAGCAAAGATACTGGAGTGGTTTGCCATTTCCTTCTTCAGTGGATTAATGCAAACAGAGGCTAAGTGACTTGTCCAGGGTCACACAGCTAGGAAGTGTCTGAGACCAGATTTGAACTCTGGTCTCCTTAACTCCCTGCCCAGCACTCTATCCATTGAGCCACCTAAGGACTCAAGAGCTGATTCCTAATTGGGTAAATATAGAAACTATAGAATTATAATTGAATGAATAAATGAAGAAAGAATTGATCAAGCAGTTACTATGTGCTAAGTACTAGGGATGCATATACAAAAAGTGGAGACATCTGGGAGAGGTACTTCCCATTCAAGTAGAGGTTGGGGAGGCCTGTCTTCCCA
>NW_027555958.1:19984621-20014621 GCF_003287225.1 Phascolarctos cinereus | reverse complement strand
AAGCAAGCAACATGCATTTATTAAGCAACTACTGTGTGCGGGGCATTGTGTGAGGTGCTAGGGTACGGTCTGCTGCCCTCAAGGAGCTTACAATCCATCCAGTGGAGGCGAGTACATACAGAGACTGTACCGAATATGTTATAAAATAGACACAGGAAAGACAAAGGGAAAACAGCTGGCTCAAAGAGCTTATGCTAGGAGGGGGGATGGGATATGAGACGCACACCATCATTTGGGGAGGAATTGGGCATTCCCTACCAGCTGCAGGATGAGGGATGGCTAGATGCTTTGGGGAAGGTGGCTCCCCAGCAGAGCTGGAAAGGAGGGCGGGGCTCCCCTGAGACGGGGGGGGGGGGGGGGGGAGTGGGGGGAGCATAGGAGGATGTGTCCATCCGCAGGAGAGGGAATGTCAAGGTCAGGGAAGATCTCCAGGGGGATGGAGGGGAAGCACGTGAAATGAGGCTGAAAAGCAGATTAGGGCCAGGCTGTAAGAGGCTTGCAAGGCCAGGCTGATGAATGTTTTCCCCTGGAGCAGGCGCTCTTAACCTGGACCCTAAAGGGTCTCCAAGGATAGATTTCAGGGGAGTCTGTGAACTTGAAGGGGGAAAAAAAACACAAACTGTATTTCAATATAATTTAAAAAAATAATCCCAAGTATTTTATTTTTTTCATTAAAAATACTTCTGAGAAGGGGTCCATGAGCTTCACCAGGGGCTATAGGAATATTAAAGTTTCAAAACAATCTTTTGAGAAAACTCCATTGCAAACAGAAGCCAGGACCACACTGGCCAAATCCTCAGCACTGCAGTCCAGGCTGGCTCTCGGCCGGCAATCTTGTAAGATGCAAAGAAAAGCCCCAATTTCCCTTCTACTCAGCTAAGCCTAAATGAGTAACACACACCTTAGATCCCCTTTTCTTGCCCAGCAGGAACCCCCAGACTGTACCCAATAGTCAGACCACAATCTGGGGAGTCCGCCGTTCCCAGCCAGCAAAGCAGGAAAACAGGAAGCAGCCTCCAGCCCGCACCCGCCCTGCGAGGGTGGAGCTGACACATTCATTCTCCCAGGTGGGCAGCCGGCCAGGGCATCAGTCACTTGGAGTGATGGGAAGCTGGCTGGGGGGAGGGGGCGGCTCCACAGCCTTCTCCAGACCACCTCTGGCCCAGAGGAATTCTAGCGAGTGGTGAGCTATCACAAAACAAAACTCCACTTGGGGATAGAGGCGGGGTGTGTGGGTGCCCAGAACCAGCTTTGGGGCACATGGGAGCACCCTGCACTTGGAGTCAGACCTGGTTTCAAATCCCACTTCAGACACTTACCACTTACCCTGAACAAGTCACAAGATGGGGATAATAATAAGCAGGTTTTTGCTGTATACCTCACAGGGTGGTTGTGACGATCAAATGAGGGCAGGTATGTAAAGGGCTTTAGATCTTATTACTGCCCAGACTCTGGCAAGGACTCTGGATTCGGGGTAGCAATTAGCTTTAAGGTTGCAAAGGCCTTTATAAACATTATCCCATGTTATCCTGGGAGGCAGGTGCAATGATTATTCCCATTTTATAGGTGAGGAAACTGAGGCAGGCTGCAGGTAAGTGACTTACCCAGTGTCACGCTGCCAATTAAGTGTCTAAGGCAGGATTTAGAGCAGGCTTGTGCTGGGAAATATTTAACAAGAAGCACCCTTTAAATTTCAATCTTCATCGTTAACATTTTACCCATCTAAAAGGTATCAAACAGCTGTCACAGTAAGACTTCCAAATGTGCCCCACCAAAACAAACAAACAAAAACAGATTAAAATGTAATTAAGAAACAAAATGCATAAGAATGCAGTGCAGATAATGGCAATTCGTGGTTTCCATCAAACAATAAATCAAGCCCTGATTTGTAACATGTGTTGATTTCTGAGGTGGAAATGCTTATGTGGAATTTAACTATAGGCTCTCTGGGTGCCTGCAAGTCCAAAGGCCATTATAGTTACTCACTAGCTGTGTGACCTTGGACAGGTTCCTTAAAAACTCTGGGCCTCAGCATCCTCCTTCGGAAAACGGGACGGTTGTGCTTTGTGCTGCCCTCAGAGTACAGCTCAGGCCTTTTGGGGGCCACCTTAATGTCAGTAATTCCCAGTCCCAAAATGATGTTGAATTGACTTATCTGTATCCATGATAAATTCTGTCCCCTTCCCCAAATACAATGTAGGCTTTTCAAGGACGGGGACAATATCTTTTTTTGGCTTCTGTATCTGCAGCTATAGTACCTTGCATGTAATAGGCGCTTTAACAAAATACTCCTTGAATTGAAGATTTAAATTATTTTTTTAATCCTTTCTAAGAAATACAAAAGTCTGCCAAAGCATCCACTTTCTTAGCAATCATTCCGGCCATTCCCAATCTGCTGGAGGCCTTTGGTGGGCTCCCTCGTCAATATCTGACACGACACATGATTAACCCTAAATCTTCTTTGAAAACAATGTGACCTTGATGGAAGCCAACGTTTCAGCATCCTTGGTTTTCCCAAAGGGGGACTGCCCCGTGATAATTGTTCATGTGCCAATAATTAGACAGCACCAACAATGAAGCCCTCCCTCAAGAACTCAAATGGGGCCAGGCTCTTCCACCCACTCTTTATTGTCTTTGCACAGAAAAAAAGTAAAATATTAAAAAAACCTGAGAGATACAAACAGGACAGTTCAGGCGTTCCTCCCTGCCTCCCCAGTCAGCACTCTCTCTCTCCTTTTGAATTTACTTTGTGCTGTTCAACAGGTCCTTTGCTCTGTCGGTGTATCTAGGCCGCCCTGACAACCCCCATGGATCAGAATGGGAATCCTTGAGGCCAGAGCCTGGTTCTTTGGGGCCTTTCCATTCCCGGCCCAGCCTGGCACAACACCAGTAAAGGGTGAGCCACTGTTAAATGGCTGTCCCGTGGTATAATTATTTTGACCAGGCTTGGCCAGAAATAGAGATAGGAAAGCACCTTCCTCTCTTCTTTGCTGAGGTGGGGACTATGGGAGCGGAATGTTGCCCACGCTGGTGGAGGGGCCGGTTGCTTGGTTTTGCTCAATTGTTTTTTTACCCTCGTGTTCTTTTTGCTTTGTTGACAAAGAGTTGCCTCTCTAGGCGGGAAGGATTAGGAAGTGAAGGGTGCAAAAGATAAACACACTTTCTAAAAGTTCATTCAGTTGAAATGAGACCTGGGGTTCTTAACATTTTTTGTGTTATGGACTCTGTTGACAATGAATGTCTCTGAATCATGTTTGTGTTTGCTGCTTCTGTTCATAATCAAAGGAAATGCTCAATGTAAGTTAGAGTTCAATGAAAAGAAAGACGTATTTTTTCCCCATTCAAGTGCTTAGATGCCATCTCTCCTCTGACTCCTTGGGACTCTGTAGACTAGGATGAGAAGCCCTGAATTCAATGGTCTCAAAGCTTCCTTCTACTTCAAAAGGCAACGGATTTCTCTGCCCTGAGAATTGACTCTGTTCATCTACATATCAATATTTCTCTGGGTTTTGACCTTGTTGCTTTTCCCCCTTCCTCCAAGCTCTTTTTGGATGTTTTTAGGCCCTCCCCCTCTTCCCCACTTGGCTCCTTTATCAGGACTCAGATCCCCCTCTAAGCATGGGGCATTTACAAACTTTTCACAAAGCTATTTGGGTTCTACAAAGCCCCAGGGCTTTTACAGACCTGCAAAGTACTAGAAAAAGGAGGGGTCCTTAGAGGTGGCCTCCTTCAAGGCCCACTTTTTAAAAAGGAGGAAAGCCAAGGCCCCAAAGCCCAGTGATAGCAGATGAGGAACCAGAGGCACTCATACTTTGGGCAAGAATCTGAGATCTGAATTTGGTTCCTCTCCCCCATTCCCCAACCTCCCCAGTGCCCAGACCTCAAAGCTCCAGGAAAAAACAAAACAAAACAAAACCCTGAGGGAGAAGAGATAAATGAAGGAATGGAAGAGAAATCATTTATTAAGAACTCACAGGTAGAAAGCATTGAGGACACCCGTACAAAAGTGAAGACAATACTAGGATACCCCCCTTTCATCCAAGGTTGGGAGTGGGAGACCTGGAGATATCCAAGGCTGTTACTTGGCAGGCCGCATAAGGGTGATAAGTAGGGAGGAGATCACCTGGAGACTAGGTTGGGGAGAGGAATGATAGCACAGGTCTGACAGCTGCCCATTTTAACCTGACCATTCTGGCTAAATGCTAATTCCAAACTCTTCTACAAGCTAAAGCCCTGAGTACTTTCAGCATCCTGGCACCCCACCCCAGTGTCTGCTTTAGTGATGCTAATTAACGATGTAGGGGTGATTAGAATGCAGTCTCTCCAGTATATCAAACCCAATCCACCACGTACTCCAGGATACACTCTTCCCCCAGCCTCCACACACTTGGCCAAGCATCATTTTTATTAAGAAATCATCAGTCCCCTACGGAATATTCCTTTTTACTTCTGTAACTCTACCTTTGATTTTTTTTTTTAACTTTCAAAAGTTTTGAACTTAACCAAACAAGATGAGAATTTCCTTTCACAGAGCAGAACAGCAAGAGGACAGATTCTAACCCCAAAAGCACATGCACCCTCCAATCCGAAGCTTCTAAGCCAGGGGTGGGGAACCTGCGGCCCTCTAGGTCCTCAAGTGCCCTTTGGCTGAATCCAAACTTCACCGAACAAATCCCCTTCATAAAAGGATGTGTTTGGTAAAACTTGGAGTCGGTCAAAAGGCCGCACCCAAGGACCTAGAAGGCCACATGAAGCCTGGAGGGCGCAGGGTCCCCCCCCCCAAGCATTCAACAAATCTATTTGCAAATCGTGTTATTTGCAAATCAGTTCTACTTTGTTGTGTGTTATTGCCCTCCGGTTTTGAAGAGGACCAAAGTGACATTACTCTGCTAGACTCAAGTTTCAGCGTGGCCCACTGTGGCTGGCCAGACCGACAGGAGCTCAGAATGTTCTACCGCAGGTTGGGCACAAACAGTCCCTGTGAACCTTCGAGGTGGGTTCTCTAAGTCTGCGTATCTTGCATTTCTCTTGAGCTATTTCAGTTCTGCTTTGCTCACAGAGCACGGCACCTTTTCCGACATGGGCACGCCATGTTGGGCCGTCCTGTGCCCGTGTCTCCCACGTTACACCATCAGTTCCAAAGTTCTTGAGAGACCGTGAGAGTGTCCTTGCATCACTTCTTCTGACCACCACGTGAACGCTTGCCCTGTGTGAGTTCTCCACAAAACAGTCTGTTTGGCAAGCTTTCGTTTTGCATTTGAACAACGTAGCCAGCCTATCAGAGTTGCGCTCTCTGAAGCAGAGTCTGAACGCTTGGCAGTTTAGTTCAAGAAAGGACCTCAGTGTCTGGTGTTTTATCCTGCCAGGTGATCTTCAGAATCTTCCTAAAACAACTCAAATGGAAGCGATTCAGTTCCCTGGCATGGCACTGATATACTGTCCAGGTTTCACAGGCATACAGCAATGGGTCAGCCCAATGGCTCTACAGACCTGCAGTCTGGTAGGCAGCCTAATACCTCTTCCCTCCCATACTTTCTTTGGAGCCTCCCAAACACTGAGTTAGCTCTGGCAATGCGTGCATCAACCTCATTATCAATGTGTACATCCCTGCAAAATACCCTACCAAGGTAAATGAACTTAATCATAGCATTCAAAACTTGTCCATTTGCTGTAACTGATGGTTCCACATATAGATGGTGTGGTGGTGGCTGATGGAGAATCTCTGTTTTCTCAGTGTTAATTATTAGGCCAAAATGAGCACAAGCAGCAGAGAATCGATCCATACTTTGCTGCATCTCGGCTTCAGAGGCTTCATCGAGGGCACAATCATCTGCAAACAGAAAGTCACGCACCAGCACTCCCTCCACTTTAGTCTTGGCTTGTAGTCTTTTCAAGTTGAAGAATCTACCGTCAGTGCAGCAGCTGACCTTGATGTCGTGTTCATCCTCATTGAAGGTATTTGACAACATGGCTGAAAACAGCATGCTAAAATGCATGGGAGCAAGCACACCGCCTTGTGTCACTCCACTGGTGACGGGAGAAGCATCAGAACATTGTCCATTATCCAGAATCCGGGCAAGCATGCTACCATGACATTGATGTACAATGCTGATGAACTTCTCCAGGCAACCAAATTTTGACATAGTTTCCCACAAGTCCTCCCAGCTGACAGCGTCAAAGGCCTCGGTCAGATTTACAAATGCTGTGTACAGACATTTTACCTGGAGTTGTCAGGCAACAAACACCCTATCAACCTGCTTTGTCACTACTGATACTAACACCTAACAAGTCTCCTTCCTAGGAAGTGCTGGGATCTGCTCTGATCTCTGCCCTTCCTTAGCATCCCAAGGCTTGGGAAAATGCTTCTTAGGCTCACAGGAGGTAGTGCTGGTGGGGCCCGAGAAACCATCTAAGCCAGTTCTTCCATTTGACATTTGAGGAGGATGATACCCAGACATGGCAAGAGACTGGGCCAAGGTCACACAGGTAGATAACAAGTAACCTTCCTTTGACTCTAAATCCAGTGTTCTTTTCCCAACGATATAAGAAAATGACACTAATTTGATTTAAGAAATTGGAACTTACAGAATTCCCAGATTAGAATTAGACTTAATGAAACACTATGGTTCAACAATCTTGTTGTATTAGACATAGTGAGTATCCAGAAAAAAAGGAAAAGAAAGGGAAGTGGGATTTCCTGAGTCATGGGATTCTGAGGCATGGGGGAAAAATCTTAGTCTGGAAATGGGAAAAGGATCAATGGCAGTAGAGGTGAAATATACAAAGTATATGTTGAATGAGCATTTATTAAGTGCCTACTCGGCGCCTGGCGCTATGTTAGGCAGTGTGAATACAGACACAAAATGGATACAGTCCCTACCTCTCAAATAGCCTGCATGGTAATAGAAGAAAACATGTATAATGAATAAATGAATGAAAAATGATTATTAAGCACCTACGTGCCAGGTGTTGTTCAAAGTGCTAGAGATACAAACAGGAAAAATGAGACAAGAAAGTCCCTGCTCCCCAAAAGCTCACATTCTAAATAAAGGGGAATAGGGGCCAGGGAGGGAGTCTGATACTGGGGAGTCCCTGGATTAGTAAGTAGACTGAGTCATGGAGCAGCCGTATGTCACCCTCTGTCCAGAAGCCATGGTACTATTGATTCTGTTACTGTCCTCAGAGTAGGAAGTAGGAGGGGGGTAAGGAGGGAGGATCCAGACAGGGCAGCGAGGTTGGGGCAGAGAGATGTGAACCATGGTCTGACCAGTTATGGTCGACTGGGCAGGCAAGGTTACACTCACTCATCAAATCACGCTCAGTCCCTTGGCAGAACTCCCAAACTAAGAGCCCAAACTCTCCCAGGCAAGGGAAGGTCTGATGGGAGAACTGATCTGGAGGGTGTTGGCTGCTCCAGGTTGGGCATGGCCATCAGATGCCAAGGTGGCCAAGGTGGCCGGACAGGACAGGAGGCCGCCATCACTACCCACATGGCCAGGAGGCTGGCTACTTTCTTCACCAAGCTTTCAATTCAGCCCCAAAGGAGCTCTCTTACAAGAAGTCTTTCATTTGATGATGAAATTTTCAGGAAAAGAAGGCTTCCTGGACCTCGGTGGGTTTACCTCTGCTCTATACCTCAAGTTATACTTGTTTTGACTATAAATATGTAAATATGGGATCAAGGACAGCTAGGTGGTGCCATACTGAATACAGTGCCTGGCCTGGAGTCAGGAAGATTCCTCATCCCGAGTTCAAATCTGGCCTCAGATAATAGCCATGTGACCCTGGGCAAGTCACTTCATCCTGTTTGCCTCAGTTTCCTCTTCTATAAAATGAGCTGGAGAAGGAAATGGCAAACCAGTCCAGTATCTCTGCCAAGAAAACCTCAAATGGGGTCAAGAGGAGTCAAACACAACTGAAAAATGACTGATCAAACCACAAAACATGAGATCAAGGTGCCCACAGATGTAGAAATCAGAGGACTCTGCTCTCTTCCTCTCCACAGATCCGATCCCCAGATCCCCACGTCAGCAGCTTACCTCACCCAGAGACTACCTAACTCTCTTGGCTTGTCTAGTTTAACTCAAGACCAGGTTTGGCTACTCCTATGGTCATGGAAACCAAATTTGAGAAGGAAAGGCAGGGAGATGGGTGGGCAGGTAAAGTCATACCTTAGCATCACGTAATAAACAAGACTACCCAGAACCCTGCCTGCAATTGGGATAGCTGCCATCAGGCGAAGGGGGGAGAAGAATGATAATTAGTGCTACATAAGTCAGTTTGTTGGGCTTTTCCCAGAACAAAGGCTCAGGGTTTTTAGATATTGGGTTTTTGTTTTTTTTAAGTATGGTGTTTGGGGGCCACTAGGTGGCGCAGTGGATAGAGCACCGGCCCTGAATTCAGGAGTACGTGAGTTCAAATCTGGCCTCAGACACTTACTAGCTGTGTGACCCTGGGCAAGTCACTTAACCCCATTGCCTATCCAAACAAACAAACAAATAAATAAATAAAAGTACGATGGTTCTTTAAATTCAACATTTATAAAGTATCAGGTAGGCCATAATACGGCATAGCTTCCAGGAATAGGGCGATGGTCCGACTGTATTCTGCCCTGGTCAGAGCACATCTGAAGTACTGTGTGCATTCCTGACAGGCCCAGCTTAAGAAGGATGCTGACAAAGTAAAGAATGTCCCGAGGAGGGCAACCAGGCTGGTGAAGGCCCTGAGTCCAAGGGGATGTCTAGTCCAGAGAAGAGATTTCAGGTGGGATTTAAGGAGGGGGGAAGCACAAGATCACTGGCTTCACAGATGCCATGGAAGAGATTTAGCCTCATTCTTCAGGGCCCCAGAAAGCAGGACTAGGAATGATGGTGGAAGCTACAAAGAGGCTGCCTGAGGTGGGATGTCAGGAGAAACCTCTTCTTAGATGCTGAAGAACTGTGATGGCGCTCTGCATTCCTCATGGGGACAACGCATTTTTATTTCTTGTAAAGGGGAAGAGCCAGACCACAGACAGACACCGTCCTCATTTGAGGGGGGCACAGCAGAATGACATACACTCTCGAGAAGACGGAAAAGACCCAATAGCGGAGGCACAAAGTTAGGAGACTGATGAAGGGAGTGGGACGGAGAGCTAACTTAGGCTACATATAACAGACTCGGTGAGACTCAGTGGGGGCTGCAGAGAGTCTCAGGCAAGGAAGATCCCACATTAGTTACAGGCTGACCAGAGACTCTGCATTGTTCTGCCTGGAGGCAGCCAGGTGTTCAAGGTAAACATCCAGTAGGCTTTCATGGGGAGCCAGGTCACTCCTTTGCTGGCTGCCTCACGCCCTGACTCTCCCTAGGGCTGTTCCAGAGTGGAAGAGGCTGCCTCTAGAGGCAGGGGGTTCTCACTCACTGGAGGGCTTCACAGTGGCTAGAAAAGGGTTTGTAGACTCCCAGGTTAAGAATTCCCACTGTAGACCCAAGCTGCCTCTTGTTCCTAGGTGAAGCTCAGGAATCATGGGGCCTTGGTGGGGGGGGGGCTCAAGCAGCACAGTTGGCATTCAAGTGGAGAAGGTGTGGATCTGCATTATTTTTCCAAAGAAATACTTGCTTCTTGCTATCAGGAGACAAGAGGCATGCTGCCTTATAATGCCTGGGGATGACCAGCGACTTCTTTGGAGTTTGGTCCCCTCTGGGCCCCAGATCCCCAAATCCCGCCCTACCCAACCTTACTGAAGTCCTCCATCACCCCAGGCCCTGAACCCCACTCTTCCCTCTGCTCTCAGCCAGGGAAGTTTGTCTGCATCCAGATACACAAATTCACTCAAACTCCCTCCTCCAAAAAAGACCCAAACCAAACCAAACATGAGAGAAGAAACCAAAAAGAGAAAGAACAAGCAGGCCTCTGGCTCTCAGGCTGATTATTTAGAGTCAGCTCACAACATTTCTTAAGCTTTCCCCTGGGGTTAGGTTTTCATTTTTATCATTCTGATATGAAAATAACTGGCTTCCCTCCTAATTCTATGTATTTTATTTTATGCATTTAAAAACATGACTCTGAGAAGGAGCCTTTTCTTCATCAGACTGCTGTCAAAGGTGGAGAACTTCGGGGGTCCTATGGCGAAGCAAAGACCCCTGATTCTCAGTTTCCTCATCTACAACATGTGAATAATCCCTTTAGAGTGGTAGTATAGTAGACAAAGGGCCTACCTTGTGGTCAGGAACCTGGGTTCAAATGCTGCCTCTGACATGGGCTGGATGCGTGATCCTGAGCTCTCACTTCAACAGTAGCTAAGACTAAGTTACAGAAGGAAGCTGATCAGTATTGCTGAAGGGAGTTTCCACCCTGGGATCCCCTCCCAGAGATGAAATCACAGCTTCAGATTCCCCACACCCCTACCTCCAATCCCTTCACATTCTCTCACAGGGACAAACAAGATAATATATGTGAAAATAAAATACTTTGGAACTTATTAAAGACTACAGATAGCCTCTGAGGCCCCTGCAGCTCTATGAAATGGAAGGCTTTGAGGTTGGTGTTCTTTTTTTTTTTAATCACCACTTCAGCTTTCGTACCACGGGGGTACACAATGTTTTTTTCTCTCTTGCCTTTAATGATAATTTCCATTTGGAATAAACTGGAAATGTTTTCATACTTTAGATCACAAAAAGAGGTAGGTGTTGTTATTATTATCTCCATTTTACTAATGGGGAAACTGAGGCAGAGAGAAGTTAAGCCATTTCCTCAGAATCACACAGCTAATAAGTGTCTGAGATGAGATCTGAATCAAGGTTTTCTCAATTGTATCTGCCTGGCACGTAGTAGGCACTTAATAAATGCTTGTTGACTTGGCTCTCCACTATGCTGCCATCTTGCTTTCTGGGCAGAGGTTGTGTTCCTCTGTTCCTCACTCATTACAAAATGACTTTAAATCATTAATAAGTAAATCAGGTTCACCTATAAAAGGGGGGGAGACTGGACAAGATGAGCTTTAAGGTTACTTCTGGTAAGTGCTGGGCTCCTAAAAGGAAAAGACCTTTGGGACTTAGACCTCTAAAAGCTTAGACCCCACATGGGCATTTCATCTGAGGCATCTGGTCCATCCCAGTCTACCTAGATACTCAATAATCCTTTCAACTGCCCTTTCACTGTAGCTCTCCAACCACTTAACTCCTTTCACTGTCTGCACCTGGCCCACCCCAGGCTATCTGCTACTCCTTAATCCCATCCAGATCTTCTCAGAGTCTTTTTTTGTATATAAGTATCAGTCCCATCCCCATCCAATTTGCAGATTTACTAGGAATCTTGCCCACCTAAGTAGTGTTATAATAAAACCTTGCCACTCAGAGTGAAGTCTTGAGCGGTCCCCCCCCCCCCATGCCTGAGATGCCCTCCCTCCTCCCCTTTCCCTTCTTGGTCTTGGGAAGAGAAAGGGGGTGAGATGAGAAGCAGTAAGTAGAAGTGACTTCTCAGTGGTCTGTGAGCTCCAGGAGGTCAGAGACTGCAGCTGATTCAACATTTCTCTTCCCCCAGAGCCCAGGGCTATTGAAGAGCTGGCCAGTAATTTGGCTGCTCTGGGTGCAGCAGCAAAAAAGGCCCCCAGGCAGACCCTGGAGGGAAGAAGGAGAGAGTGGGAGCAGAGCTCTCAGGCTGGAAGGGACTCTGGAGGTCAGACCCTTCTGAGCTGTGTGACCCAGGCCAGTGACTCCACCTGTCTGAACCTTCTTTTCACTCCTCTCCAAAGATCTGAAAGCTGAGTCCCAGCAAACCAAACCTCCCCCAAGCTCTAGCGGCATCTCCCCTCTTCCCCTATGGTGCTCTCCGTCTCTCTCTCTCTCTCTCTCTCTCTCTCTCTCTCTCTCTCTCTCTCTCTCTCACACACACACACACACACACACACACACACACACACACACAGAGCTAGTAAGACAGTCCAGAGTCAGAATCTCAGGTCAGATCTCTCCAGAATCGTAGTAGCACAGAGCTAGAGGTGAATGGGATGAATTAACTGAGGCCAGGAGAGGAAGGGGCTTGCCCAGGGTCATAGATGAAACAGTAAGTGTCTGAGGCTCTGCCCCCTCACTACACCACCCTGACTCTCCATTAGTCGCTTCTCTGAACTCTATCTGGGCCGGCTTATTTCACCAGCAATCATGCACTGCCTTCCGAAAGAACGTTGGCTCCTGGAGGGCAGGGCCCGTGCTGTTTACAACTTTATAACCTGAACAGCCAACATGGTGCCTTGGCCCTACTGTCTGCTGAAGTGAAATATGCTGTTTTAGTTTCTCTAACGATTTTACTTTTGACAGGCTTATGTTGGCCTGCCTTGAGTTAAAGGGAAAGGTGAGTATCTGGGGCTCCACTGCCATGCCCAGGGCCAGGAAGGAGCCTACTTGTTTCAGCCTACTGTTCTAGGGTCAGGTGAAAACTCAACACTGGTGGGAAGACTCCAGGATTTAGACTATAAGTCCAGGAAGACCTAAGTTCAAACCCGGCCTCAAATAACTACTAGTTGTGTTCTAGCTCTAAATGTATGACCCTATGTCCAAGTCCCTTCCTGTCTCCTGGCCATAAAATGAGGGGTCTCTTCCAGCTTACTCAGACTTGTAGCTTCCTGGGCCGGCTCAACTGCCGCTGAGCTCTGGTGGCCCTTCTTCCAACCTTCTATCTTTAACATCACAGTCACACGTTCCAAATGCTCCCCCTGCCCACCCCCTACACACATGCATCCCTATGTGGGCATGAGACAGCTGGCATATGCTCACGCCCCCTGAATACCTCCTCCCACCAAAGTGGCGCCAGGGTCAAATGCAGACAGTGGCCGGCCAGCCAGCGGCCCCAGCCTGGGAGGTTACAGAGCCCTGGCCTCACCCAGCCCAGCTTAGCTGGGCTGTCCCTAGACGGCTCCAAGAATACCACGCCTGGCTCGGAAAGTTTTCACAGACCTAATTTCCATCAGCTCAGAGGGTTAGTGTCTTCAGTAGATTTCTCCATTTTGTTCCAGATTCTCCTCAGCTCAAACCTCAGAATGAATTTTTCCTGGTTTTGAAATTGTCTTTATTTATTCATCCAGTTCAAGGGGGCGGGTTGAGGGTAAGGAGAGAACCCAAAGCAAAAACAACCAAACGAAAATATTTGCAAGTCTCCAAACATGAAAGCAAACGCCTCTCAACGGCAACAATGTCAGGGGCCTCTGACTCAGAAGATGAAGGCAGAGAAGGCTAATCTCCGAACTCAGCCTCACATTCCAGATGGAGAGATAAACCACCTTCACCCCAACTGGGCCCATGGGATCAGTGGGAATCACTCACTTCCTCTCTGGAGATGGCATTGCGCAAGAAGGCCAGACTTCTGGGTCCAGATCACAGTCTGCCGTTACTCACAATGCCAGGGAGGGAACGGGCAGAACGCATTCTCCTTCTCAAGGTTCCATTTGTAAAGAGTTTTGACCTCCTCTTTGCTCACTTTTTTCTCTAACCCAGGGGTTCTAAATGTCTGAGGAGCTTAGGGTGAGGTTTTTTCCCCCCAAATATTTTGATAACTATATTTTAATATAACTGGTTTCTATTTTATTTTGTGCATTTAGAAACATTTTTTTTTTCCTGAGAAGAGGGTTCATAATCTTCATCCTGCTGCCAAAGGGCTCTATCACACAAAGTTAAAAACTCCTGCTCTAACCTGAAATCCAATTGTTTCCTTCCCACTTTTTGGATGGTTTTAAAATTACTTACAAAGCCCTTTGTTGAGGGTCCATGGGGTCACAGGAGATATATCACAGGAGTGGGATCATAGGAAGGGACCTCAGAGGCCCCCTGATCCAACTGCCTTCACTTTACAGAGAGGGAAACTGAGGCCCTGCGAGATGAACTGATTTGCTCAAGGTCATACAGGAAAGGTGTCAAGCTGAGCTGGGATGTAAACACCTGTTTCTAGCTCCAAATCTACCATTTTTCCTTATTGTAGCATGGAAAGATTCGTTCTACTTTTTAAAAGCTTGAGACCTAGCCTTTGAAATGCTTTGAAGATAGGACCAAAAACAACAGCATGTCCTTGGCATGCAGATTTCACCAGCGCACAGGGGTGTTTGTCATTTCTACTTGTCTTTGCCTCCCCAGTGCCAAGGGCAGGGCCTAGACATTGATCAACCAATCCGTCCTTAAACATTTATTAAGCACCTACTATGGGCCAGGGATATAAAAAGAGACCAAAGACAGCCCCTGCCCTCAAGGAGCTTACAACCTAATAGGGAAAACAACATACAAGCAAACATGCACAAAGTAGCCTATCTACAGGATGAATAGGAGAAAATTAACAGAGGAGAGGCACAGGGACTTAGAGGCCTTAGGGAAGGTTTCCTGGAGGAGGTAGGATTTTAGTTGGGACTGAAAGGAAGCCAGTGAGGTCAGTAGTGGGAGTGGGGAAGGGAGAGTGGACCAGGCATCCCTTGGTAAGGCTGGCCGCTGCTGATATGGGCAGCCTTCTGATTGGGTCTGATGCATTTCAGTGGCCAAGAAAATCAAAGCACAATCTCAGAGCTCTGTGACCCACCAATAAGGGTGCCCTCCTGTGCCAAGCGGGGAGAGTACGCCTCCCCCCAATCTTCCTGGCACTCTTTCCTGCCCACCCCTAATCCAAAGCACCTCTTTCCCATGTTTTCTTCTTTATTGTATCCCCACCTCTTAGCGCAGTGCCTGGCACAGTGCTTAATAACATTTGCTGATTTTTTTTTTCCATTCTACAGGTCTCATCCCCTTTTTGTCTATGGTGGTGTGGTACAGTGGAACGTCACGGAATTCGGAGTCCTGGCCTGCCCCTACTACCTGTGTAAGGTTGGCTGAGTTATTTAACTTCCCTGAACCTCAGTTTCCCTGTTTGTAAAATGAGGAGATTGAATGACAGTCTCTAAGGTCCTTTCCAGCTCTAAATCTGTGAGCCTAGTGAGGCAGCTAGCTTGACCATACAATGGATAGTGGGGGACCTGGAGTCAGCAAGACCTGAGTTTAAATTCTCCCTTAGAGGATTACTAGTTATGTGACCCTTGACAAGTCACTTAACTTATCTTGTCCTCAGTTTCCCCACCAGAAAAAGGAGATAATAACAGCAGCTACCTCACATAGTTGCTGAGGATCAAATTAGGTAGCCTATGTTAAATGCTTACAAACCTCAATGGGCTGTAGAAATGCTGGCTATTAGCCACGAAGACCCGAGTCAACCATTCTTTTCTGGCCCTGGGGAAGGTATCCCTAAGGGGTAGGTGCCCCCTCCTCTCCCCATGACCGCTTTCCATCTTCTTCCTAGTAGTGGACCACTGGGCTTATACTTTACCAAGCCTTTCTCGCCACAGCCCTCCTGCGAGTGTCATTCCATTCATGGGCTCTCAGACTCAATTCCAGACACATCCAGAAGCGCGAAGAGCCTGGCGCCAGACCTGACTGCAGCGGCTGCTCTTTGCCCCGAGCCCCGGCTCCTCACCTAACTTTGTCTCATGCCCGCCCGCTGTCTTCGGCCCAGGCTTGCGGGGCGCTGCCCCATCCTGAGATCTCACTGAGCGACGCTCCCCTGCCCAGCCAGGCAGCCTGCCGGGTCCGACGCTCTTCTGGGGGGGCTCCTTCGCTCCGGACCTCCCCCAGGATCATCTCCGAAATGCCCCCTCCCCAAGTCACCGGCCTCGGGGTCTCAGATTTCTCCACCTTCGCCGATCTCCCCAGGATCTCTTCAGATCCCCTCCCACAAGATCCCCCCCTAACTCCACGGGTTCCCGATCTCTCCCCAGCATCTTTTCTAAGCTTCCCTATTCCTCCACCCACCCCTGCTCCCCAAGGATCCCCAGGGATCCCCTCCGCCTCCCTTCGTGATCCCCCCGGATCGCTCTCGCCTCACAGTGACCCCCGCACCCCGGGACCCCCGGGATCTCTGCTCCGGATCCCTCTGCTCTCGCCCGACCTCCTCGGACCCTCCCGCATCCCCCAGCCGCGCCCGGGATCGATCCCCGGGGATCCTCGGCGGCCTCACCTGGCTCCGCTCGAAGCTCTCCCGCTCCGCCGCCTCGGGCCCCGCGCCCGCCCCGCGCCGGCTCAGCACCTTGGGCAGAGGGTTGGGCACCTGCTTCATGGAGCTGGCCACCCGGTCCATGGCGTCCCCGGGACCCGCCGCCGCCGCCGCCGCCGCCGCAGCCGCTGCCCCAGGATCCCCGCGCCCCGCCCCTCGTGCTTCTCGCCGTGGGGATCCGGCGCCAGCGGGCCCTCTGAGCCCACCCATTGGCTGCGGGGCCCGTCAGTCTCTTCCCTCCGCTCCTCCTACCCGCCCCAAGCCCCTCCCCTTCTCATAGAAGCTTTCTCTCCCCCCCGGCTCCCGCCCCCCCCGGCTACCTTCGCTCTGATTGGTCAGCTTTGGCACGGGGGCGGGGCATCAGTGGTCCCGCGACGTGCCAGTCACCCGGAGTTTGTCGATTGCGCTCGGGCAGGGGCGGGAGCAGGGAGTAGGAATGGGAGGAATCAGGCCTAGAGCCGGAGCCCCGCCCCAGCCCCGCCCCGGCCCGGGCCGTCCAGGAGCCCGTTATCTGTCCTAGCTAGCTGCACGTGGGCTGCTCCCCCACTCCGCCTTTTGTGGGTGGGAGTGGGGGACACGGAAGGAATTAATCCCAGAGGAGCGGATGGGATGGCACCCACGTGCCATGGGTACTGTAGGAAGGGTACTCCTGGTCGGGGCGGGCAAGGAACCACCCTCCTCCCCCATTTTACAAAAAAGGGAAACTGAGGCCTACGGAGGTGAAGCGACTTGTGTAACTAAGGTCACGCGCCAGGACGCAGCAGAAGTGAGAGCTGACCTGAGACCGGAAACCAAAGTCATCTCAGGCTCCCACAAGATGCATCCAAACTGGGGAGGTCAAGATTGCTGCTCCAGTTTGTAAGGACCCGGGGAGCCCGGATCTCCATGTAAAGGAACTATATTTACTGAAGTCACCATAGGGCAGAATGGAGGTTCGGATTACTCTGAGAGCCCGTATGAGAAGAAGGCAGGGCTGAGAAGTGGCAAATATGATTCTTAGGAATGAGAGGAGTTGGTGCTTGCATGCTATTAACCTTCCCTGCTGCCCCCTGTCTAACCTCCCCTCCCCGCCCCCCCAAAAAAACTCACAAAGTGTTCACGTCCTCCATCTCAGGCAAACTCAGGAACTGCTTGTCCTATTTCATCTGAGGACAGCTTGACTTTAGGACATGAAAGCCTGCTCCCTGGGAAACCTCATGTGACCTGGCTTCCCATAGTTGGTCTACAGACATCCTATCCCCACGTCGGTGGAGAACAGTTTGTTTTCTTCAAGAGCATTTTGCACGTGGGAGGACCAGGCAGGTCACACTAGTCTCACATCATGACAATTTATTTAGGTTGGGTCTCAAGTTCCGTGGGGTCTGGGTTGGATCATGTAGACACCCTCTATCTACCAGCAGAGTTTTTTCCCCCAAAGGCCCCTGGATGATCCCCAATCCTGAAAGTTTCTCTGCTCTTAGGAGGAGATAGCAGCTCTGTTCCAGGAGTTATTTTCCATATCTGCAGAGTGCTGGATCTGCACTGCCTCCAGTTCTTGGCATCTACAGACATTGCCCACTTCATCTCTGGTCTATGGGGCACCCTCCTCACTCACAAGGGACCTATTCCTGTGAGTAAAGAAGTCAGGGCTACTGTCCTGGTTCAGGAACAAAGTGGGATTTATTTTAGGCACAAAGTGCTTCTGACCACAACTGTGCTTCTTTTTTAAACTCTTCCATTTTCAATACTCTTTCCATTCTTCTGATTCCTTGGTCCAGTTAAACCGGCCTTCTTCTTGTTCCTCACATATAATTCTTCATCTCCTGCCTCCTCACCTTTGCACAGGCTGATCCCATGCCTGGAATGTGCTCCCTCCTCACATCTCCTCTTTTTATTCCTAGCTTCCTTCAAAACTCTGCTCAAGGGCCACCTTCTGCAAGAAGCTTTTCCTGATCCCATCCTTCCCAGCTACTACCACCTGCCTCCCAATTATTCTTTAATTTTGCATATACCTTTATGGAATAGGGGGACTGGATGTTGAGTCCAGCCCTTATGAATATACCCAACATGTTTGACTGATGCCGTTCCCACAAAGACTTTGGAGCATGTGCAGACATTCAGGAATTGGTTCCAATCTGCTAACTAATTGGTTGTGGGGATAGGAGTTCTTCTGATGGGCTTTGGAGCTGTATCTGAGGCACATTTAAAAGGCACTAACCATATGTTCTAAATCACTAGTAATCAGAAAAATGCAAATAAAAACAACTCTGAGGTACCACCTCACACCCATCAGATTGATTATCAGATGATAAATGCTGGAGAGTCTATGAAAAAAAATAGAGACACTAATGCACTGTTGGTGGAGTTGTGAACTGGTCCATTCAGGAGAACATTTTGAAACTATGGCCAAAGGGCTATAAAACTGTGCATGCCCTTTGACCCAGCAATAACACTTCTAGGTCTATAGACCAAGGAGATCAAAGAAAAGGAAAAGGGCCTATACATACAAAAAATATTTACAGCAGCTCTTTTCTGGTGGTAGCAAAGAGTTGGAAATTGAGGGGATGCTCATCCTTTGAGGAAAGCTGGTGCATGATTGTGATAGAATACCATAGTACTGTAAGAAATGAGGAAGGGGATGGTCTCAGAAAAACTTGGGAAGACATATATGAACCGATGCAAAATGAAATGAGCAGAACCACAAGAACATTGTGCTATCCACCTCCAGAGAGAGAACCAATGAACTTTGAGTGCAGATTGAAGCATATTCTTTCCCCTGACCAAAGAAAACCAAACCAAAGCAAAACAAAGACGGCCAAAACTGAGTCCCTGGACACTGGTCCTCATTCTTTTCTGGCTGTGTTCAAACGACTGGGACAAGGGCTCACGGTGGAGAGAGGCCTCGCTCCTTCACCTCCCTACCAGAACTCCAGAAACATGTTCTCTGAGTATATGTCTCTCTATTGTTTCTATACTTTCTTTCTTTCAAGTGAAGGAGATTTGAGATGGCTACCACCTTGTGAGCTTTGAAAGATCAGGAGAGTTGGCCACCAGAAATCTGTGAGCTAGATTCCATGCCAGGATTTGCCAGAAGCCGGACAGTAAGGAGCTTGGCTCAGTCCAGCAGTAGCAGAGTTGTGGATCCATAATCTGCTATGGCCTATTTGGAAGTGAACTTGGTTGGGTAAATGTTATGTAGAAACCACTTTAAGTGTGAGGCCACTCTTCCCCAGAGACCAAGGTAGTATAGGGGAAAGTATGCTTCCGGGTGTTTTTTGGTGGGGTAGGGTGGGGAGGGGAAGGTAAATGTACTTCTTTTCTTGCTATATCTTCTAAGTAAACATCCTCTTTTAAAATAGAATTGATATATTAATTGGTAATACTGGAGGGCTAATTACTGGTGGCTAATAATGGGTTAACACACTGGAATGGGGACTCTGAGCTGCTAGCTTATGAAAAAGACACTCAATCTCCCAGGGGTACCCTAGCACCCAAAGGGGAAATGTAGGAGCCTCCCTCTGGGAGAGTGAATATAGAGTATCATTGTGTTTAGAGGCACAAGCGATCTCCTCATAGAGAATGTAACCTCCTAGTGGGCAAGAACTGTTCATTTTGTATCCCCATAGCCTACCTAATAGAAGGTGGGTGCTTAATAAATGCTTGTTGTTGCTGACTGATTGATGGATTACACAAAGGAGACCTGCCTTTCCAGGGTACTAGCCTTTAACACCTTGTAGCTTCCTGTGGTCTCCAAAGAAAGACTTAACTCCAAACAAGGTAGATATGTTCTAATTCAAGGCATCTGCCAACAGCAGTGAAGGCTGGGGCGGCACCTGAGAGTGAAACGTTCATGGGTTGCCAAAGCACAGCTTAAATTATTTGATACCAAGATTCCTGCTCTTCCCTTCCAGAGGAAATAGCCTCCCCTCTGATTTGGTTTGGTTTTCATAGGATCAATAGATGCAGAGCCAAAGGGACCGCAGGGGTCCCATAGACTAATACCTTCATTTTGTAGATGAGGAAATGGAGTTCTGGTGATTGGTCACATAGGTGGTGAAGAACCGATTTGAATCGACAATCTCTGGCTCCAAATAGCACTTTCCCCACTACACCCCTCTGACTCCTTGTTTGTGTGGGAGGGTTAGGATGTGTGGGTGGGTGGAGGTAGTCCCCAGGAGTCCTGACTTCTTTTTTCTTGGCAAATTATTCTGTGTTTCCCCAAGCCATGCCTACAGAAAGAATTTATGTCTGAGCCCCTCCTCCCTACTGTGGTGAACTCATCTACATGATAGCAAGAAGCCATCTGCCACTGTATGACTTTAGGCAAATCACCACCTTTTCCTGCAACTCAGCTTCTTCTGCTATGAAATGGAGAGGCTTCACTAGTTCAGAAATGCTCAAAGTGTGGTCCAAAGATTGCTGGGAGCCCCCGAAACCCTTTCAAGGGGTTAAAATTATTTTTATATCATTTGTATTACTCACATAAACAAAAGCTCTTAGGCATCCTCAATGATTTTTACGTGTAAAGGGATCCTGAGGCTGAAAAATTTGAGAGCCTCTGGTCTAGATAATTGCTAAGGTCCAGTTCTTGAACGCCTATGAATCAGAGAGGACTACTAGATAGTAAGAATAGTGTTTTGCTAAGCCCCCATCCAAAGATTCTCCGCTACACCATGCCAAGTGACACATGAAATCAGAACAAAAGACATTTAACTGAAATAGATCAGCAAGGCAAATGACAAGGAATCATCTCCCCATCTGCAAAGGGACAGTCTTCTACAGATTTCCCATGCTACAAGTAGGAGAGGGAACATTTCTCTTCAGAGACCTTAGGGTTGTACCCTGACTCCCAAATGAAACCCTTCTCATAGATCCGTCAACGCAGTCTTTCAGCACTATATTGTGCCTTGCTGATGCTCTGCTCTCTGCTGCTGTTCTGCCCTCTCAACCCCCAACTTGGTTACTTGTTTTATCAGCTGCCTCCTATATACCAGGCACTGTAGTATGTTCTTTAAATACAAAGACAAAAATAAAATAGTCCCTGTCCTCAAGGGGTTTACATTCTTGCAAGAGAGACAGGATGTATTTAGACTGTGGATTAGAGTCAGAGAATCTGGGCTCTTTGTCCTTAGACATGTTGTTTAAGCTCTCTGGGCCTCATTTTTAACATCTCTAAAATAATGGGGTTAAACTTAAGGAGCCCTAAGGTCCCTTCTGCTTCTAAATCTATGAGACAAGACTGACATACATGAAAAAATACCTAGTGCTTTAAGGAAGATCATGAACTGTATCGGATGAGCTACCCCTTGCATTTGAGGCTTTTTTGAATGATTGGAGAATGAAAGAGTTTATTTGTTCCTGTCACAGGCATTTTTGGCATCAATGAGTAGATGGGGTCAGGAATTGTGGACCAATGGGGCCTTCCCAAAGCCACTGAAGGCTGCCCATTCTGTCTACGAGAAAGGCTATCCTTGGGCACTTCTCTAGCCCTTTTTTGTTGGAGTGTATTGGCACTAACCGCTATGTTCTTTAAAGCAGGATGGAATAACCCAAGAGCACATATCTTGATTTTCAGAAGGCATAGCTCCTGCTCTTAGCAGAGATCAGGTCCTTCCGTTTCTAAATATCTGAACCTCTCTTGGAATCTAGACGAAGAAGCCAAGGGCTGGCCTGGGAAGTACACAGGCATACAACCAAGCATCATGCCAGTCCAATGCCTAGGGTGCTTCAGCTAAAGCAGAAGGCTGGGAGAGTGGCCATCTCTCTCTCTAGACAGCTGAGTCAGCAGGCCGCGGCTCCTGGCCCCCATGGAACTGCATTATGGTTAATGTGTTTTCTGGATGCCTATCTGCTCCCTGGGGAGGGCAGGGAAGGCATAATGGGTCCTGCAAAGAATGGATTAATAATAGAAAAGAGGATGACATCAAGCAGAGTAGGGAGAAGGGGCAGAAGCCTAGCTAGTGCCTAATGCCCCTCCCCCAGTTACCCAGCTACTATAACAGGGCTATTAGTAGGAATTCTGGCTCTAGGGCAAATTCAGTTGAGTGATGATGATGATGATGATGGGATTCATATAGAGCCTCATACATTATCTCATTTGATCTTCGTGATAACAACCCTGTGAAATAAGTGCTATGATAATTCCCATTTAATAGATGGGATTTCTGAGGCTGACAGTAGTGGAATGACTTGCTTAGGGTCACATAACTAATAAGGTTTCTGAGGCAGGATTTGAACTCAAATCTTCCTGTCTCCAGCATGAGGGGGAGTCCTAGAAAAGTCCTGGACTATTCTTGGCATTAATCTTGGGCACATAATCTAAGAAACAGAGAGTCACAGAATGTTCAAACTGAAAGTGCCCTTAGGGGTTATCCAGTCCTGTTCCTTGCCCTTTTTATCCTCAAAAGCATCTTAACATCATCTGTCATGTCATTGAGAAGAGGCTCAAGTCAGTGACAATTCTCCTGTCCCTGACATTTCCTGCCTGCATGACCTCAGACAGACCACTCCACTGCCCTGCAGCCTCAGTTTCCTTGTCTATAAAGCAAGGGGCTTGGAGTAGCTGGCCTCCCGCTTCTTCCTAAGCCTCAGATCCGTGATTCTGGGACCTTGGGAAAGAATCCTTTTTTGATTTCTAACTTACTGGATCAGAAATGAGTGACTGGCCTGGCGCTGCCCTTTCTTGGCTGGGTCAGTCCCATCTCAGCCTCTTTTCACCTTGTTCACTTCAATGGACTAGACTGTGGACCCCTTCTTAGAATAATGTTTTCAAAAGCTTGAAAGAAACTACATGGGATTATAAAGGAAACCAACTGTATTGAAATAAAAATGGGGGCAGCTGGGTGGTGCAGTGGATAGAGCACTGGCCCTGGAGTCAGGAGGACCTGAGTTCAAATCTGGCCCCAGACACATAACGCTTACTAGCTGTGTGACCCTGGGCAAGTCACTCACCCCAACTGCCTTACCAAAAAAGGTAAAAATTAAAGACGGCATTTGTTTCCTATTCAATGTCATGGACCCCTTGAAATCTCTCCACAGATCCCTTGTGGGGGAGGTAACGGGGTGAATGCCAGGTTAAGAATCCCTTCTCCATAATCAAGTCTTAATTCCTTATTCATCAATCAAAGAGCACTTATTAACTGCCTACTGTATTCCAGGCACTGTACTAAGTTCTTTGAATACCGAGACAAAAATGAAGTAGTCCCTGTCCTCAAGGGGGTTACATTCCTGCAAGAGAGACAGGATGTATTTGGATGAGTATATCTAGTTCATAAACAAGATAAATACAAGGCCATTTCAAGGGGGAAGGCACTAGTAGCTATAAGGATTGGGGTGGGCCTCATGTAGAACTCTAAAGGAAGCTAGGGACTCTGGGAGGTGGAGGCAGGGATATGCTGGTAAATGTTTAACAATTGGCTTTCTGGGGGGTGAGGGTGGGAATGTACCTGACACTTTGAAGTCAAATCAGCATCATTAAGGTTTTCCCCATCCTTTTCTTAAGTCTTTAGAACAACACAATAAATTAAGCCTGATTTATAGCACTTGCTAATCTCTCAGGTGTAAATACACTGAACATTTAACAATCAGCTCTCCAAACCCAATTCAAAATGGCTCTAGCACAGCACAGAGAGGAGGTAAGGAAGTCTTCATAGTCCTTGTGGTCACCTGGCTTCCCCAAAGCACCAGCATTGGAACTAGGGAGAGGCAATCAGTACTTCATCCCAGGCCACTGAATTTGGATGGTGTAATTATTTGTTAACACTCTAGAAAAAAAGGAGAATTTGGCACCAAGTTATCAAGAATAACTGGTTATGTAATCATGGCTAATAAGCTTATTTTATATGTAGGGGTGTGTGTGTGTGTGTGTGTGTGTGTGTGTGTGTGTGTGTGTGTGATTTAGATGCATGACCCTAAGCAATTGCTAGGAATTGCTATGACCAAAATCACTTTTCAGAGATGAGCCTCTTTGTAGGTTGGTATTATTATTATCATTATGGCTAATAATAATAATAACAATAATCATACACCAACTTTTTTCTGTAATGCTTTATTCATTCCTTCAACAAGCATTTATTAAGTACCTACCATGTTCCAGGCACTGTGCTAGGCAATGATATACAAAGACAAGTCAGTCAGCCAACAAGCATTCCAGTGCCGACTGTGGGTCAGGCACTCTGCTAAGTGCAAGGGCTACAAAGAAAAGCAAAAACATGGTCCCTTCTCTCAAGAAGCTCTCATTCTAAATGGAGGAGACAACATGTAAATAACAGTACACACATGAAACATACAGAATACATGGAAAGAAACTTCAGAGGGTGAGGCAAAAATGAAACAGTGACTGCCCATAAGGAACTTACATCCTTTTAAAAAAAATGTGGTGAGACAATTGGGGTTAAATGACTTGCCCAGGGTCACACAGCTAGTAAGTGCCAAGTATCTGAGGTCAGATTTCGACTCAGGTCCTCTGGACTCCAAGGCCAGAATTCTATCCACTACACGACCTACTGCCAGCCCCACCTCTTCTAAGAAGGAAGGAAGGTGCATTTTCTCATCAAGGAGCTAGCATTCTATTGGCTGTAGAAGGTGACTCCCCCCACTCCTTCCCCTTCAGCTTCTTGAAGGCTATGTCAGCAGCACACCAGCTGGTGGTGGGTGGGAGTCCTTCCAAGTTTTATGCATGGGGCAGAGTTGCTCATTGGTTGAAGGTTGGCCACTAAGTGACCCATGGTAACCCATGAAACAGGGAAGAATCCAAAATGGCAGTCAGTCCTGTGCAGCCCTTTCCATCTCCAATGATGGCGGTGGGGCCACAGAAAATGGGGGAAAAGGATTCTAAGAAATAAACAGTTTGTAGACTAACTCCAAACACTAACTGAATTCTTGGGATTCCAAGGGTGAGTGAGACCTGTGGCTGACACACTATTGGAAGAAATGAACAGCCATCTTGACCTTTCTGCTATAACTAAAACCAGAAGATATAAAGACACTACAGCTCCACTGGAAAGATGAATCATAGACTTAAGAGTCTGAAGGGATCTCAAAGGCCGTTTGGTTCTATCCTTTGATTTTAAGGATGAGGAAACTGAGGCACAGAGAAATTAAGTGACTTGCTCAAAGTCACATGGAATAAACTTACAGGATCATAGACCTAGGGCTGGAAGGGAGCTTAGGGGCCTCATTTTACAGAGGGGGAAACTGAGTCTTAGAGAGGTGAAGGGTCATACACTGCCAGAGTTGGCATTCAAACTCTGACTCTAAACCCAATGCTCTTGCCCCAGCACTCCAAAACCTTTGGTTCATTAAATGTCTCCAAATAATGACTAAAGAGGTCAGTGGAGTCACTTTTGTCATACAACCAAAGGCAACAGAAACAGAATTTTATGTGATGTTTAGTTTGCTCATCTTGTGGTACTTATGATATGTACTCCATTGAAGAAAAGCAGCTTATACAAGATTGGGGGAAGAGGACTAGGAAATTGAGAAATTCTACAAAGATTTTTAATAATAATAGTTTATATTGTATTTATAAGTTTACAAAGTATTTTACTTGCATTTACACACGTGTATCATCATAACAACCCTGGGAGGTAGGTGCTATTATTATCACCCCCATTTTACAGATGAGGAGACTAAGGTTCAGAAAAGTGACTTGCTTAGGTCGCATAGCCAGTAAATGGATTACTCGCAAAGTGCTAACAAATGGAGCAAGCTAAGCTGTCAATCCCCTCTTGAACTGGGGCCCCTTAATGTGCATGCCTGAGGACCTTTCTTCTCCCCTTCCTTAGAGGGGGCAACTCTACTAGCAACTCACTCACCTTTCCCTTATGGTGGGCATGACTTTCCTTTCAAGGTCATCTGGGCTGTGTTACTGCCTTCCAAGGGAAATGGCTGCTGTCTTACTCAATCACTTCCATGGCTACCATCTTGCTTGTGTCAGGAGATTGTGTCAGTCCTGAGTACTAGTGCCTCTGTCTGTCTGTCTGTTTCTCTCTATCTCTGTCTCTGTCTCTGTCTCTCTCTCTGTCTCTCTGTCTCTCTCTCTCTGTCTCTCTGTCTCTCTGTCTCTCTCTCTCTCTCTGTCTCTGTCTCTCTCTCTCTCTCTCTCTCTCTCTCTCTCTCTCTCTCTCACACACACACACACACACACAAATAAACTTTCATTTAAATTAAAGGGACAGTTCTAGAGCCCCTAGGCAGTCTGCACAGGCAGAATCCAAACTGTCTTTACAAAGCCAAAGCAATTTAAACCTCATCTGTTTTTGAGTGTCACCCCATTCACAGGATCATAAAATTACAGCTGAAAGGAATCTTCAAGGCTGAGTCTAACCCACCTTACTTTATAGATGGGGAGACTGAGGTGAAGAAAGATTGGGTGACTTGCCCTGGCTCCCATGGTAACTATCTCTGGTAGAATTTGAAGCCACATCTTCCGCATTTCAAATCTTTTTCAATCTCCCCTATATTGTAGAGAATCTTATCTATTTTCTGTGTCTTGGACCCTGTTAACAATCTGGTGAAGCCTATGGACTGGATCCCTTCTCTGAATGATGTTTTTTGATGTATCAAATATGTAGTAAACTAATGAAATACAGTTATTAAAATATTTTTTAAAAACCAAATTTATGGACCTCTATTAAGGAACCCTTTACTATATGTGTTTAAATAAGTAGATGTAGCCCAGCTTTGGTAGTTTTCTTGTTTTAATTCAGTATCACGAACACAGCTGATAAACCCGAGCATTCCTGCTTGATGACAGGTCACTTAATCTGTTGCCACAAAGGGACAGTTCTAGAGCCCCTAGGCAGTCTGCACAGGCAGAATCCAAACTGTCTTTACAAAGCCAAAGCAATTTAAACCTCATCTGTTTTTGAGCTCTCCCCACCCTATTTTCTGTCAGGACAGCCAAAAGCAGGTGAAGATAGATACTAGTGATTTGGGGCGCACTCTAAATGTTAATTGCCTTGCTTCATTGTATTTCTTTGTTATAAGAGAGTATTCTATTGGGGACCAGGAAAGTGATCATTGGGTGGGTTGTTTGTTTTTTTAAGAGCATCAATAAAACATAACGTAAAAAATTACGTTAAAAACAGTCAGAAGGCTGTGGGCATATCGAGCTCCAAACGATACCATTAAAAATGAAATTGATAACATCTTAATGGATAGGAAGGGATGAATGACTGTGTGCCAGTGAGGACCTTCTTGTCTTCCATTTCTTCATCTTCCTCATTCTTCCTAAAGCTAGGGACTATCTTTAAACTTTCTTTGTCTTCCCAGCACTTAACACAGCACCCGGACACATAGTAAGTGCTTAATAAATGTTTATTGATGGACCGACAGATGTATGACTTCCTCTGGGGGAATTTAGCCCCCCAGAAAGAGGAGCAGAAAAGGTAGGGATAACCCAGGGTTAAAGACAGCCAGGGTATGAAGTGGTAGGCTAAAGAGGCAAAGGGTTCAAAGGTGGGAGACAATGCATAGTTATACTGATCAATTCTGAGATCAAGAAAGGAGGAAAGTAAATCTAGAGCAGCAATCATTGGGTGGAGTCTAAGAGCTACAAGGATCTCACAGCCCATTAAGTCTAATCCACTCATTTTACAAAGGAGGAAACTGTAACTCAGGGAGATTCAAAGACTTGCCCGAGGTAGTGAAAGGCAGAGTCAGGATTCAAACCCAGGGCTATCTAACTCATCCCCCTTATGTTTGGGGGTTCCCTAAGGCTCTGTCCAGGTGTCTCTTTTCTCTCTAGGTACTCTCAGTGGGGTCCCTTAGTTCTCATGCATCTGATGATCATCTCTGTAAATGACTCCTAATCCACATAGCCAACCCTACACCATTCTTCATACAGCTGTCAAAATAACCTCTGCTCAAAACTCTCAATGGCTCCCTTTTGTTCCTAGGATGTGGAACTTAGGGTCTAGATCTGAAATTCTGGGCTTTACAGACAGGATTCAATCTTGGTTTTTTTTTAAATTTTTATTTATTTTTCTATTCATTTATTTATTCATTCATTCATTCATTTGTTTATTCATTCATTCATTCATTTATTTATTTATTTGTGAGGCAATGGGGTGAAGTGACTTGCTCAGGATCACACAGCTAGTAAGTGTCAAGTGTCTGAAGCCAGATTTGAACTCAGGTCTTCCTGAATCCAGGGCCAGTACTCTATCCACTGTGTCATCTAGCTTCTCCCCCCCTCCCTTTTTTTCTTTTACTAAAAACTTTTTTTGGTGGAATTCCAATCAATGTTTCCCCCAGAAATATCGTCATCTATTTCTCGCCTGTGTCTCCACCAAAAATTTCCCTTTCTCTCAGCTCTCATGCAAATGTTCTTGGGCTAATAATATATTCAATGTAGATCAAATGTTATTTCACCTGTGAGAAAATGCAAAACACAAAAGAGTCACTCAAAGAAAGCCTTGCAGCAAAGCCTTGAGGATAACTTCTTGGGTAGATTGTAACGGAAATTTTTTTTGTTTGGGTTGAACTAGATGATTCTTAAGATCCCTTCCAAATCTAAAAAGCTGCAATTCTGTGACTCTTACCTGAGACCATAGACAGGCAAGGCAACTCTCCTTTCTTTTCCAACGGGCTTCTGTGTTTTCCATGGACCTATGAAGTTCTCTAGCCTTATAGAACTTCCTAAGAGTTGAGTCTTCCCCAATGTCCTCCGCCCCCTTCCCTGAAAGGGGAAGCATTTGACATCACTGGAGAGCAATCCCTTTCTGTAGCATTTGATACTGCTGAAAAACAATCCTTTTCTATAGGAAAGTTGAGCTTCACTTAGAAACTTATACAGTCCTCCTGACTTACAATAGTAACTCTGAGGTGCTCTACCTTTAAGAAGAAAGTGAGGGTCCGTAGGATATCACTTGCCTTTCTGCAGGCCTGCACTGTCCATATAACTCACAGTCCTAACAAATACAAAGGTCCAGGTTTGTGCCTCCACGTACTGGCCCTTGCTGCTCTTTGGCTGTGGCTCCTGCTTGGTCCAGGAATTCATTATTGTTGACGAACTCTTACTGTGGGCACAGAACGCTTGTCCAAGGTCCCCCCCCCCCCATTCAGGACCTCCTCTCTCTCTTCACCACCGTCATAATGTCTCTGAGCCTCGTCTTGTATTCCTGAAAGTTCAGGGCTCAGCCTTGGAATTTCTTCTTATTCCATCACAGCTTTTGTCCACTTGGAGTCAGCTGGTTTCCTCTTAGACTGGGAACGTGGGTTCCCTGAAGTTGCCACATGGCTGTGTAGGCTTTTCCTGAGGAAAACAGAACTTGTGTGGGCTCTGACCAGTTTCTGGGTTTCAGCACTGTTTCCTTCTACCCCCTCTTTCTCTATCTCTGCTTTCTATTTTTAAAAGGCTTGGTTTAAGGATTGTAAGACTAGTTATGACCAGTTATGCATGACTCAATCATCCTCAAATGTGGAATCTATGTTAACCTTTGCATAGGGAAACACCATCAATGCCAGAAAAAAAAAAACCTCTTCCTCAAACTTTGTCTACGTTGTAAAGCATTCCATTTGTCTCAGAGCTACAGTAACAATAACTTTGACTAAGTGCTTCTTGGGTATAAGCTCTTCAGATAAAACGTAAACTGCACAACCTGGTGTTTAAAGCCCTTCAAGTTCCGGCTCTAGCCTACCTTTCCAGGCTTATCTCAAGACTGTGAGTCAGGTGTTGCACTTTCCAGCCAAATTAATTTACTAGCTGTTCTCTAAATCTGACATTCCATCTCTGGATTCCATCTATTCATACAGGCTTTTCCTCACGCAGAGGAAAAGTTTCCCTCCACAAGTTTCCCTCTGAATCCTCACATTCCTTCATGACTCATGTCATGTGTCACCTCCTCTATGAAGCCTTCTCTGATTCCCCCAGATGAAAGTGCTCTCTCCCTCATCAAATTACCTTGGATTTATTTATCTTTGCAATCCTACGGGTATAATAGGATATAAGCTTCCTGAGGATAGGGATGGTTTTATTTTTG
>NW_027555958.1:18657121-18754621 GCF_003287225.1 Phascolarctos cinereus | reverse complement strand
AAGCCATTTTCAGGCTCGAGTGACAAACATGCTTGCTTATTCCTTGAGCGCTTCTTATCTCCATAATTTTCCCGGTGATCTTCGCTCCCCAACTCATAACTGGTTCAGAGGTGACGCCTCGTTTTTTGCCCTTCAATCAAGGGGTGTGGAATTACAAGAGCCAAGGACTCGCTATAGTTCATCCAAAGAGCTGGATGCTGGGGTACAGGGGACTACGTCTCCCACTCAGGATCTTCCGTTCCAGACCCAGCCTCGTGCCGACTCGCTGACCGTGTCCCACGACTGGAAACTGGGACTATAACAGTGCCCAGCAGTGGCTGCAGAGTCAGGAAGTCCCTCTGATCCGACCCGGAGGGTCCCTTCACCTGGCAGGGCCCCCCCTGCACTGGTGGAGGGAGTGCCTTTAAACTAATGAAACCACAGGTCTGGTCGAAAAATCCATCGAGGTGTAACCTAATCCCTTCTTCACTCCATATCCCACAGAACACTGGCTCACTTGTGGCCTAATTAACTCACTGAGCTCCAGATTGTAGCTAGAACCAGGCTGCCCACGGGCACGGGAGACAAAACACAGACAGGCTGACTTTCTCAGCAGTGTCCCCTGCTGGCCAGCCTCAGGAGTTCTCACCTCCTGGCAGGGACTTGGGGGTGGTCTGGGCTTGGAGCTGGTACAAAGGGGGAAAGCCAGGCTCGGTTGGACCTGTGCTGATGAGAAATGCAGAGCCGCTCTGAGGAGCAGGGTGCTGAACTTGGCCCGAGGCGGAGAAGCTAGATAGACGGGAAGGAAGGGAAGGCTGACAGGCCATGGTCTGCAAGAAACCCGAGGACTTCCACATGGACGACTCCCTTTCACAAAGAAAATAGCAGAGCTGTTTTGGCTGAGGAGAAACAGAGGCCCTGACTGAGCTCTGCAGGGACAGAAAGCAATCCGATTCAGCCCAGGTCACTGATCAGACACAGGAAAGGAGAGCTTACATTTGGCTGAGGGAGAAAGTTATGCCAAGAGGATCCGGGATCAGCTCCTGCTCCACTCACTTCTGAGGGAGGCTCTCCTAGGTCCTTGGTCTGGGGCCCTGGAGCCTGCCCGCCCCCCACTTCTCTGTGTTCCAGGGTGAGATGAGAAAAGAACACAGAGGGGCCCTGCTCTGTACAGATACCGAGGCATCATGCCTCCTCACCTTCAGCACAAGCCGGGTCTGTAAATGTTCCCCGAGGAAGCATCTGGTTTCCCTAATCTGACCTGGGTTCAAAACCCACCCCTCCTGCTGGCTACCTGAATAACTCATTCCCTGAGCCTCAGTTTCCTCAATCTGCCAAGTGAGAGGACTTGAGGGCCTCTGAGCTATGGCCTCATGATCTGACGATTTCATAGATTCAGATCTTTGCAAACCAATTCCGGGTTTCCATTCCCTTCCCAGAGCTGCCAGGCCTTTATAACCCTCTAACAGATGAAGGCTCAGCTACTCATGGGAAATTATTTTATTTCTCAGTTAGATATTAAAATACAGCAATGCATGCTTTCTTGTACCTGTGGCTTTACGGGCATCGCCTGCCAATTTTTCTGAGGGGACAACACAGTTTTGGCCTTAGACACTTCGTCGCTGTGTGACCCTGGGCGAGGCACTTCATTCTATCTGCCTCAGCGTCCTCATCTGTAAAATGAGCTGGAGAAGAAAATGGCAGACCACTCTGGTATCTCTGCCAAGAAAACCCCAAAGAGGGTCATGAAGAGTTGGACACGACTGCAGTGATTAAACAACAATATAGTTTTAGATGGATGAGATGAAAGGGCGATTTAGGGACTGCATTCTGACAAGAATACAGAAGAGGCGAGAGAGCATTTCCTTTTTTTTAATGGGAAGCAGACGTGCTCCTTATAGACGATGGGCTCCTTCAAAGACAAGCTGGGGGTGGGGGTGGGGGCAGCTAGGTGGCGCAGTGGATAGAGCACTGGCCCTGGATTCAGGAGGACCTGAGTTCAAATCCAGCCTCAGGCACATAACACTTACTGGCTGTGTGACCCTGGGCAAGTCACTTAACCCCATTGCCTAACCCAAAACAAACAAACAAACAAAAAAAGACAAGCTCTGGGGACACAGGGTGGGCAGAGGGACTGGTGAGTGGAACAGGCCGTCTCCTAAGCCTCTTGTCTCCCTGAGTCATGTGCCTAGTGGTCACTTCACTGTTCATGGGGTAGAAAGGCAAGGGAACAAAAGGAGGCTAAGCTTAATTAATGTCTGTTCATTTTGATACTAACGAGCAATTTTCAGGGAAAGGTCTGGTGAGTGAAAAATTAAAATTTAAAAATCATAAAAGCTGGCAAAATCCCCTTTCTACCCCCTAGCCTAAGTTTAAAGGCAAGTAGATTTCCTGCCCTCCCAGATAAAGAAACAAATAACCGACAGGCCAATTTTCTGGTTGTCCTTGCCCTTCCCCACGCGGGCCTCATTTGACTCAGCAAGCTCGGCCTGCTCTGTCCCTATGGCTTTAGTTAATGACTGATTTTACTTAGCCGCGTTCTCCCTGTCTCCAATTACAACGTTCTTAGGATATTTCAAGATGACTGGTGGCGTCCACCATCCTACTGTACTTGGGCAAAGGAACGTCTCATAACGATAAAAGTAATGTGGCGGTACGATTCATGAGACAAACAGTATTGTCCCTCTCTCCTCATTGGCACCAAAAGTCTGCCTTTCCACAATATAAGTGTCTTTTCTGAGGACAACTTGCAAATTAATAATTCGCCTATTCCGGCTTTGTTTGTAAAGTGTTATACAAACACTAAGGGTAGGCCAGACTTGCTGGCCCCTGGAATGGTGCAAGTTGGTGATGCCCTTACAATCTCTCCCTTCCTTTAGTTTTGACAACCCAGAGGTTGACTTCTGCACTTTGGCTTTCTTTCCATCGGGATGGGAACTCTTGGTGAGGAAATTCCCTCCACCAGTTCAGAAGAGCAGGTTCCAGGCTGAGCATGCCTGGAGGTGCTGAGCAGTTCTGGGCTTTGCCCTGGATCATGTGTCAGAGGTAGGCCTTGAACCCAGGGCTTCCAGACTCCAAGGCTACTCTCTATCTACTAGGCAACCTTGCCTTTAGGTTTCTACACTTATAAGAAGGCTATACAGCCTGTTTGATCCACGAAAGAACAGAAAGGAAGCTCATGGTATATTAGACATAGGGTGAAACACAATTAAAGATAAAACCTGTAGTTATATTCTTTCACCTATTACTATTACTCTAAATATCAGAGAAACGTGCAAGTGTAGTATGGCCTACGTGCATGGGATTATTGAAGAAATACTTCAAATGTCTTCCTGATTAAGTTATCCCTAACCCACCCAATGTGATTGCCATTTAAAAAAACTGGGCCTCCTACCATTGATGAGAGGGCACCTCTCCACCAATGCAAATGAGCCCTGCATCTCAGAAAGCCTCCGGAGGCATGGAGAGGAGGAGGGACTTACCCGGGTCACACAGCCAGTGTGTCACAGCAGGCCTGGGACCCAGGTTTTCCTGACTTTCCATTCATGACATCACATTACAGATTCCTTTCTAACTTGTAGTAGCAGGATGAACCCAATGGCCCCTCACATCCCGACTGCTCCATGCCTTTGCGGTCTGCCCTTTGTTCTCGAAGAAGACCATGACATCAGGGAGATGATGACACGACTTGCGATTGACCGATTTTGAGTGAAGGAGGGCCGTGCAAGGTCACCAGCCTCACTTGCTCCTCCAGAGCCACCTGGGTCCAGTGGCCTGATATCTATCAGGACGACTGGAGACGGCCCATTATGCAGTGCGAGACCTTGGCCCTTTTAAGCTAAGGTCTTTTCAGGTTCTCACTTTGAATGAGGCGATGGCCATTTGGTGAATAGGACTCTTTAAGGAGTGAGTCAAAATCAAAATCAAACTGGAAGGGGAAGACCCTCAAGGTTGCTGGCCAAAAGAGAAACAGTTACTGTTTCCATTCACTCTGAGCCGGGAAGGCCTAAATTGTCCAATCCATGAGACCCAGAGTGCACTGGGCTGAAGGCCTTTAGCATCTGATGGCGGCACAGGGCTTCTGCCAAGAGGCGAGATAAAACTAAACCTCGCTTCTGAACAGAAGCGGGCACAACCGAGCTCTCGCGCTCTGGAATGGAATCGGATGCATCGGCCGTGCAACGTGACCGCCATCGGCTCAGTCTACGTGCATTCCACATGATGTCATGACAGCGCTCGGCCCCAGCAGAACCACCTATTGCCTAGACAGGAAATGTCCAATGAGCCCCCATTCACCTCAAGGCAGGCGCTGTGCCAGGCTCTGGGGGAGTTCAGGTATAGCCCCCTTCACCTGGACCGCGTCTGGCTGAGCTATCAAGGCCTCAGTCACGGAAGACGCCAGGTCTCTGCGCCTCAGTGGGGCCAGAAGTGAGCGTAGAATCCCTGGATTATCTGACCGATCACACCATTTCTAGGAAGGGGTTTTGTGGAAGAATTGCCCTCTTTAAAATGCCACATAAAAGGATTAGAAATGAACACCTTCAAAAAATCCGTCACAACAGCTTCCCCATAAGAGTTCAGTTTCATATATGCATAAGAAACTGCCTGCAGGAGCACTGTGTGCTTTACAGACCATCTTTCTTTGTTGTTTTCTGTACACTGGCCACGGTCTACACATGGTCAACGCTTGTTTCATCTAGAAACCACAAGATGACAGGATCAGAAGGGCCCCCAAAGACTATCAAGGCCAAACTGCTCATTTGACACACAGATGAGGACGCTGAGGTTCTCTGGGACATACTCATGTTTGTTTGCGATTATTAAGCTCGTAATAAAAAATAAAAATTAAAACAAAAACCAAACAGGGCATCCCAGGAGCCCTGGAGGATTGAGCCTGCAATCAGAGACACAGCCTAACAGGGGCTTCATTTTAGTGGGAATCAGAAGCCCTGGGGTTCACTGACTCCTCCCCCCTTTCTGCATGCTTTATGAGATGCCCCACATCCTGAACCAGCACGACTTGGACACCTGCAAAAGGGTGCCCCCAAAAGCCTGGGTGCGCTTTTACCAGACAGGACGCCTGCCAGGTCTGACCACCACACAGCAGGGTGTCCTGTACGGTAAGTGTAATTCTTTTTTCTTTTTTGGAAGGGACTTAGGACTTTGTCCAGGTGGGGAGCTCTGCATCAATGCAGATCACCATTTACTGTGACTGTCCTGGACAAGAGGGCCCTGAGAAGCCCGGGGTGAGTTAGGGACAGGACTGGGCTATCCTACCTTAGGGACCATGTCTCTACCTACTACTCCACTCTGCCTCTCCCCAGCAAATCAGCCTCAGATTGAACTACTGAGCCATTTCAATATATTCCTGGCTTTCATTCCCCAGTTGATAAATTATCAAGGGAAATGAAGAGGCAGTTTCAGAAGAAGAAAGCATGACTATCTATAGTCATATGAAAAATATGCTCTAAATCACTACTGATTAGAGAAATCCAAATTAAAATAACTCTGAGGTACCACCTCATACCCATAAGATTGGCTAATATGACAGAAAAGGAAAATGACAAACGCTGGAGGGGATGTGGAAAAACTGTGACACTAATGCACTGTTGGTGGAGTTGTGAACTGATCCAACCATTTTAGAGAATAATTTGGAACCACGCCCAAAGGGCTATAAAAGTATGATTACCCTTTGGCCCAGCAATACCACTATTAGGGACTATATCCCAAAGAGATCAAAGAAAAGGGAAAAAGGCCTATTTGTATGAAAACACTGATAGCAGCTCTTCTTGTGATGGCAAAGAATTGGAAATTGAGGGGACGCCCATCCATGGCGAATGGCTGAACAAGTGGTGGTATATGACTGTGATAGAATACAACTGTGCTATAAGAAACAATGAACAGGATGGTTTCAGAAAAACCTGGGAAAATTTACATGAACTGATGCAAACCGAAATGAGTAGACCCAGCAGATCATTGTACACAATAACGATCTCCTGTGAAAGACTTAGTTACTCTGACAAAGACAATTTCAAAGGCTCCATCTTAAAACGCTATCTACCTCCAGAGCGAGAACTGATGAACTTTGAGTGCACTGAAGTATAATTTTCTCACTTTATTTTTCTTGGGTTTTTTTTTTTTTGCAATTTGGAAATATGGAAATGTTTCACATGATTTCATACATGTAATTGATATCATATTGCTCGTCTTCTCAGTGAATGGGGGAGGAGTGGGAGGGAAAGAATTGGAACTCAGAATTTTAAAAAAAGAATGCTAAAAAAAAATTAATTATAAAAATAAAAACAAAAAAACCCCAAAATATATTCCTAGCTGTGCAGAGAGCGTAGGGTCACAAATCTAGACGTGGCAAGGACCTCAAAGGCCATCTAATTCAACCCCCCTCAATTTACCAAAGAAGGAATTAAGAGCCAAGAATGTTCCTTGATTTGCAGGACCTGAAAGGAGGTCCTTGGATTCCAGAGCATGCTCTTTCTAGTGAGACACACAGCTTCAGGGATGTCTGCAGGCTGCCCACAGACACAAGAAGAGAACAATAGTGTGTCCAAAGGCCTGGCCCTAGCCCCTGCAGCTGGTTCTGCACCACCAGGGCTGGGTTCCATCTCTGGGTGGAAAAAAATGATGCAGATGTACAAGACTTGGTCCAAGCCATGAACAGAGTGAAGAGGTATGATAATGCTCTTGTCTGCTCAGGTCTAGCTCTATCAGCCACACTGTCCAGGAGGACGCAGAAAGATGTTTTGCCTCTGCTCCACCAATATTCCTGAACGTATGTGAAAGACAGGGTGCTATAATAATGTCACCATGCCAGATTTGAAGGAAGTAAGACCTAGATTCCAATTCTGTCTCAGTCCCTTACTATCCCTCATGCCCTCTGGCCTTAAGTTTCCTCATTTGCAAAATGTAGGGGTGGACTTGACCTGGAAGGTCCCTCCGAGCTCTAAATCTGAATGGCTTTTGATTTTGAACAGTACAGGAATGACTCACTCAATGAAATTAACAAACATGTATCAAGTGCCTACTATGTGCTGGGCTCTCTAAACATCCTTTTGGAAATGGAGCAAACACTTCATCATTACATGAAAAAGCAAAAAAAAAAGTGTTATTTCAGAAATGCTGATCCCAAAGAAAGAGCTTTTTTTTTTTTAAAGCTCCAATTGTCAACTGTGATATAAAGGCCATACTGAACCAGGTCAAGCATTATAAAGTGATTATTGAATAAGGAAAGAGGTTTATTTGTATTCTGTGAACTCTAAACCAAAAGGCCTATAAAGCATGTCCATCCTAAGAAAAGAGCTGTTATGTAACAGGGCTACAAGGAACGTGGTCGCAGAGGCAGCCTCTGGAGAGGGATGCGGGAGCTGGCAGCCTCCAGGCCCAGGGACAATGTGACCATTCCTCCAGGTAATGGGGGATAACATAAAGAAAAGCTCATCTCAATGCCAAGCATCATGAGGTCACAAATGAATCTATAAAGTCATTGTGGGGAGGAAGAAAACGGGATGAAAAGATCAGTGCGAGGAAGGGTTCACCGGAAGAGAACAGCAATCTGATTAGATCTGCATATAAACACATTTGAAAAAGGAAACAGATACACACGTGATGTCCACTTGTTGTTCAAGGAATGGGGAAAAACTGAACGCCCCCCATTATTCTAAGGCAGGGGCCGACTCGGCAGCGTTTCAGGAAGCACGTTAGCTGTATTCCTCTTGGCAGCTTAAATACGGTATGCAGCTTAAAATAGGGGCTTGGAAAATCAAGGTGTACATGAAGGCTCCCTGCTCTAACAAGACCACGCTTAGCCTCACCAGGAGGGACAGCAGAATGAAATTCAGCTTGGGAATATTCAGGCGCTTCTGCCAAGCCCACGCCTTCAAGGCTCAGTCTAAGTGCCACCTTCTGCTTCTATAAGGCCTTTCCTGATCTCCTTCCCCCAGCTGTCTTGTAGCTACACTGCTGATACTCCCACAGAGACATGGCGTCTCCCCTGGCTAGACCCTCATCCTCTAGGGTACAGGTTCTGTTTGTGCTTTTTCTTTGCATGCCCAACCTGGTGCCTGGCACACAGCAGGTGCTTAATAAATGCTTACGGACTGATTACTTACCTTTATGGCCTTGGTTAAATCTGCTTTTTCATCTGCACAATGTCAGGGCCGAGGAGGACAGCGCTAAGGTCTCTTCTAGCTCTATATACTATGATGGAGACAATTCTCATCGCCTGCCCACAATGACGCTGCTCTTTTTGCTGAGAGCGAGCCTCAGGCTTCATAGTGTAACACAGCCTGTAGTCTCCTTCTGACCTCTGCCACAGATCCCTGTCAGGAGACCCTTCCTCTTCAATTGCTTTAGTCCTGACTCTCCTATGCCAACATCAATGGCTCCCCAGTGCCTAATAAATAAAGTCCAGATTCGTTAAATTGGCTTCAGGCTCCAGCCGACTGCTGTGGTCCAAGGTCACACGGCTTCGGTTCATCTTGACCCTCGTAGCCGTCTGTTGTCCCTTGAACACACTCCATGGTTCCCAACTCCACACCCTTTCTCAGGAGTGGTGGAGTAGGGCTTGGAATCCCAAAGACCAGAGTTCTAGTTCCACCTCTGACAAGTGTGCCCTAGGCAACTCGAGGCACGCAGAGAAAAGTGCCGACTCATATTGGTAGAGGACACTTCCTCATCAGGATCCCCACATACCCAAGAAATCTCAGGTTCAGTCCCTTCCCCTGACCCAAGAGCCTTCCTCAAAATGCTCCCTATGGCTGGAATGCCATCCTTCCATCTCAGCTTAATTACATTATTACATTACTTAATCACATTAATCATTAAGTGCCACCCCCTCAATAAAGCTCTTTCTGATTGTCCCCCATTCCTCAGCTGAAAGACATGTTCTCACTCTTGTTTGCTCTCATATCGCAGCATATACCTCTCATGCATTATAATTCATGTTATTTTAATCCAAGGATGTGATTTCATTGATACAGGGACTCCCAGTGGGGAAAATCTCTCTACCAATGTAAACAAACATCTGCACTGCAGAAGACCATCTTATGGTGCACATTTTGGGCACCAAGGGTGCCCACGTACTCTCAGGGGGGTACCAAAGAAGCAAGAGCTGGCCCCTGCTCTGATGCCAGCCCTCCAGCGATGGCTTGAACTTGAGCCTTTCTAACGTTATTTCCCCCATGGGCATGCATGGTGCTTGAGCAGCTGCTGTAAGGGATGCTGTTATACTGGGTTGGGTTTAGGTTAGAACAGTACTGAGGGGTCTAGCTTACAAGGGGGAGGTCTGGGAGGAGGAGGAAGAGGGAAGCGTTGGGCTGTGGTTGGACTGGAGGTGTGAGTTAATTACACACCCTGTGGGTGTGTCCCCTGGCAGACCTAGCCTTGACCTGGACACTGCTGTACTAAGCCCCGAGTGCTACTCATAACTGGCATTATATACATTCGTATGGACATATGTAACCCCCCCCCAACTAGACTAGACTCTCTGAGGGCCACATGCTGTGTGTTATTTATCTTTATATCTTCTTTAGTGCCTACCATAGTAGTCATTTAACAAATATTTTTGAATTAATGTTGAGAAATAGAATTTAGTGGGAAGTGTCCCACACTGGGTTTTCATCAGAGTCCTGGCACCAGACGACCATGTTAGTCCTGGGGTGTCTGCTTTTCTACCTGTCTCCAAAAGGGTGACAAGAATTGTCCAACATGATCCAATGGGAGATATAAAAGTGCTTGGTTACCATTTAAAATGCTATACAAAAATCTGAGATTGTGTTATTGTTAATTTTAAAGAAGTTTATAGGAAACAGTTTGATTGACACTGATAATGTCAAGTGATCGGTTAATCAGATGATGAAACATCGACTGATGACGTCAGCTCTAGAACAATCACCAGAAGCCCGAGCGGTCAATTTCCTATCCAGATTGGCCAGGCTCTTTCAAGGCTGCTTCCCACGTTCTACCAAAGAGCTCCAGGGACAGCTTGCTTAGCTAAAACTGAAAACACATGTAACACTGGCCACTCATTATCAAAACTGGACACAAACCTTTCCTGGCCCTCGTTCCTTTTCCACTGCGGCTTATTTAAATTCACTCTGTACATTTTGCTCATGGTGTCTGTGGTGGGACAGAAGCGGCTCTTCCCCTACCACCCCATTCATCTGCTCGGCTGCACACGCAGGTAATTCTGATGCCCAGAGCTAAGCAAGAGACGCCCAAGACCTTTCAGGCCTGGCTTGAGCCTGCATCCCCAGACCAGTTTTTGCAATAAAAAGAGCCTAACATTGGAATTTCACCTTATCTTGACACTCCTCCTTTCCACTCCTTTATCTTTTTAAATTATTGGATGTAGGACAGAATAGGAGTTCACGTGTTCTGTGTAAGACTTGCAGAAAGTCCGGCAAGCCCATAGCAGAAGTACCAGGGGTGAATTTACGCCACGCTCATCCTGAGGAGCCACTAAGCCCCCTGTGTGTCAGAAGCCAGATTCAAGAAGAAAGACTGCTTTCGGCACCAGAGGACTGCTCTTCCCCACCATCCCCCTCCCCTCCGATTAGAACGGAAGTTCCTTGAGCACAGGGCCCATCTAACTTTTGTATTTGTGTCTCTAGGCCCAGGACAGTGACTAGCACACAGTAGGTGCATAAATCCTTATTCATTTAGTCACTCTAGGCCTCAAGTCTTCTCATTTGTTAAATGATGGGGCCAAATTCCATCAGAGGATCACAAGTTTAGATGCAAAAGGCCCCGCAGAGGCCACACGGTCCGACCCCTTCATTTTACAGATAAGGAAACCGAACCCCAGGGAAGTGAAGAGTCCTGCTGGAAGTCACACAGGTGGTGAGTGTCATCAGAGACAAGATTTGAACCCAGGTCCTTTGATGCTAGAACCAAGCATCTTTTCAGTTCTGAATACTGCAAAGTCTTACTCTCTTTTCTTAATACTTATTTCCCAACCGAAATCCCCAGAACTTGAACTCTACTGAAGAAGATCGTGACTTCCTTCTGACCCGCCAACCTCTTCTAGTGCTCCAGATATAAGGGGACAGTGGTAGGGATCCAGCCACAATTTCTCTAATGACTGAGCAAGATGACCAAAGCCCACCATAGGCCCGGTGCTGCCATCAGTAACGCTCCAGACTGGCATCATGGGCAGCAGCCTCCTAGAACAGAAGCTACAGCCCACCCCTCAGAAGACTCCTAGAACATCTCTGTTGTGTCCTTTGACAGTGACCAGAAGCCATGAGACTGTGGGGTTCCATGCTTCATCTGAGGGAACAAATCTTACAGAGAAAAGACGAGATCCCAAGCTATTATCTTCTTGCACAAAGATAACCAACAGAGATATCCAGAAATGGACATTTATGCCCTAAACAAGTTCCTTATGACTCAATTTGGTTTGTGAAACAGGCAGCAGTGTATGTATTAAATGTCTGTGCTGAGAAATCCATTTCTGTGTATAGGTCTACACAATACCCATACCACTGGAATGGGGAGGTTATTTCTTACAGAACACACAACAAGAGGTAGCATAGCCAAATGGTTAAGAGAGCCAAGCCTGGAGCCAGAAAGGCCTGGGTTCAAGGCATCTCCAGCACCATGGACAAGTCCTTACATCTCACCATCTCATAGTCCCTGTCTAAGACTCTTGGTTGAAGAAAAGGTGTCAGTGTGGACAGGTAGAGTTTCCTTAACCCAGTGAAGGCACACGTCCAGTACCACCTGCCATACAACTGTGGCCACTCGGTTAGAGCTAAGCTGTCTTGGCCAGTAGATGGATGAGAACCAGCATTCGTGTTGAGCAGGAGGGGGACATGGGGGTAGGAGCCCTCAACCTGGAGTCAGGGTGAACCCCAGCTCTGACACTTACTAGCTGTCTGACTCTGGGCAAAGACACAGAACCTCTCAGGGGCTCAGTTTCCTCACCTTTAATGTGGGGATCATAACTTTTGCCCTCATAGGATCACAGACAGAGAGCTAAGGTCAATTATCTCCACTATACTGTTGAGAGGGAAACATTCTATAAATGTCAAAGCACTCTAGAAATGTGGGTTGTTATATTATTATCAGTCATCTGGATGGTATAACATTACTTGCAGGTTGCTAGCATGGTTTCTGAAATGTGAACCAAGCCTAGAGTGTGAAGTTATTATTAGTGTAATATTATTTAGAAGTAATTTCTTATTATAGTTTTTAAAAGAGCCACCGTATGTCCCCTGGATAGGAGGACAGTCCCAACTGTCCTCTTGTATCAAGTGCAGCTATTTCAGCCTGCTTTAGGCTTATTTTTTAATAGCTGAGCTCAGAGAGTTTCTAAACCTTTCAGGCACAGGTTCTTCCTGACCACGTGAGAAATGGCCTTGCCCAGTACCCTACCCTCCTCTTCACTGAAGGAGGGACACAAGAGCAGATGAGATCACAAAGAGGCCCTCCCAGACGATAACCCACAGGAGACGCTGCCAGTGTCCAGGTGGTGTCAGAGCGTGAGCCCCCTGAGAGCCAGAGCTGTGGCATATTTGTGCTTGGTGATTGACCGACGTCAACAGCCTTCCTTCCTACCTGTTTGTGAGCTGCACCCAACCTGGCATCCTGAAAGGGCATCACATTCTTCTCCTATCATGAGAAAATCTTGAACTTGAAACCGCATTTAGCCTTTCTTTAGAAATAGGAAAATACATGAAAATGTCTGCATTCTGTCAATGACAGCCTTTTCGGATCACAGAAGTGGACCTGGAAGGGACCCTAGGAGGCCACGTGGTCCAACCCCCTCATCTGACAGAGGAAATGAAAGGCAGAGAGATTTAATGACTTGCCTAAGCCAGCAGTAGCAAGAGCAGGATTCAAACCCAGGTTCTCTGAAGCAGTGCTCTCCTCCCAAGGTAACTTTTTATTTGCCATGTACTTACTTTTTAAAATAAATAACAACAGTAAGAACAGTGACATTAGCCAGCATTAATGCAGCCCTATAAGGTCTGCAAAGCACATTACAGATCCTCACTAGGTGTTGTTAATTACCTCCACTTTAGAGAAAAGTCAACTGAGGCTCCGAGAAGTTAACTGTCTTGCCCAGCAGGGTCACACAGCTAAGAATTCAAACCAAACTTGGAGTCCGGAAGACCCAAGTTCAAAAGTTGTTTTGGCCACTTGTTCATTGTGTGACCCTGGAGAAGTCCCTTAACCTCTCTCTGCCTGTATGTCCTCATGTGTAAAATGGGGATAATAACATCAGGGTTGTTGTGCTGATGAAACAAGATAAAACAGTGAAGTACTTTGCAAACCTTAAGGCACTATACAAATGCTAGCTATTATTATTATTATTATTATTATTATTATTATTATTATTATTATTATTGTTATTGCTGCTGCTGCTGCTGCTGCTGCTACTAGGTACAGAGACAATGAATGAACCAACCCCCCTCCCCAAGCAATACCAATGGGAAGGACAAGTGAGGCTGGAAGTGGATGCAGAATAAGCAAAGGGATGATCAATACAAATACACAGCAGAAGATGGATGTGATGTAAGGTAGTGAGGGGGAGGGCGAGCCTGGCAATGCCCAGTTCAGCGGGTGACTCATAGCAGGCGCCTAATGACCGAGTCTACACGTAGAAAGTCAGAATGAGATTTTTATCTGCAGGATGAATAATCCACAGGAAGTATGTGACTTCAAGGTCACATTCTAGGAGAGCAGGGGGCTTCTCTTTGGAGGCATGGTAAAAAAGATTTTTAAAAGAAGACGGAGGGGAGGCAAAACTAAGCATGCCAACTCAGTTCCAAGTGGGCCGATCTGCTTTTGTATCCCGGGCTAATTGGTTAATTTCCTCCTACATTCCCTGTGTTCATCTTCAGAGAAATGAGCTGCTCTGGCCGTGGTGGTTGAGGGGTTAATCCTGGCTGCTGGAGAATGCCCCAAGTCTGTACTCTGTTCATCAGAGCATTAAATCTGAAAGCCCCAGAGAGTCGTGTACACAGGCAGCAAGGGCGATGCTGTAACGGTCTCCATTAAAAATTCATCTCGCAGCCTTGCCACCGTCCTGGCTCTGGCTACGAGGGGAGCTGGCGGGGGAAGATGAGACACCCCATGGTCTTCCTGGCAATTGGAGACACTCCTCAACAAACAGCACCTCAGGAAGAGAATGAAAGGGCAAACAAACCGTGAAACAAATCAATGAGTTCAATTATCTCTCTCCCCTCCTTGCTTTCCTATAGGAAATGTTTCATTCTCAGGGCTGCTCTGAGGGATCCTTTAATGGTGGCCGAGAACAAGAATGCTGCCCGTTCTGGTTGGGCGTCCAGCTGCTCAGTACTGCCTTTAACGGGTCGTAGGCGGGCTCTGCCGGCCCAGGGTCACCCAGTGAAATGTCATCAGAGCCTCTCTCCTGGGCCGTCTACAGGCTTGCCACATGGAGACCACAGAAAGCTTTATGTTGGTTACAGCCACCCTCCGGGGCAGATAACACATTGCATAATTGGCTCGCGCTCAAACGCTATGGCTCCCGTAAACACTGAATTTAGATTTTAGAAGGCAGTTATTATATGGTCATTAAATTCCAATTGATTTTTTAAGGATATGTTTATCGAAACATTAACAACTGTGGAATAGCTAGAGTGAGGAGTAGGCCATCCTCATCATAGTCCTTAAATGCATGGTGACTAATTGGGATCTAAGGCTCTTGTCGCTAATGAGAATACCTGGAGGAGGGAAGGTCCTAATCCAGTATCCTCAAAATGTAAACTGAAAAAAGTCTCAACTTGGTCAAATTTGTTTTTCATCAGAATAGGCTATGTGGCCTATCCATGTCCTGCCTATAAGAGTGTGCAAAGTAACCCATGTTTTCCGTCAGCACCACCTAGCGCAAGTGCCAGGAGACTTTTGTACTCCTTGACTCTGTGGACTAATGGCCTCCCAGAGAAGTCCCTTTAAGATGCCCCAGCCCCTGAAGCCAGGGAAGGTGTGAGGAGACAGAGAGGCATACAGCCCCTCTCAGTGAAAGCCACTGGAGAGTAGGAGAGGCCCGACAAATGTACCTCTTCTGCCCTAACAAGAGGGAGGAGTCACCATCCTCCCAGGAACGAGGACTCTTAGATGTGTTGGCTGAGCTGCTGGGGGGGAGAGATCGCGGTCCCTCTCTGCTGACTCTCTTGTCATGGTCTCTGCCTTTTTAAAAAATTTCATCACTCTCTTTGGTCTTTATATTGCCTCTGTTTCCAAATATATCCTTCCCTTAGAGCCATCCCTTATAACAAAGAATAAAAGAGGTGGGGGGACAGGGTAGGGGAGGAAGCAGTTCCGAAAAACCAGCCCCCACCTCAGTGATTGTGAGAGCAAGGCCCACGGTGTACACGAAGCCTTTGCTGACTGTCCCCAGCTGCCAGGGCCCTTTGGCCTCCCTGGGCTACTGTGTCTAATACAGGTCTATGGCGTGAGAGGGAGTTTTCTATAGTTATGAAATCACAGGCCAGCCCTCAGTTCCCATCCCTCTACTTGGGTTAGTTTTCCCCTAAAAGGCTTCAGTGGTCCAAGGGATTAGGCCTGCAGGGCTGGGGAACCTGCAGCCTCTGAGATGACATGTGGCCTTCTAGGTCCTCAAGTGTGGCCCTTTGACGGAATCCAAACTTCACAGAACAAATCCCCTTGATGAAAGGATTGGTTCTGTAAAACTTGGACTTGGTCAAAAGGCTGCATCCCAGGACCTAGAATGCCACAGATTCCCCACTGCTGGATTAGGGCTTCCTGGTCGTCTAAGTATAAGGATCAGGCTTTAAGGGCCCCTCAGGCCCGACAGAGACTGAGTGAAGAAGAGATCTTAGCAGACCTAGCACTGGATGGGACTGGGAGGCCATCTGGTCAACCTTTCCTTTTACAGATAAAGAAACTGAGGCCCACAGAGGCGAAGGGATTTGTCCTGAGTCACACTGATAAGTAAGTGTAAGAAGGATGTTAACCAGGGTCCTCTGATTCCTTCCCATCCCTGATCCATAAGTAGCACAGTACCCGGCACACAGTAGGTGCTTAATAAATGTTTACTGATGGATTGATTAGTGTTCTATCTTTGCTGACTAGCCTTTTCATGCTATTGTTAAGTCAACTTCTTCTTGTTAAATATTAAATTGTTTATGAATGTCTCATTTTATTCCAATCCACAGCCCGACCAGCTGGACTGGCCCCAAAGTACAATTTTGGTCCCTTTCCAATCACTTGATCCTTCCCTATCTCTCATTAACTCATCAATCTCCTCCAGCCATTCTGACTTCTCCCTTCCAAGACATTTTTTCAAGGCCCAGGCCAGCTTATTAAGTCACAGGTGCATCTTAGACCAGCAGGGCACTTCAGTACTGCCTTCCTCCTCCACGGCTATGAATTACAATCTGCCCGGCCAGCAAAGATCTCTGGGGACCAGCCACGTCGAATTAACTACCTTTAACTCTTCTTTTTCTTCTTAAAACAAATGAGCAAACAAACAAAATTCAACCTCCAAGATACAGGGACAGCAACTAGGGAGAATGCAGGAATAAGTCAGCAATGTATCAAATAGCACTTTTAAAGAACCTACAATGTGCCAGCCATTGCAAGTACAAAGCCAAAAATGAAACCATCCCTGACCTCAGAGAGCTTACCTTCTATTGTAAATAAGTGTGCAGAAAATGTACGCCCCCCCCCAAAAAAAAATCAAGGCAAATATAGGAAGTGTTGTAAGAAAGCTTAGTTTAAGGGTCAGGAGCTTAAAGTGCACTAAGACTTTTGGGACACACTGTATCTCTTTCTTTCTTTCTTTCTTCTTTCTTCTTTCTTTCTTTCTTTCTTTCTTTCTTTCTTTCTTCTTTCTTTCTTTCTTTCTTTCTTCTTTCTTTCTTTCTCTTTCTCTCCCCCCACCCCCACCCCCAGCCTCTCTCTCTGTCTGTCTCTCTCTCCCTCTCACATTAAACATGTTTATCTACGTAAAACAAAAGTAAGTCTTGCTAGTCAGAGACTGTCTGAAAGAAATACCACAAGTCAAAACTGTCTATTAGTTGGAAGCAAATATTTCCAATTCTCTTGACTATACCAAACAGATAAATACCAAGTAGCCTGAATAGTGTGGAGCAAGGGTGCCAGCTGCCCCTGGGGTCTAGTCCCCCAGAAAGCTGGGACTTTGTCTTCTGGAAGTCACAAGGAGCTTGTCTGTCATGCTCTGGGTGGGAGAGCTTGCCTGGGTTAGGTGGGTAATAGGAAGTTATCTCTAGAGTGGGATGAAGGAAATCTTTCAGAGTCCTCTCAGGGACTGCGACATAAAAGGAGGACAACCACAAAACAATATACTACAGATAATGCTTCTACTTATAACATCTTTTTCTCAGTGGGCTGTGGATGCCCCCCCCCCCACAGAGCTGGCTGTAAATTTTTTTTTTAAAGCTTTTTGAGGTTCAAAGGCTTTCAGGTCATTTATTTTTCCCTTTGGTGCACTGTTGCATTTCTCAGGCCTGCCAAGGGTCAGATGCAGCTGGACAGGAATCCTGGGTACTCAAAAGGATTTCCAGTGGGAAGGAAAGAAATGGAGCTTTTTAAAAAATGTATTTTTTCTCCTCTTCCCACCCAGCTCCTGGCTGTAAGGAAGCCTGGCCTTGTGCAAACAGCAGCCCAATGCTGTAACTCTGGGCAGGCTCGAATAGCTCTTCTTGGGTTGCGAGCCAAAAACAAGGCCTTTGAGGGGTCTCCCATTCCAAAGCCTTTAGGTGTGCTGTTAAATAGCATGCAGGGACTGAAAACACTTCCAGTTTTCCAAAATGCACAGTTAAGCTCTTCTGGAGATAAGAGCTGTTAGAAAGAAAAAATCTATCAATATTATCCTTCCTAAGGCTCTGGACAGACGGGGGCTCTTTCTCCAAGTCCATTCCCTGTCCCAGCCATCAAAGGTTACTTCTCTTCTATTTTTAGGGAAATTATTTTAACTAGGATAATAATTATAGAAACGTGTACTGGAAGTGATGAGTCATCAAAAGGACAGGAAATAGGAAACTTTATGTCCTTAAAGGTACAGCAAATAGATGCGGCTTCATGCCACACAAGCCTGCCTTTCACATTCTACCGGGGGAAGCCACACATAAGTATAGTATGTATAGCAAAATAATTATAGGATGCCCAAGCCCAGTCAAAATTCCAAGTTCTTTTTAGCCAAAGTCCCCAGGGTCCCCCAGATGGAAAAGTACAAAAATGAAAGAAAAGTCAGCGCACTGTGGGCCAGGATTTTAAAATGATGATAATTCTTTTACCCTCTTCTGAAGCAACAGCTAAAACCCCACAAAGTATATGTTGGGGCCCAAATCATGAAAGCGATTTGAAACTTAACATAAATGACTTACTGTTACTTTTACGTGCCTTGATTAAAGTTACAGAGGATAATTTCACCAAAAAGTGTTATGATGGCAGATTCAATTCATAAATTCAATATATCTGGTGGGCGATCAAGGGTGGAGAATACAACAGACACTGTTGGACTTGGTCTATGTGTTAGCTTTATGGAATAGCTTCTTCCTTTCTTTTTTATTCCTTGTTCTAAGAGGTGGTTTTCTGGGGAAGGGACAGGGAATTATATGGAGATATGAAGGTGCCATAAAAACATATTAATATATATTTTTTAAAAATGAAAAGATAAGAAATTGTGAATGAATGTGTGAAAATAAAGTGAATGCTCACTTTCTGAAAAGATGCAGTGTTTTTGGCACGAATTTGGATAAAGCACTGGTTAAGCTGTTTATGTCAAAATGTAATGGCCCACAGCAAAAGCATGATAGAATATGGTCCAAAATTGTCTCAGGTGTCTTAAGATACCATCATTAAAGGGAAGCTATCAGATCCCTATATTTCATTGATTTTAAAAATGTTATAATTTTGCATTTAGAATTTTCATAATTATAGGTCGAATGAAATTTCATATTTTACAATTAGAATTAAGTAATGTAAATTTTAATCTGGAACATTTTTGGACATTGTACTTATTATAAGCACTTACTGACTAAATCTAAGAAAATGGGTTAAGTAGTACATTAAATTGCCCTGACCATCAGATCCCTATATTTTAAAGCACAAAATCTGGTCTCCATTCATGACCTCTGCACCAAGCAGGCTGGTTTTACCCATTCACCACTGGCCTCTTTCATCTGGGCTACCTGGGGTCACTGAGATCACAACTTCCCGGGGCCCAGCATGCTGGGCTGGGCTTGCATTCCCTTCCATAGTATTCATCTTTATGTGGTGGAGAAAGAGAGCCTGTCTTGCCTAGGGGTGCTTGTGTATGGGGAGGGGGGAAGGGAAGAGAGAGAGGGGAGAAAACCTGTGTTATATATTGTGACCAATAACACGAGGCTATTCTTCACGGCATATAGAAAACATACTCAAACCATCTGCAGTTTATTTCTTCATCAATGTCTCTTACAGATTTCGGTTCTTGAAAAAAAGAAAAAAAAAAAGCCCGGGAGCCAAGGAACCGAGCGCGAACAACTTTAAACTTGGGAAGTTTAGCTATGTGGCTATTTATGGGGGAAATGGGTTTTCTTGCAGGGAAAATCTGGGAGGAAAAAATTCTCCCCAGGCTAATGTTCGCTGGGAAACATGTAGTATTTTGGTGTGATTCAATATTTTCTTTCATCAGAGGCTCAGAAATTCAGCCCACATGTTAACAGTAATGTCAGCAGCCTACTGTATGTGTTCAGCGTGGTGTCCCTTAGCTAGCTGCTATCCGCTGGGATGGAGCAAAGAGGTGGCTCTGGAGTCCTGCTGAAACAGGGATTCCTGGGCTCCTGCGGGAGTGTGAGGAACTTGGCTGGAAAGCCCAAGGGCTCTGCAGCCACCAGAGCAGAAAGGCACATGGTTCGGGGGAAAAATGGTGGTCAAGGCTGCCCAGGACTTCATTTTGCAGCAGGCTCCGGAATGGGAGAGAAATGTTGTTTTATTAAATGTCGTGTGATTGCCATTCCTTTGCCGGGATCTCCCAATCAAGCTAATTAGATCTGCGTTTGTTAGGGGCAGAGGGGAAGCCTGGAAGCAGGATGACCCTCCAAGCAGGAGGGGCGTCTTTAAGTAGGGAAGGCAGAGCAATGCCTCTCCCCCAGCCACGCTGATCATCGGAAACCCAGAAATCCTCTTACACAACAACTGTTCTGGCAAAGCCCCCGATGTTCCAACAAATATGAAACTGTGCTCGCCATTTGTCTGAGGAATCTCTAAGCATTAATAAACATGAAGAAGAACACTTCTCCCTCCCACTCTCAATGACAGCCCCAAACAAAGACCAGCTGTATTCATCAATGGGTCCTTGTTCTGTGCATAAAGGCTAATTACATTTTACTTCAAGCCTACACATGGAAAACTTTACTGTTTCCATCTTGTCACATTCAGCTCCCGATATTCCAGCTGACAAACGGCAAGGCAAGGATCGCATACAATGAGCTTGGGGGGCTATTAACAGCTTCGATGCCTTCGACATGGGCACTCTGCTGAGTAATGGAGGCCCAGGCCGGTGGGCCCAAGGCACCCCCCACCCTGCGTGGGGTTCCTGCGACCTCCCTGGCCTTCTTCTCAGGAAGCAGCTGTCTTTGTGGGCTATGGAGTTCCTGGGATTAATCCCCACGGCTGTCCGCAGATTTCAGAAACGCTCAGCAAACTATGTTACATAAGCAAGCATCTAAGCTCTACACCTGAGAGCAGACAATTTCAGAAAATCACCAAAGAAGGAGGATGAAGAAATACTTTCTGAAACCTTCAATCTCAGCCTGAAATGTTTTAAGACAGCCTGTGAAAAGGCCTGCCTCAGGAGGTAGAGAATCTGAGAGAACCACTGAGCTCACAAAAGCATGCTTAATCTAACAAGGAATCAGAGGTAGGAAGGGCCACAGCAGATGCGCAGGAGGGAGAGGCCAGAGGTGACCGACGATGAAGTGCTGGCAGAGGCCTCAGAAGCCACGGAGGTTCAGGGTGGTCACCTAGGTAACAAGGATTTGAATTCAGGCTCCTGGACTCTTTCCACTGAGCTACACCCTATCAAGAAATAGTCTTTGACCAAAACAAAACCAAAAACATCGAGCTCCTCCAAACTTGCAATGTTCTTTTCATGGACCTCTGATTGGATCAGGCTCCCTGGAGAGAAAACTCCTTGGGCCAGTGCAGACCTGGGATTATTCTAGTCTTAAGAGTCTTGAGGGGCTGCCTGGGGTGCTGAGAGCATCAGGATCTTTTCCGGGGTCACATGGCCAGGTTGGGTCAGAAGCAGGGCTTGAATCCAGGTCTTCCTGACTAAAGCCACCTAATATCTATTACATTAGCAAATCGGTAAATCACAAACTTCAGTGTTGGCAAGGCTGTGCCAGGGGGGAAACAGGCACATCGTTATGCCCGCTGAGTAAATTTGGAAAGCAATCCATCAATCAATAGACACTAATCAAGACTTACTATGTGCCGGATACTGGGCTAAGCAATGCCACCTTTTTTGTAATGCCATCTAGCAAGACACACAAAGAGTTAAGAAACCTTCATTCCCTTGGACCCAACGGACCACACTAGTAGGACCAGACCCAAGGGATGGGGGAAAGAGACCTGGTTGTACAAAAAATATTTATAGGTGGTTAATTTTTTATAGTGAAAAAGTGAAAATACAAAATTATACGGCCAATGATGGGGGAATGTTGAATAAATGATGATATATTGGTGAAATGGAATAATCTCATGCTCCAGCAACAAACCAATATGACAAATCTAATGAAATGCAGCATCGACGACAATAATTATCGGAACGGCTCATGTTCACACGGAGCTTTAAGAGGAGCAAAGTGCTTCACAGTAGTATCCTGCTTGATCCTCACAACGCTGGGAGGTAGGGGCCTTCCTTAGCCCCACTTAAATGAGGCTGAGGGAGGGGCAGCTAGGTGGTACAGTGGATAGAGCACTGGCCCTGAAGTCTGAAGGACCTGAGTTCAAATCCAGCCTCAAACCAAACACTTGATAACTTACTAGCTGTGTGACCCTGGGCAAGTCACTTAACCCCAACTGCCTAAAAATTTACAAAAATAAAAATTAAAAAAAAAATGAGGCTGAGAGAGGCTGAACTTTCCCAAGGTCAAAAAGTTACTAAGCGGCAGAGAAAGGATTTGATCTGGAGTCAGGAAGAGGGGATGTGGTCACTGCCTGACTGTGTTATGAAAACAAAAAGATAACACCTTTAGAGGACAGTGACAGAAACAACTGGGAAGCCAGTAAGGTTAGGGGTCCAATGGGTTAGTGCACAGCAAGTAAGAATGGATTTTACATTTTATAATAAAGTTTTACTGCATTAAAAAATGTAAAAACCAATCTTGCCCCATGAGCTACTAAAAAATAACAAACAAATAGGTAGCTGAGCTGTGCCCCTGGGTTAGGAGTCGACAGCTCAGGGTGAGGGGTCAGCTCCAGCTTTCCCTTCTTCTCCATGAAGTCTTTCTGTTGCCCTCCCCAAATTCCCTTGTATCAATCTATGTTTCTAGCTGTAAACATCACATCATCTGGTTAGATTATAAACTTTCTGAGGGCAGGGTCTGTGTTTCCCTAGCACAGTACCATGGGCACATAGGAGGTACTTAACTTTGGAGACAGAGGCAGGCTTCTTTTTGTTTTTGCAACCTTGTATCAATGTCTTAAGTAAGTAGGCACTTACACGTTTGTTGGATGAAAACAAGTTAGTGTTATTCTTAGTAAATTTTATTTTTATCTAAATCTAAGTATCAAAATACAAATAGTTTATAAAGATTTTGTTAGGTGATTTTGTGTTCCTATTTGCTGAATTAAAGAAAAATGCTTTGTAAATCTCAAACATCTCTATAAATGGAACTTGTGAAAAGTCTGAGAAATTTTTTTCTAAATAACATAGGTGTAGCAAAAACGATTCAGGCGTCAGATGTTCTGATAAAAGAACAAAGGATTGATTTTTTTTTTAACAAAAAGTCAACAAAGCTCTCTAAGATAGCTGTCCCACAGTTACAAGAATAAAGATTAAACAGAGAGAAAAAAACCCAGAACATGAAACCCTGGGGTTTTGTCAGTTGCTCAGGCAGAAGAGAGAAAAGAAATCTAGAAAATGGGGAACTTTAAGTGAAGCACCCAATTTTGGGCACACGGACCTCAGTGAAGTGAGCAGAGCGAGGAGAATCATGAAAGCAGACAGAACAGGGACAAATAAAGACTTAAGAACTGTCCAAGCCAATGGCCAGCCATGGTCAGTCCCAGAGGGCTGGGGAGGCTTGATAGTGGCCTCCATTTCTGGATGTGGTCAACATAAAATTTGTTTTTACTCGACTACGTATGTTTGTTACAAGGTCCCCCTCAACACACTCAGTGGGGCTGGGGGAGGCGGGAGGGAGAGAAAACAGAGGTTTGTTCTTTGAAAAACAGTAACATTTAATTTAAAAGTGATCACTAATAGGACATCTTATGGAAAATCTATCACGCTCTCAAAGAAATATGGACACACAGACCCTGGTCTAGAAAAGCCGTAATATTTTGACTCCAAGAACTGATAGCAAAAACTCATGGTCCATGAGGAGGGATACTGCCTTGGGATCCCCAAATATGGCTCTCCTGCAGACGAATGGAAGCTCCCAAATAGCACAGCTTTCTTTCTTTCTTTCCTTCTTTCTTTTTAAAATAATCATCATCACCTGAAGAAGTATTTGGTACAGAGAACTCCCAGGGGAGGAAATTCTCTCTACCAACACAAGCTGCCACCTTCTCTACAACACATAAGCCCTTGAGAGTTGTCCAGAGCACTGAGAAGTTAAGTGACTTGTCTAGGGTCACACAGCCAGTATGTGTCAGGTAGGCCTTCAACTCAGGTCTTCTTTGGTGAGGTACGTGGCACATATTAAGCGCTTAAGAAATGTTTATTAATTCTAGGCCAGCCCTCTATCACTACACCCTGCTGCCCCTCACAGAGTCCACACTTAATAAGTGCCTGATGACTCAACTGATTTTCATTCTAGCTCTGGCCCTAACTTTTCCGCTAATCTTTAGTGAGTCAGTCAATAAACATTTATTAAATGCCTGCTGTGTGCTAGGCACTGTGCTAAGCACCCAGGATACAAAGAGTGACTTCCTGCCCTCAAGGAGCTCACTATCTAATGGGGAAGACAACATGAAAACAACTCTGTCCAAATGAGCTACTGATGGGGTAAATGGGAGAGAGCCAACAGGGGGAAGCCTGAGAATGAAGGGGGAATCCAAAAAGGCTTCCTGGAGCAGGTGGGATTTCAGCTGGCTCTTGAAGGAGTCCCAAAGAGCTCTGGTTCCCTGATTTTTATTGTTTATTCCAGCCTCCAAATTCCACAATTCAACGATTCCATATAACTTAATTAACCAGCAAAGCCAATATTCAAATGAGGTTCTATCATGTGGTCTCTCCTTAGATAGTGAGCTCCCTGAGGGCAGGAAGTCACTCTGAATATTCCTCGGTGCTTAGCATAGTGCCTAGCATCTAAATTCTAAAAATTAAGTGCAAATAATCTGAGCGTACATTTAGGTTATGCTTCTGCGAGAATAAATAAAGCATAACTCAAACAGGCAATCCGATCCTGGCCGCCGCAGTGAGATCAAAACAACCTGTTTTGATGAAGCCTGGAAACGTACACACAAAAATCCAGATACGCCACCTCTGCCGAGGGGACCTTCCCCTTCCTCACTTCCACCTTGTTACTTCCCTGCTCCAAAAGCCCCAGGGGCTCCCCGTTGCCCCCAGGACAGAAACAATTCCTTCTCCCATCTCTGAGCCTTTGCCCCAGCTGTGCCCCATGCCTAGAATGCCCTGGTAGCCTCCTTCAAAGCGCACTTCAAATACCACTACCTACTTCAGCCTTTCCTGATTCTCCCAGCCCCAGATGCCCTAACTTCACTTGTCTCTGTGTTGTTGAGCTTGTGTCTCTTCTATAGAATGGAAGCTCCCTGAGGGCAGGGACTGTTTTGTCAGTCTTTGCATCTCCAGAGGCTAGCAAAGGGCCTGGCCCACCACAGGCACTTCAGAAGTGATGGTGGATGATGGAATTCCATTCAAGGAGCCTTTAATAAGCATCCCTTCTAGGTGTCAGGTGCCATCCTAGATCCTGGACACAAGGCAGACACAGAGAAGGCACAAGGGATCGGCCAAGCCCATTTGAGCAGGCAGGAGTACTGCCTGGAGGCGTCAGGAAAGGCCCAGGCAGGAGATGGGACCCTCGGCAGAGGGACTGTGAAGGGGCTCGCCGGCAAAAGAGTGACCTTTCTGTTGGCTCCTCCAGGCTTCCTGGGAGGACAGTGACCTGGTCAGACCCACACTTTAGGAGTGTCGAGCTGGCACCTGTGTTGATGGTGGCTTGAGAAGGCGAGAGCCTCCAGGCAGGAAGAACAATTGAGGGGCTGGGCCTAAACCAGGGGGTGCCCGTTGGCTGGAGAGCACGAGACAAGGCATGGAGGTATGTCACAGGGAAGTCATGAGGTGCGAGGGCCGCCGCATGGCTCGGGCGCCAGCTGCTACGCTCTGCCCTGGGCACACAAAGACAAAAATGAAAACATTCCCGGTGCCCGAGGAGTTTACATCCAACTGAGGCAAAGCGATATGGAGGCAGATAAGTTAATTAATATAAAATACCTACAATGTGAGAAGTGACCAGCACCTCCTCATGTCCCCTCGGGGCGGACGGGCCAATGCGGGCCCAGAACGTGCTGAAGGAAACAGACAGACACACAGAAAGGATGATTATTCTCATCCCAAGGTGTCTTCCCTTGGATGGAATCACAGACGCAGTCTTTCTGTTGAGTAGAGAGGCCCACCGCCACATGCAAAATAAGCTACAAGTGACATAAATGTGATCGACTCAGGATCACAGTGGCCTGGATTTGGAGCTGGAAGGGGGCCTTCATCTAGCCCACCTCCCCTTCTCCCCTAGTTTATTATAAAGAAACTGAGGCCTTCTCAGGAGCACCATGGTGCTGGAGGCAGAGAAAATGGGTTCAAATCCTGCCTCTGACACTGACTCCCTGGGTGACCTTGGATAAGTCCCTCCACCTTCCTGGGCCCCAGTTTACTCATCCGTAAAATGAGAGTGTCTCGTCTGAGGTCCCTTCTAGCTCTGGACATCTGGTGCTATCCGCTGAACAAAACAGGACACATCTGCACACATCACACGGCAACCTTCAGAGTCTGACCACCTTCCTGGTTGCCTCTGACCCTCTCCTGGAGTGGCCAGGCTGGGTGATGACTAAGAAAAAGAACTCTATCCACTCAACCATCACGGGAACCAAGGGACCCTCGTGAACATCCTCGGCCCCAGTGCGCAGGCTGGGTCGTCACGGCATCACACAAGCCAAGAGCCTCCCAGTCCAGGCGACGCTCCCGCCCTCCAAACCCAACAGAGCAAGCGCGCAACGGCAAGGCAGGAGAAGAGAGACATCCGTGGGCACAAACGCCCATCAAGGGCAACAGGAAGCCTGCAGGGACAAGGCGGCGGGCAAACTTACTTTGCAGTAGTTTCTTCATCATATTTGGTTTTCAGGTCAAATAATTCTGTTCGAGTTTTTTCCAGGGCTGAAAGGCAGAACACAAACAGATGAAATTTGGAACAGTGGCTTCTAACTGCTAAATTCAAATACAAACTCCTTTTTCCTCCCTTTACTGGGTGTTCTACCTGTCAAGTAAAACTCGGGACTTTGCTGTTTTGGTTTTTTTTTTTTAAATCAATTACATTTCTTGGTTTTTTGGGTTTTTTTTTTTTTGCAGGGCAGGAGGGCTGGGGTGGTGGTGGTGGAGTTTGCATGATTTCATAAAGGCCTTTCCAGATTTCTTGACATTCTCCATATTTTTTGGCCATAAAGGCATCACAGTATTCCATTACATGCATGTATCACACTTTATTAATTATTCCCCAGTAGTTAGACATTGACAGCTTGCTTCCAGTTTTTCATAAACTACAAAAAATGCCCTTATGAAAATCTTTGAAAAGATAGATAGCCTTTTATTTTTGATAACTTCTTTCAGGGAAAAGTCATAAAAACAGAAATAATTATTGGGTGGAAAAGTATGATTACATCTATAACTTTTGCTTCACACTGTCATATCAGACTCTAAAAGACTTAAGGAAGGGGCAGCTAGGTGGTGAAGTATAGCACCAGTCCTGGAGTCAGGAGGATCTGAGTTCAAATCCAGCCTCTGACACGTGATACTTACTAGCTGTGTGACCCTGGGCAAGTCACTTAACCCCACTGCCTAGTGAAAAACAAAAACAAACTTAAGGAGTAATGTGTGTACTTGTTTGACCACAACCCTGCCAGCACTGAGCTTTCGTGGCTCTGTTTATTTCTGCTAAGTTGATAGGGTGTGAAGGAGTGTCTCCAAGATTTTATTTGCATTTCTTTAATAGTGACCATTTTTTCAAATGTTTATTAATAACCTGTGTTTCCTTTCTTAAAACCTGCACATATCCTCTGATACTTTATCTACTATAGACTGGGAGTTACCTACATAAATTTTTAAACACTTTTTTGTATTTTGATATGAAGGCTTTATATGTCATATTTATCATAATTATTTTGCAATTATTTTTTCTTTTAAAAAATTACACATTTTTCATTGTATAGATTTACTTTCAATGTAAACAAGCACATTTATCTTGTCTCTAATAATTCCTTTTATATGAGGAATAGGAAAAAACTATCATCTTTCCTCCATCATTCACATAAGTACAGTATTCCATTTCCCTCCATATTTTTGATGGCTCTTATGCTGAAGTTTAGTATCCGGCTGAAATCTACTGAATTACATGGTGGGAAATGGACATCTCAATACATTTCTCACTGCCGTGCAGCCCAAATTTCCCAATTACGTTTGTTGAATAATGAATCTCATTTTAATGAACTCACTTTTCACATTACATAAGTTAAATCAATCACTAATTCTGAATAAGTATTTGACTGAACGTCTAGAGTATTTATTCTCTTGTACTGAGCTATTTCTTTATTTTCCCCAGTATCAGATAATTTTGATGAGAAATACTCTGTAATATATTTTAAAGTTTAGTCATGCAAAGTCCCCTCATCAGCTCCCCCTCCCCCTGCCCCAGTCTAATCCTTTTTATAGTCTTTTCTACTTTAATTTTTTCATGGAAATTATGATTTTATCCAGCACTACAGAGAAAACTCTTGGTATTTTGACTGACACTGTGTCAAATATGTACATTTAGGGAGTACTGTCCCTTTGACTATATAATTCTACCTATCCTTGAACATCTAATTAATTAGGTCTTCCATATATGAGGAAAATTGATGGAGAAGGGACTAGAATCCTGATGGAGCCTTAGAAGCGGGGATGGAAAAGTTAGAGCATTTTATGAACTGAAATTCATTTAACTCAAACATAGTTACAAAGCAAGTCTAGCTGCATTGGCACTAGTATACAAGTCACTATCTATCATGTTTTAAAAATTAACTATGAAAAAAATTTCACATCACCTTTTTGGAGACAGCTTCTTCAGACTATTAAAGGCTTGCTATTAGCAGTTTCCTGAAGCCTAATTCATAGCAACCGGAGTTCTGTTGCCACAGGTAATGTATTATCAAAGTGTTTTGGGAGACAATTTGGAACAATTCATGAAAATGTACAAAATGATCCGTACCCTTTCATCTGGTGATCCCACTCACGACTGGGTTTATATGCCAAGGAAGTAGAGGGAGGGAAGGAAGAAGGGAGAGAAAAAGATAGATAGAGACTATCTATATAAAAACACTGACAGTAGCTTTGTCGATAAAAGTCAAAAACTGGAAACAAACCATGTACCTAATGAGGGGGGAAAGGCTCTACCAAACCAGCCCAGATGCATGTAATGGAATAAATGCTGTTATACTTCATGAAATGACAAATACAAAAAACTCTGATCAATATGGAAAGACACGATCTGAAGTGATGCAGAAGGAAGCCAGGATAAGCAAAAGGAAAATCCAGAGAACAGTTATAAATCTGTAAACGAGGACAACAATGTAACCAGGGACCAATAAAGCACAACAGATCCCAGCTCCGCCCCGTCCAGCACCGGAGCGCCTGAAGGCCGTGTGGCAGCTTAGCCCGGTCCCAGTTCCTATTCTGGTTTGCCCCTTAGTGGGGCACAGCCTTTGGACAGGTTTTATTGTGGTGACATTGACGTTTGCCTGTTTGTGGTGAAACCCAACTTATCCATTCAAAGAATTAAGTTAGGGGGCAGATAGGTGGCACAGTGAAGAGAGCATAGGCCCTGGAGTCAGGAGGACCTGAGTTCAAATCCAACCTCAGACACATTAACGCCCACTAGCTGTGTGACTCTGGGCAAGTCACTTAACTCCAGTTGCCTCAAAAACCCCAAAAAACAAAAATAAAGAATTAAGTAAAATTGGAATTCCTGCCACTCAAAAAGCAGCACTAATGGTGATGATGGCAATCACAGATATTCACATCCCACCTGATGGGCCACAGAGGCAACGCGTGAGCCATCTCTTCCACCCCCTCAGAACCAATCTGTGAGGTGCCTATTTACAATGATTATTTTCCCCATTTTACACAGAGGAAGACCGAGGCTCAGACAAGTTAGAGGACTTGCCCATGGTCACAAAGCCAATCACGTCAGAGGCAGGATCTGAACCCGGGTCTCCTTGCCATCAGGACATCTGCTCCCTCTCCTAGAGACCTCCCTCCGTGTCATCGTCCTCAGAGTCATTGGAATAAGGGTAGAAAGAATAACACTGTTCCTGGGGGACGAGGAGAGGGAATGTGCAAGGAGGGGCTGTCCCACCTCTGTATTAAAGCTCAGCGTAATCTTTACTGGAAATGCCTGCAATTCAATGCAGTTACATTCAGCAGACACAAATGAAGTTTCTCCTGTGTGCTGGGTACTGGGCTGGGTGCTGGGGATACGGGACCCAAAGGAGCAGTCCCTTCCCCTACGGAGCTTATGGGCCATGGGGGAAGGCAGTGACATCATTCAGGGACCAAAGAGGGACCGCAGCAGGTCTCTGTTCAGCTCCTACCACGACAACTCCTCAAAGCTGGGGTGAAGGAGAGAATTAATGCCAAAGCCTTCCACTGGCAGGAAAGACTCTTACTAGAGGGCAGGGGAGAGAACACAACCATCATCATTTCTGCTCTTTTCCCAGACCCCCCCATCAGAGCACAAATCTAAGGTTAAAGGAAATAAAAGAGCAAACCTGTCTGCAAAGTTTGAACTTTATGCTCTGCTTCCTCCAGCTTGGAGGCGGTAGACATCTGTGTTTCTTGCAACTTTCTGAAAAAAAGGAAGAGAATGAAGCCAAATTGATGATCGTGTTTACCAAGGTGAATGCATGGTGTGCTTGTGAGCTGCAGTGATCAGCTATCTCAACTGCAATCATGCAGCTGGCGCCAGCCCCTCTACAAAATACCTGCAGGAAATCAGCACACCATCCCATCGTCTTTCATGTCGGGGGGGCCTGCTCATTAATGATTTCAACCAGGCGCCCGTGTGCTCTGGGTTGCCCACTGCACCACGCGAGGCGTGGGGCATCTTACCTATGGAGGAAGACATCAGGATGCGAGCTTGGCCCAACAGAACCTGCTCTTGAAAAGCCAGGCCTAGTTTTAAAAACTTGCTTCTGGGCCCACTGGCATCCCAGGTGAGCACCAGGAGAAAGAACTTGCCCACCCAGGGAAGGAAGTGGTGGCTGGGTAAAATAGCTCTTCTTAGGATGGCCGGGGGGGGGGATTTCTAATCGCCCTCCACAGCCATGCATCTCAGCACCACTCCTTCCTTATCTGGGGTGAGGGCTTAGGGAGTCTAGTTCAGACAATATGGTCCAAGCCCTGCTATTGTGATGGAGGGAGCAGAGACTGGATGGTGGAAGGGCCTGGGCAGAGCGGGTGCCACTGGGACCAAGCCCCCTCATTAGACAGATGAGGGGGGCGAGGCAGTGAGACTTCTAACTCAAGTTCTTGGACTTCCAATCCCTGGAGCTCTTAGCCTCAAATCTGCCTGTTTTGTAGAGTTACCTTTGCTAATTTCCTGGGGTTAAGTTTGAGAGCTGTTTTAATTTGCATATCCATGAATGACTTGAAGCATATGAGAAGGTAGCTCCCTTCTCTTCTTTGGAGAGGTAGGGGACTACAGGTATGTAACAATACATACAATGCCACACTTTCTGGATACACTGGGTGCTGAACTGGCCCCTCCCCCTTATCATTATCATTATTGTTATTGTTACTATTATTTCTTCTTTTAAACAATGCATAGTTCATAGGCAATGTGAAGTTGGGGAAACATTGGGAGGTGTAGGTGGCATAAAGACAAAACATATCAATGACAATTTGTTTACAAATAAGAGTTCTCTAATCAGACTGTCCCTTCGACAGTCTTTCGCTGACATATCCATGTGGACCCAATGTCAGAGCAAGAAGGGAGGGGACCACTAGGAGACACTTACTCCAACTCTCTTCAGTTTTTTGCCTTCCTCCCTTCCTTTCTGTCTAGACCTGTGTTTCCACTGGCATAGGGAACTTCTGGGATTCCCGTCTCTGCAACAAGCGTTTGGGCGTCACAATGGATGACGTCCCAAGCACACATAAGTTTGAATGCTTTCAAGTGGAACGTCCAAGGAAAACTGCGATCTGCCCAAAGCAGCCCCTGCCTCCTGGCTGTTAGGTACCTAGGGAATGGAATCCGTGGGAATCAATCTGGACTTTCAGGAGAATCACTCCATTCTCCCCGGAGCTGAACTCAAGTTTCTCCAACATATGTATTGTATATGCAGTTCCCTGGATTGGGTAGGGCGTCAGTCTTAATCTAATTACATGTTTTCTTTTTAATCAAGCACTTAAAAATATTTCCTGTCGCTCAATCAAGTTAAGGGAGAAGTTTTGGGTTTGTGGGAGGGTTTTTTTTAAATTCAAATTTCTGTAATTTTTAGCGGCTTCTACAATTCAGCTCTTTTGATTTGAGGAAATATGAATCTCCATCCCATGAGATCAGGGGCTCTTAAGCATTTCTGCATCATAGTCCCTTTGGCTTTAGGGAGGCCTACGGACCCCCTCCCTCAGAACTACAACAGATCACAAAGGAATCCAATCACATTGAAAAGTAGGTAGCTAAAAAACCCTTCCTTCCAAAAAAACAAACCAGTTCACTGATGCCACCCCCAGGTTAGGAACCCCTGAAAAATGGTTACTTTTAAAAACAATTCTCCCTTCCTTCTTTCATCTGTGAGTGGGTGGGGAAAGGTGGGTCAAATTCAACCAGTCACACACAAGCTTCCTCCCACCCCAAACACACACATAGAGTACCCTTCCCCCACTTCCATCAACAAAGTGACTTAACTCACCCCAGGCCCAGAACTAACTCTATTATACACTTGAAAGGCCGAGCATTAAGGCAAACAGGAGAAAACTACATGAGGGTCCTAGCCTATTCTGAGCTGGGCACATACAAGTGAATTGTTTTCTGATTTACTGGAAAAGAAATGTCATCAAAATTCAGAGGTCGACCTCAGTCCCAGAGCTTACTACAATGAAATAACTACCAGGAAACTGCTATTCTCCCAATTTCCTTGGACTATTATTTCAATTTATGGTGGAATTGTGGGAAAATGTGACCAAGACTCATGCCCTTCAGGGCCCATCAGCAAAGGGGAAGAAATATGACAGCTGGTACCATGCTTTGTAGGCTGTCCCGACTCCCCCAAAAGAAGAAAGGGAGGCTAAGATGAGTCTGGGAGCTCGCAGGATTTTCATTCATGACCTGGTTTGGTTTCTCCAGATTCACTTTCATAGCTGCCTTGCTGAGTGTCAAAGTTGGCTGGAAAATGACTTTGTATGAAAAACCAGAGAGGGCCAACGCCTGGGTAGTTCCCTTCCTCCACCCAAGGAAGAGTCCTGCTGGTAACAGCAAGTAGGAGGCCAGGCCCCCTGCTCTGCTGGGTGTGCACACACACAGGCACACATACACGCACACACACACACACAAAACCACATGCCGAGGCACGCCCGTGAGCACACGCACACACAAGCTGATGCACCCCCACGTACACTCACCTCTCCTTCTCTGCAAAGTCATTTTGTAACTTCTGCTCCTTCTCAAGAGCTATGTTCTCTGCTTGGTTCTTCAGGGTCTGCTCATATTCCCGGATTTTCTCTTTAAGTGCTTTGATCGTGACCTCTAGAAAAGGGAGGGGAAAACTCAGGTTAGAGAGATGCCTGCCAGTCCTGCTCCACACGCTCTAGAAGCAGCCGGAGGCCATGCAGCTGGCCTGCTCCCTGCATTGGAAACCTTCCCTCTTCGACTCTGACATAAAATCGATGGCTATGAGTCCCTTTGGAGACCTTTTACTCCCTAAATGTTAAATTGAACTTTAAGTGTTTAGGTTGAGCAGGATCAATGGATTTTGCTGGGAAGGAGAACTCAGGTTTCTCTAACACAAGTAGAGGAAAAAAAAAATCAATGGTAAAATATAATATCATCTTATCGATGAGTCTTAAATTAGCTCCCTCTAGATTAATACAGTCCGAGTGTGGGCTTCACTCTGTGCTTAAAACAAGAAGAGCCTGGCTGGTTCCTAATGCTGCGCTCAAGAAGAAAGCCGCAGCGTTTGGATGGTGGTGCCTTCCACCAGCCGAATTCGTTTTTCTGAATGTGGGCGACATCATGGTGAAGCTTCACAGGTGATCTGGGCTGGCTGGGCTCCACCTGAGCTCCCCAGTGACACATGAGTGAGCACAGCAGCAGGGAGGCCACCCGCCATAAGAAGCTCCAAAACGCACTTTCACAGCCATCTTACTGAGTGTCAAAGTTCACCAGTCAAGACACAAGGGTGGGCAGAGCTGCTGCAATGTAAGCAGGGAAAATGGGCCCACCATTAGGGAATGGGTGAGATGGGGAGAAACTGGAAGTGTCACCTAAGATAAGGTGAAGAAAGAGGCAACCATGGTAGGAAGGAGAAACACCAAGCAGATTCCACTTCCCCCAGACCAGGGAGCTGGCCTGCCCACATCTGCACCCCGAGAGGCCTGGATGGGAAATGTAGCAATAGCAATTCCACATTTACACCTTCTATCAGGACAAATGGGAATGAAGACTTGATGAGCAATTCAGGCTTAGTCTATGCACCCAGAAAGTTCATCCTGTGATCATAGCCTGAGAGCTGGAAGGGACCTTAGAGGTCACCCCACACTCCTTTGAGGAAACTGAGGTCTGGAAAAGTGAGAGTGCCTTCCTCAGAGCTTCACAGGAAAGATCCTGAGATCACAGCCAGGAGCTGAGGACCTTAGCATCCACAGAGGCTAACTCCCTCATTTCACAGGTAAGGAAACTGAGGCCCAGAGAGGTCCCTTGACTTTCCCAAGGTCATCCAACCACTAAGTGTTTGAGGTGGTATCTGAATTCAGACCCTCCTGACACCAAGCCTAGACATTATTCACTCTGCCACCTTGCTTCCTTCCAACAGGATGGTGCAAGGGTGAGATCTAATGATCTGTTCTTATCTGTAGACAGAGGTTAACTCCAAGGTTAAAGCTGGGTCTGTGCTCTAAATACGAACCTTCTACTGACTTCTCCCAGATGTGTAAAGTGGCCCACTTAAGCTGCTCAGGTAACCAGTCCACAGGCCATCAATGTTTTAAGCCAACTGACCACGCAATTAATAGTCACAGCTCTTCACTGATAAAAGCTATCGCCTTTCTTGGCCAAAAGAAGGATCAAGTTTTACTTACAGGAAAAACCATCTGGGGAGTTTCTGGGGGAAAGAAGGGGGAGATGGCCATTTCCTCTTCTTTTGGTATTTCTGGTCTACGAGACGTGCGCTGGAAGGCTGGGCAGTGGGAACATCTCCGAAAGAGGCTCTTCTCTGAGCAGGGTCACATGTCTTGGGGAAATGGTTCTGATGGGAAGCACTAAAAATGGTCACCTCTGTGACACACGTAGCCCCGGGAGCACCTCAAGAGAACTGGGCCAAGACTACCTTCTGCAGAGCAGGGCCTGAACCTGCACAGGTGCCCCCGGGAGCCCCGCTGGCATCATCCCCAATTTAGTTTCATGGACTTGTGACTTCACTGGAGGAAGCCAGTAGCACCTGTCAAGGTAGATCTGAAACTTCTGCACTCTGGTTTTTAGAAAGTGGCCTGAGATGACGAGAGATGAAGTGACTTCCTCAGGACAAGCCAGCCTATGCCCTGAGCAGAAATCTTCCTGCCTCTGAGGCTGGCTCTCTATTCACTACATCTCATAGCCTCAGATAAATGCATACAGAGAGTACTAAAGGGTCCCCACCAGTGGTGGCCCATGAACTGATCCTTGAAGGAAACAAGGGATTCACGAAAGTGTTCAAGGAGTAATGTGTTCCCACAACAGCAAATAGAACGGGTGGACTGGAATGTAGCATGTGTCAAGGGGAAAGAATATAATGACAACGAGGATAATAACAGCTAACATCTACACAGCACTTACTACGTACCGGGCATGAGAAGCACTTTATAAGTATTTTCTCATCTGATCATCACAACTCTGGGAGGCAGGCACTACTGTTATCCTGAGTTCACTGATGAGGAAACCAAGGCAGGTGGAAGTGAAATGAGTTGCCCAGGGTCACACATTTAGCAAATGTCTGGGGCCAGATTTGAACTGAGGTCTTCCTGACTCCAGGACTGGAGCTCTATCCACTACACCAGAGAGATAACAGGAAACAAAACTGGAAGAGGAGGCTAGAATCAAATGTCAAGCTGAGGAACTTGTGTTTTACCCTTAAGAAAAGGAGGGAGCCGCCAAAGGGCCTTGAGAAGGAAAGCAAAGAAACGTCGCTGGATGTGTGCTTCAGAAAACCGTCTGAGCGGCGGGAGCACCTTTCCTGGCATTCGGGATAACACCCCTGCCCAGAACCTAGAGTCTGAAATCTAGGAGATACAGCTTCATCAGTTTTTCTTAAAATCTTTTCTGAAGACACTTGAGTCCAGAAGAAGCGAAACAATGCGTCTTCTCCCCTCCTTCCCAGCCTCTCCCCAACCCGCTGAGCCCCTGCTCAGAGCTGGCTGGAAAAAACCCACAACCCCAACAACCCTGGCCCATTGTGGAGGATGTCGTTTTGACAGGGAAACAACAAGCCTTCTGGGAAAAGGGACAACCGGTCGCTAAGTGAGTACACTTCGTTTTCTGGTGCAGGAAAGTGGGTTTTTGGTTGCCTTTTCTTTTTTAAAGGAAGAAAAACCAAAAGCCGTTTGTCCAGGGAAGAAGCTTAGCTCCTCCTGGACCTGGCTGGGCAGCAGCACCAAGAAGGTGCTTCTGCTGAATTAATCATGAGCCAGCAACATGAACAAGGAACCAGGAGTGCTTAAGCACACAGACAGGCCCAGGATGAGTCCAAAGCCTTAATGTATCTGCAGCAATTATTCAATGACTTACTGGCTGGACTCCTTTGATCAGCGGCGGGAATTCTGACAGGTGGTGCCTGCCTGGAGGCCAAGGCAGATCCTATCACCCCATGAGAGAGGAAGCATTTGAAAGGACTCCTGATCCATCCTGTCAGGAGGCCACAAAATCGCACCCAGCTCCCAGGACAGAAGAGTGGGAGAGGAGCGTTCTCATCACTGCCCTTCAATGGCCCCGCCTGGACTTAATGAAATGCAATTAAGGCTCGTCTCAACAGTCCTAGAAGGGCACTTAGGGGCCCAAAAAGTGCCCAAGAAGAGCGCCGGGGAGCAGCCTACCTTGATTTTTCACTTCAGCAAACTCTTTGTTGTATTCCTCCAGGGTCTCCCTTAGCTTCTGGTTTTCAGTTTCAATATCGTGCATGCGCTGGACCTTGAGCTGGAGCTGCTGCCCGAGGTCCAGGGCTGGGACCGGATCTGCGGGATAGGGGAGGGAAGCAAAGAGAAGGATTGGCTTGGACTGTGGAACCCTCAGTGGCCACCATCAGGTGGGGAGCTAGAGGTGCTTGGGAAACCCTGCTGTGGCTGGGGGGCACTACATGGAGCCATGGGCGGCTTCCTCGCTCTGCCGGACAAGGGGCTGGGGAAGGAGGGGCAGCTCAGCACCCCACTTTCCCCGCCGTTATAATTGAGTACCTCACAGTCAGGGCTTCCCTTGGAGAGCAAAGTGAGCTCCTGATCCAGAGAAGCCCAGAGAAGGGTAGGTGATGTAGGCGGCAGCCACAGGCCCCCCACACAATGGGGCACTCTCCTATCATTAAAAAAAAAAATGCATATACTCTTAGTGCCAGACGGTTCTGCTCCGTGGTGCAAAGGTATTTATTTTGTGAGAAGGCACATAGGTTCCAGTGATAGCTTAAAAGGCTGCCGAGGGCCGATCCCACGAGGCCGTGTTGGACACACAAATGTCTCGATTCAGAGCTGAGTTAAAGGGTTTGCAACACAACTATTACCACATGACAATTCAAGAGCAGGATTTCCATTCTTGGATGCTGATTAAAAGACAAACACACCTGATGGCAGCAGCACAAAAAGCAGCAGAGAAATGCTAATGCATCCTGAGTCCCAAGGCGGGGTGGCAGTGGGCTTGGGGGTGTGGATCTCCTGAGGCCACACAACTGGGCCTTGAGTTTCCACAGATTTTTAGAAGACGCCAAGGTAAAACTCCCTCCAAATGATGGAAAACACTGCGGCTTTACAAAGATCACGATTATGAAGGAATCAGGCTGACCTTTCCATCTTGCATCTCCTTCGGTAATGAACAACAAAGACCACGAAGTCAAACTGTGAGGTATTGGGAGACTCGGCCTCTGACAGGGTTAGCAACCCTCAGAGAGGCGAGGAATCGAGTACTTTGGACAAATTAGAGAGAAAATGTCCCTTCTGGTCACTGGATCAACTACTCACTCAGCCCCCGACACAGAGTCCACTTGTTGGCCTGGCTCGAGTGAAGCCACAAGCCCCTGATATGTCACCCTAGGCCAGGGGACCTTTGGCAGCTGTTCTCAATTATCACCCTCACCGCCACAAACGTCACAAATGAGCACGATGACAGTGTCTGGGCTGGGTCCATCAAAACATAAAGAGTTGGGGATGCTAACTTTTGATACAAATTCTATGTGGCATCTACAATCAGATTTACTCACAGAAAACAAATTTCAAAATGAAATGAGAACCAATATCCATAGATTTTTACAGCACTTAATCTTAGGTTTTGCCTTTACCATTAATTCAGCACAAATTAGAAACCCTTTAAATGTTCTGCTAGCGTCTGGACTCGATCGTTTTTCTTCTGCTGCCTAAAAGGCAATTACAGTCCACCTGCTGGGCACCGATGGGGTGTTTCCTTTGGAATTCTCAGCCTCAGTCTGAGTTGTAGAATGCTGGAGTCCACCGGGCTTATAAAAGATTATTGAATACATTTCTCGTATGGGCGCCAACATCACTGGGGAAATGACGGCAAAGATTTAGTCTCCTGTTGAGGAATGCTAAACACCCAACTCAGTGGATCAACAAGAGTATATGTGAGGGAGTTCACTTAATTTTCAAACACTGTAGTCATTAATTTTTCAGACCACCCTTGGTTCCTGGAAACAAATAATAAGTCTGTTGTACCTCGGTTAACACATTAACCACAAGCCCATGTGTTCTTCAATGTGCCAGTGCCTTTGAGAGTTTATAGAAGAATGTTACTGGGCTATGCTGAGCCAGAAGCACAAGAAGGGGGCTGCAGTTTGTAACTAGCACATCCACCAACAACGGTGGCGGATGGCATCCTTTGGTAAGGCGAAATCTTCAGCTGCTGCTCATTTTTTCTCTGGGCGTACAGTTTATAACTATGTCACCTTCTTGTTTATGGCTTTTCCTTATTATTTTAATCTGCATCAAAATATTTATATTAAATCATACTTTTTAAGTCTTTTCATGGAGCTCCCTACAAGGTGAGTCCTCAGAGTGTTTCTAGTGGATGTTAAGAAACCACAGAAGCCGGGGACTGGAAAGGGGACCTCAGAGGAAATCTCATCCAACCCGTACCTGAAAGAATCCCTGCTATGAAGCAGGTACCCAACAAGAGGCCTCCAAGAAGGGTAAATCCACCACCCCACTTTTGGCCAGTCCTAAGCGTCAGAAAGTATCTGCGGACACCTAGTCCCAATGTGTGACCCCCACCATCCCCAGCACCACACACACTGTCCCTAGTCCTCCACCCACATGTCAGCTCTCTCAACAGCTTGATGTCTACCCTGAATCTTCTCTCCTCCACAGTAAACAAGCTGGAGGCTTTCCACCACTCTTCAAGGCCTGGTCTCAAGGCAATCCAATCAATGAGCATTCACTAAATGTCAACCGTGTGCCAAGCACAGTGAATACAAATGATGAATGCAACTCAGTCTCTTGCCCTCCAGGGCCTTCGAGTCTAGCTAGTTAGGAAACATGGACATATGTAGGCAGAGACAAAACAGCCAGAAGGTGACTCTGGGGGAAACAGGAAAGCCATCCTCTAGGTGCCCAACTAAAGTGGAATGAGCACATTCTCAAGGTTTCTTATTTCAGTCTTCTCACAGCGCCCCCAACTCTGAGGTTGGGCGAGGAGGCCGACGAACAGGCTGGAGCACCCTCAGCCTCTTTCCTTGAGGGCTACAACTGAAGCTTAAAATAGGGGGTGAGGAAAAGAGGCCAAAATCCGACCTGCTGCTCTTGCACAAAATTCTATGAAGTTTCGCTCTTGCACTGCAATTGCCGATATAAATTGTATTTATAAAAAGACTGCGCTTGTGTAGTGCCCCCTACCCCTAGAATTTCTATCAACAAGTTTTCCCGTCCATTCATTTTTAAAGGCCAAGGCCCCCAGAAGACCCCGTGTCTGCTTCAAATAAACTACAGTTTCCCAAGCCGAAATCCACAAGGAATTCAATGACATCTAGAAATAAGAGGGAGGCCACAAAGTGAGCAGGAACTAGACCTCTCATCCAATTTTCAATCTCTAAGAAGCATTATATTGTAAATGAAAACTCCCGCAATCTTATAATTATTCACCATGACATGTATATTTAGATCAGCTCTATTAAAGGTGAATACCGAAGCAGCAAAACTCATCCCGGGATGAAGAATGAAGTAAACATTCCATCACCTCCATGCGTTCGACCAATGCTGGCGGCTGGGTGACTAAGCGCTTAGAGCACCGGAATACTGTTTGGGGATATGTAAAAGGCGGTGCTCGAGCACATCTTGGGCTTAATTTTTATTACTTGTATTAAAGCAACAGCTAATTACCCCATGACAATATAATGACTCTAGCATGTTTGGGCTAGAGACCAAAACAATGAATTTCTGCACGCCAAACCCCAACCTGCATGCTAATCTTGGGAAATCGCAGCTTTTTGTCTCGTTAATTATTTCCAATGCCATTTAAACCCCACACAAGGATTGTTATGTCTCATTCCAAATTTTACAGTCCTTAGATCTCAGCAGTTTTATTTACTCAATGATTTTAGGGAGGTAACTTAACACCCCCCTTCAAAAAAAAAAACACCATGGATGGGCAAAATCCTATAACTCCTACTTTTCTAGGCCATTCCAATCAGAAGGATGTGGTTCCTAGTTACCATTCATAGGACACTCACAACTTACAAAGGGGTTTATAGCCATCTGATAATTCCATCAACAAACATTTATTGAGCACCTACTATGTGCCAGGCACTTTATTGAGTGCTGGGGTACAGAGATAAAAAAGCAAAATAATCCCTGCCTTCAGGGCAGATGTACATATGGGGCAGAGGGATTGAGCAGTAGATAAAGTGCTGGGCCTGGATTCAGGAAGACTCATCTTCCTGCATTCAAATCTGGCCTCAGAAATGTACTAGCTGTATGACCCTGGGCAAGTCACTTAACTCTATTTGCCTCAGTTTCCTCATTGGTAAAATAAGCCGGAGAGGGAAATGGCAAACCACTCCAGTATCTTTGCCAAGAAAACCTCAAATGTGGTCACAGAGAGTTGGACGTGACTAAAAACCGACTAACAGTACAGATGTACATATGTAGATATTATACAAAGTTAATTGGGAAAAGGGAAATAGCTGCAGAACTTTGAAGAAAAACTCCACCTAATAATGCACCACAGGACTCCAAGAACCTATTGATAAACCAGCAAATGATCACTGCTGTTGCCTATGGTGGCTTGGCCTAAGCTAAATGAAGATCCTCTCCAAATAATGCCAACAGTCAGTCAGGGTAGTAAACACTCATATCTACAATCAACCCGAGGATGGCATTTTACAGATAGGTAAAACGAGGCACAGAAGTGGAGCAGCCGCCAAGTAATGCCGAGTCCAAATCCGGTGTCCGACTTCCTGCCAACTGCCCTCATATGGAATCATCTGAATGCAGATCGTTTTAATCTGAAGCAACTGGCAGTAACCGTTTAGCGCTCATTTTGGGATCCAGAGCTCGCTTTAAATGAGCTTGGGCGTGCCTCCATGAAAACCAAACAGTGGTGGTGTCCAACAACCCATAAAAGCATTCTCCAAAGAAGGAAGCATGTCTTTGCTAAACTTCACAAGAGTTTATATGGCGTCTTAAAAGAGAACGAAAAGGCTGACCCAAAGAAAACACTGCGCTCTCACCCAACAATCAGGTAATAGCTGCCATAATCTTTAGAAACCAACAAGATGGCGCTGCCAGCTACCCCACCCCTTCCCTACGATGAAAGTAGGAGCTTTATAGTGAGGATTCCAACTTTGGAATTTGCCATTAGATGGTTCTCCACATGGTCTATAGGCAGAAAAGGCCGATTTTAATAAATTTGATGTAACTGTTGACACAGAGAGCATTGTGGGTAATGTTGCCTGCCCCTGTCATTAGACAGACGATGAATATGGCCCTTGTGAATACGCTCATGCAATGACATCACATTACTGGATGCATTACTTTTTGCCAGGGCACTCTAGGCTAATGTAATCATACGATTACATAATTAACCCAGCTGTCTCATTAAGAAAATCAACTGGAATTCAGGGCATAATTAGTTATACAGCAATTAGCATGCTGATGAGCAACTGATGAAAAGCTGTCTAGATACCGAGTATGCCAGGACCACCCTAGTTATTTTAAAGGGGAGGAAAATACAACACACACACACACACACACACACACACACACACACACACACACACACACACACAATCTTAATTCAAGACTAGTAAACTGAACGGCCCAAAGTTAATACTTCCACAATTTTCTCACTATCTTCTTTTTGGTTTGGGGAATGGCTAAGATCAAGAATGAAAACATTTGGAAATGACAGACAAAATTTGAAAAGTAAGAGGGCAATCACTACCCTGTCATATGCCTTTCTTCTGTTTAAAAGAAATCCTTCAGCAGACACACTGCTGCAAACATACTGTATACAAAACAGAGAGGCTGATAAAAAGCCAGGCCTGTTAGGTAAACCTTGTCAAGGAAGGTGGAAAAAGGCTGCCTCCTTGTTTAAATTCCAATTCACTCAGTATGGGCCAACACAGAACTTTCCTTTCTATTATGATTTTTTTTAAGCACTCTAGAAATCTTACTTTTAGAGAGACTGGTTCACAGAGCCCAAGCCCTGGACCAGAAACACGAGAAACGATGGTGCTTCAGTAGCCCAGAAAATTCACGAGGATGTCCTGTCTATAATTTTGGTAGCATACCTATGTTCCCCATCGTTTAAAATATTTTATTTGAAACTACTTTTTATTCATTTTCACTTTAAAGCAAAGTGAAAATGTGGAAAATGGGACCTTGCTAATGATACACTGTACAAGTCAAAAAATGCTCCCCGGACTCAGCAACAGGGTTCCCTTGCTAATGTGCCAATACGGGAGTGAGAACCAAAAAATCTATGGACTGGCTTTGGTTCAGCAAGACTGGGCTAGTACTCCAGAGGGGCTATAAAATCCATTTAAGCCTTCGCAGAAGGGCTGTGATCAAGAGCAATATTCCAAGATTAATCATTGCTTAAAACCTAGGTTGTTAAAATTAAGGAATGCCTCTAGTTGAATCCAAAGATTTCATTACCCCCTCCAGTGGTTTCATTCCCGGGCCCTCGAGCTGGGGGCAGAGCAGGGAGGGAAGGGAGTCACATTTTCTCATTTTAACGAATAATGTATTATCTGAGCTGAGTGGAAACTAGGGCAATGTGCACAAATGACTGAGTTAGTGAAATCTGGCTTCCCTGGGCAAACACAATATGCAGGACCCTCCAGAAATGATGGATGCTACGAAGACCCTGGGAATATGGCTCTAGGGCTGGAAGTGACCTCGGGGGTTACCTGGTTTAACCCCTCACATTTTACAGATGAGGAAACTGAGGCTCACAGTCATAGGATTATAGTTCTAGGGCTTAGAAATGACAAGTGAAGTGATGTCATAGAGGTAGCAAGTGGCAGAGCCAGGATTCAAACGAATGCAGGTCCTCTGACTCTAAGTTCAGTGTTCTTTCCACAGGACCACACTACCACTGGCTCCAGTCTGGGGATTCTAAGATGAGAACAATTCATTGTGTGGTGGTCTCTGAGAGGTGACTGAGTATCTAGAGAAAGCTCCCCCTCCCCTAAAAGTCCCTTTAAACCAAGGGTTCTTTGCCCTTTTTGTGTCCAGGATCTTACTGGCAGTCTCGTGAAGTCGATGGACCCCTTCCCAGAATAATGTTTATAGCCTTCGTTCAGAACTGAAGGCAATGTTGAATTTCAGTTTAAAGGCTGGTGAAAGTTAAAATGTAATTGTTGTCACACCCAAGCTTGTTTCCCACCCTGAAATTGATCCATGGGGTCTCAATGGACCCCCCAAGTTAAGAACCCATGCTTTAAACCAATTCTAGATCAACACCTCTACTTCCTACAATTACAGGTCTGTAATTCCATCCAAAAACAGCGAGAGAAGTTAGAAACCCTGACGAGACATCCAGTGGTAATGAATATTTTATATTACTGATAACGGGCTTCCCAAGGTTTGGATCTTAAACCATTCTGGGCCCTCCGCTTTCGTCCGAAGGGACTGTTATCTATGGTACCTAAACCTAAACAGTGAGAGATAGAAAGAAAGAGAGACAGAGATAGAGGCACAGAAAATAAGAGAGAATGTGAGAACAGAAATGAGAGAGCGAGAGGGCACACGCCCCCCATCCCCCAGGTGCTTACATACAGTCTCTCCACGCACCAGAGGAACGTAGCCAGAGAGCTGGTAAGGATGAAGGTGGCTGAGGCCCTTTGGCCTCATTAGCAAGATGCCCCTTGGATGGGAAAATTCCTAACTATGTTAGATCCAAATCTGCCCGTTTGAAAGAAATAGTAAGCTGGCTGGCCTGCCTGTCTAAGTTCTTAAAGGATATGATTTCTGGGAGGTGTTTAAAAAAATAAACGTATGAATCTGGGGTTGATTTTGGGACTATCATACATGCTAAAATCTTTTTGCTTTCAGAACAGTGAAAACCCAGCTATCTGGGGGGAGGAATACCAATGCCGTTGCCCCCCCCCCCGCCCTTCCTGTTGGCAACCTATCACAAAACAATATTAGGACCAATGTTAGGCCCCACGGCTTTGTTCTAATCTGAATGGGAAACGTTATTACTTTCCTTTCACTATCTCTTCTTTTCAAAAAAAAAAAATTTTTTTTTAACTATCACTTCTGAAACAAATCTTGCCCTGAAACGTTTTGACGCCATTCATACAGCGGGCCTCACCAGGTTACACAGGGAAGCAGCTCTGGAAAGAGCCCTTCCTGATCTGATCAGACCAAGAGATGGAGAACTTAATTAATCCAATTAATACAAGTATCTCTTGAGTTCACCTTTGACCAGGCAGAAGGGAGAATGCTGGGGAGGTTTTAAAGAGAAACTGAATGCTTTTAGGGAAATGATCCTGCAGAGCTCTGCTGGCTGAATCCAAACCACTACCTGAACTTTGTAAGCCGGGCTTTTGTCCACTGCTGGGAACACTCGAATTCCACAAGAATGTGCGCCCCCCCCAGGACAGGGGCTGGCCTGGTCGTCCTTCTGTTCCCAGGGCTCAGAACAGGCCCACCCAGAGCAAGCACTTACAGTGTTTGGTGACTGACTCTGAGTGGAATAGTCTGGGCATGCGAGATTTTCAAAAGCAGGAGGAATTTCTGTCCCTCTGGATTTTCTCTTGATCTAAGCAGGGAGATATTTAGAATAATTTATTTAACAAATTGGTCTCTGGAAAGTTGGTATCTATAACACAGGGTACAGTTCAATAAAAATGTTTTCCCATACCAGAAACCACAGGCAATGAGTCATTATACATAACCCAGTTCCAATCTATACTTATGCCCCTGCCCCATCATCTAGCTCTTTCTGCCTCTTTATATATCAATTTTCCTCTTCTGATCTTTGACCCCGACACACTGGCCTTCCCTCTGTTCCTCACACACAGGACTCCACCTACCATCTTAGTGCCTTTGCACTTACCACCCCCCAAGAGTGGAATGCTCCCCCTCCTCATTTCTGCCTCATACATGGAATTCCTTTCTTCCATCACCACCATCAACATCACCAACACCATCATCCTCTTCTTTCCTCGCCTTCCTCCTTCTCCTTCAGACTGATCAGTATGGAAGTTGCCACCTGCTCCATTTTCCCCCATCGAGGGAAATCCTACTCCCTAGCCCTACTCCCAGCCTCAACTTCCCCACCAGGCAGAGACGCCACACCCGACAAGAGCTTCCCTCCACATGAAGCCTTTTCGGATTCCCGTAACTGCCCTGCATTTACTCTTTCTGCATCTGTGGCATCTGCACTGTTGGAAGGCGAGCTCTTTGAGAGGTGGCTCATTCCCTTTGTGTCTTTGGGTCCCCAGTGCCCACCACCGTGCCCACACACGGCAGAGGTGAAGCGATGTGCCCGTGGTCAGTGGCAGGATTGAACTATGAACCCAGGCCTTCGATTCCTAATTCTGCGTGTTTCTCTTGGCAATCACCCTGCTGCCCAGCTGTTCTCCTTCTCTGCTGGATTCTGGGGGCTTCCTTCTCTCATGACTACTAACTTCAGGGCTGGGGTCACTCTGGAAGCCTAAACCTTCAGGAAGCCTGGGCTCCCAATAGGTGCCATTTTTCCCACTCTACTATTATGTGTGGGTAGCAACCCAGTAAAATCCAGCCTCAGTCACTTACAAGCTGTGCGACCTTGGGCAAGTCACTTCGCCATGTCTGCCTCAGTTTCCTCATCTGTAAGATGAGCTGGAGAAGGAAATGGCAAACCACTCCCATGTCTTTGCCAAGAAAACCCCAAATGGGGTCACGAAGAGTTGGACACAACTGAAATGACTCGTTAACAACAAGAAGTCAATTAACTGAAATTGTTTCTGATGTGGCATATCCATAGTTAACAACAGCTGCTCCTCTGGCCTTGAGACTCTCAAAGAGCATGCTGGGATCGAATGTTTAAATCAGAAAAAGCTGCCAGTGTGGGAACTCACGGTTTGCCCACCTTGTTGAAGGGTAGCTACCGGCACCTATCGGTGCTCTACTCATCTTGGCCACTCAACAAGTGTCAGCCGGCACCAGGCCTGGAAGGAGGGCGCAAAGCTCCTGGGAGGAAGGGAGGCTGGCGGCTCAAGACGTGGGCTCTCAAAACACTGGCACACATAAATTCCACAGCTTCCCCTTTGTTTCCCTTGACCATGTCTGAAACACTGGGGCAAAATGCCTGGCCCAGAGGAACGGAGGGCATGAAGCTTGTGCTCCAGTGGAGTTCTGAACCACTGTGCTTCCTCTGCAGGAGGTTTGTCCTGTATCCACCTTGGCTCTGCCTCTATTGGCCCATGCAGGCTCTCCCAGTACAATGGAAGCATCCTGAGGGCAGGGACCTTTGTGTTCTTAGCCCCAGTGCTATAAATGGAGAGTGAGGAGGGCAGTTATCATCATTCTGTTCATCTCTAGTGCCCAGCACACAGTAGGTGCTTATTAAGTAGTTGTTGAATGACTGATTCCTACACACTCCAAATAATGCCTTTAATTTTTTGGGGGGAGTGGAGGGGACCTCTCAGCATTGTGAGGCCCTTATTTGGTGTGAGCAGGATTCATAGTGAGAGGCATCTCTGCCATTAGAGGGCAACAGCTGAGCTAAACACACAAGAGGACAACTGAGGAATGTATATACAGGCCCCCCGCTGCTTCCCTCATAACACTGAAACAAATGGGCTCCCAAATATGAATGCTGCCTAACAGCCACAGGGGGAAAACACTTAGAAAGTTCATTAATTATCTGCCGAAAAACAAAAGAATAAATCAGTTACCAGGTAGTTAACAGATTTGTTAAATACTGGCTTGAAAGGGTTATTAATGAATTTACTCATTGTTTTCTCTAGTGGGCAAACAATTTGCAAATCTGTAAAACAGTTGAACTACTGGTTTATCCACCGGGTCTTAGTTTCAAACAATCGACCGCTAATGAACGAAATTATTTTTTACATGTCTTAAGTAGGTATGAATTTCCCCACTGGCATACACCTCATCTCCCATCTCTCCCATCTTGGTGGCCTTAGAGCCAGGAGGACATGGATGCAAGCCCTGCTTCCGACCCACACTGGGTATATGACCACCCTCCTTCACTGTCTAGGCCAGAGCTTCCTAAACTGCGGGGCATGGGGCCAGCTTTCAACAAGAGAGGATTCTTACATAGTTTTTTCACCCCAGAGCTGCCCATACCCAGGAAATTGCAGGCACAGGCCCTTCACACCATGGATGCCATCTTTGTTAGCACATCCACACAGAAATGCCCATGACAGGGCCAGGATGAATATTTTTTAGTTTTTAGAAATAAGGGATAAGCAAAAGAACTACTCAGGAATTGGCTGCTCTGTCTTCCTTGTGCATTGGTCAGTACTTCACCTGTAACCCCAAAGCCTCGAGAGAAAGCATTTTACTAAGCTCACGAAAGAGTCCTAGCTTATGATTCTATTGTGAAGGACAATCGTTGTTTAAAAGCATCAGGATGTGAAAACAGCAAATGAGCCAATGAGAAACTACTGGTGGAGTATCTCAAAGGACCGGTAGCGAGGCGGCGCAGTGGATACAGCTCCAGGCCTGGAGTCAGGAAGACTAATCTTCCTGAGTTCAAATCCAGCCTCTGACACATACTAGCTGTGTGACCCTGGGCAAGTCACTTAACCTTGCTTGCCTCTGTTTCCTCATCTGTCAACTGAGCTGGAGAAGGAAATGGTAAACCACTCCAGTATCCTTGCCAAGAGAACTCCAAATGGGGTCACAAAATGTTGGACATGAAATGATTGAACAACAAATCTCAAAAGCCAAGGGTAAGAGTGCCATCTGCTGTGAATGATTCTGCATTTGAGTTTTATTTACAGTCACTGATGAGGATCATGAAGGGGGAAGGCTGCTTCTAATACATTTTACTGGAGTTGACAATAAAATCAGAAGCAGGATACTAATTTACGTACTTCTTTAGCCCAAACAGAACAGAATGATATGGACAAATCAGGGATGTTCATCCTTGAAACCAGCTTAGCTCCAAGAGAATGACAGAAGCACCTGCTGCAGTCACTCCCCCCCGACCCCCCCCACAGAATGGCCTATGGGACACCGAGGCCACCCTGGGCACACAAATTCTGCCATTTTGCCAACGCCGCTGGACAACTGGTTCTTGGCAGCTTGTTTATTCTGTGCCTAACTCCCAGCTTCCTCCTCCACATATTCTCTTCTCAGCTAAGTGGCACACAGTAGATGGAGTGCTGAGCCCGGAATCAGGAGGACCTGAGTTCAAATCTGACCTTAGGCACTTACTAGCCTGTGTGACCCTGGGCAAGTCATTTAGCCTGTCTACCTTTGTTTCCTCATAAGTAAAAAATGAGGATAGTAAAAGCCCCAACCTCCCAGGGTTGTTATGAGAATCAAACAAGATAATAATTGTAAAAGTAAGCACTAGGTAAAGTTCATTATTGCTATTATAAGGACTGCCAGGTGCCATTTGTAGAGTGCTTGAAGGCCTATCAAAGCAATAAATAAGCATTTATTACGAGCTTCCTGTGTGCTAGACACTGAGGATACAGAGATGAAAATGAAATGGGCGACTGCCCTCAGGTCTGCAGCCTTGGGAAGCCAACGGCGCAGATCTCACTGGCCACATTTTTGCTCAAGGTCATGCAGTGTTGGAACGAGAACTGAAACCCAAGTGGGTTGACTCCAAACCCAGCCCTCTTTCCCTTCCTCCTCACTTCCTCCTTTCTCTCTAGGCCTCCACGTTTGTCACTCAGGCAGGCCTCACCTCCTCCCTCTCTTTCACTAGGTCTCTGGCATCTGTCCCCTTCTCTTCCCTCGAACAACCAACTTAATTCAAGCTCTCATCATGTCCTGCCTGGACAAATTGATGTCCCTAAAGCACAAGGCAGATGATGTCACATGTGCCCACCCCGCTCCCCCCCGGTCAGGAGGCTCCCGATGGCTTCCCAGGAAAACACAAAAACCATGTGAGGTTCTTCACAGATGATCATCAGTGTTCCCTCTAGGCTCAGCTCAAGAGTCACTTCCTACAGGAGGTGGGGGTGGGGAAACCGAATCCCCCCAAGGCTGGTCATTCCCCTTCCCTTCAACCAAATTACTCTGTGCATATTTCGTATGTGCATTCCATTTTCTCTTTATCCACTGTTTTCCATAATTAAATGTATGCTCTTTGACTATACATTTTTTGTCTTCATAGCTCTGGTACCTTAATAGAGTGCCTGGCACACTGTAGGAATTTAATAAATGCTTGCTGAACTGATGGCTCCAACCCATCTCACTAGAATGATTACACATAATTCCCCCCACACACGCTATGCTCCAGCCGAAATGGCTTCCTCCTTTCCCCCTGTGCACAACATTCCCTCTCTTGCCTCTAGGCTTTTGCCTAGGCTGTCTCCACGCCTGGAATGCCCTCCCTCCTCACTTCAACCTCTCGGAGACCCTATTTCCTTTTCAGGAACCGTCCAAATGTCACTTCCTTCAGGAGGCCTTTCTTGGTTGATCTAGCTCTCAATGCTTTCCACGCTCACTGAAATCACTACGTAACTTTGTTTGTCTTTATTTTTCTGCCTACATGCTATGGCTCAGCCCCTCCACCTTCACTTTCTGGCAAACTGTAAGCTCCTGGAAGGAAGGGACTGCTTCATTTTTGTCTTTGTACCCCGAGCACCCAGCACAATGCCTGGCACCCGGGAGATGCTTAGTGAATGCTTGGTGACTGACTTAGAGATGTCTTTAGAGATGTGGAGAAAAGAGTGGGTGAAGACAGAGTGGTCCCTTAAGATCCAATTTCTTTTTATCTTTGGACCACCATCCCTCAGCCCAGGACTTGGCAACACAGTAAGCTCTTGATAATGTTCCATCCATCCACCTACCCATCCACCCATCTGTCCATCCATTTACATCCCCTGCTACCTGACTAGGCGGAAGTAGGGTAGTAGATTAGATGCTACCTCTTGCCTATGTGGTGAGCAGGAGGTAGAAGGGCTGAAGACTGAATGGCCAACTCCAAGGCCACTGAACTAGTCCACGAGATTATTAGCGGCTGAACTGATGACGTGGCCACGGCATTCACTCTGACCATAAACTAAGCCACCACTATATCTCTAACAAAAAACAGGAAAGAGAGATGGAGACCCTTAAAACAAACGTCAGAGCTGAGAGTCTGGCAGCTGGACCACAGGAGAGGGGAGGACAGAATGGCTCTCTTCCATGCGTCCCAATCTTTTACCTCCTATAGGAACCCAGAGGGTGACCAAGCACGTTTGCAGCTGTAACTATAACAAAGGGCACGTGACCCTAAATTGTGAACTAAAACATCTTTTACTTGCGTGGATTTCTATTTCTTTACTCAGATTTTTTCCTCCACCATTCAACCAATTTAATTCTCTTCAGAAAGAATGTATTAAGCCCTTAGGCTGCTAGGGGAACGGAGGTCAAAGATATAAGGATGAAAAACACAAAATCCTCTGCCCTCAAGGGACTTACACTCTAGTAAGGGAAATAAGACATGCATAAAAATAACTGAATGGCTGTCAAATAACCAGCAAGCTCGAGCTCAGCGTTGTGCTGGGGGCTGCCGCACAGAGCTCCCCGTCTAGTCTGGGAGACCTCAATTATCTCTAACGGGGCTACGGCAGGAGGAAGCAGTAGGCCCGGAGGAGACCAGGAAGGGCCTCCTATAGAAGGGGACGTTTCAGCTGAATTGAGGAGGACACAATGGAGGCACAGAAGAAGTAGCTGGGGATGAGATGGGGGTGGGCAAGGTTGGAGGAGCTTCACAGAACAAGGGGCACATAAGCGAGGTCCTGCAACAAGACAAGGATTTTAACAGGAAGATGTGGAAGAAGGCAGTGTGGTATGGTGGAAAGGAGTGGGAGGACATGGGTTCAAATTCCTCCTCTGATGATCTCCCTGGGCCTCAGTTTCCTCATCTGTAAAATGAGGTTAGACTAGGTGGTTTCTAAAGTCCCTTCTAGCCATGCTTCTACGAGCCAAGGTAAAATCTCTCTTCTGGAACCTTCTTATGAGCTTGCTCAGTGAACAGTGCCTGAGTGTTCAACTTTCTAGAAACTCAGAAATTCAGAAGAGATGGGGACAGCCTGAGGTCTGGGGGTGGCTAGCAGGCTCCCAGAAGGGGACTAGTTTATAAGCCACTCGAGGGCAGGGATGGATTCAGCTTGGGATCTGCATTCTTAGAAGCTTGCAAGGGATGATGAGATCAAAGGCATAAATGCACAAATGGAGAAGTGAGTCCTGAGCCCATAGATGAACACAACATAGATTCAGGATACTTTCTGTTTCAAGCTCAGGAAGTAAGTGCTTCTCCCTGGGGGGTTAAGAAGAATTCAGGAAGTCAGAATCTCTGGGCCACTGATGTCAATCAATCACTTAGCCAAGAAACAGGCAGTAACTAGACACAGCCTCTGTCAGGCACTGTCCTTGGCTATGGAGATATAAAGTAAAAAATAAAACGGTCCCTGACCTGAAGGAGCTCACGCTCTGAACACGGGGGGCGGCGACATATTGAAGCACATACAGAACAACTCCATAAAGCCTGAGCTGGGCCCAGGCCACGGCAATGGCCAGGGAAGGATGATCCTACGCACAAATTCAAAAATCAGCCTCCATCCCATGTCCAGCAGAAATACCATAGCAAAGAGATGGAGACAAGGCTTGGTGAGGACAGGGAGGCACTGGGGGAAGGCGGGAAGGGAACTGAGGAAAGGAAGGGATCCTGCAGAAAGAAGCTGGGGTGCCCCAAGGTGGCAGGAGAGCATTCTGGGTCTGAGGGGAGCAGCCTGGGCACAGGGCAAGCCTCAGGGCCCCCTCATCTGCTGCCAGCAGATCCACAGGGAGGGGGAGAAGAACTGGAGAGGGCGAGCTTTGGAACTCACCGGGCACTTCTCAGTGGAGGAGGGGAAGGAAGGTCATGGGCTGGGAGAGGCAAGGGGAGGCCTAGACAGAAGAAAGGCAGGGAGGGCCAGCTGCTGAGTAGCCTTGGCGCCTCGGGGGCTTTTAATTCCGTGAAGGTCTTTACCAATATTAGCCACAAACCTTTCTGAAATCAAAAATAAACTGAGTAAGGACAATAGGTTGGGAAGCAAGAAATTCAGGACACATCGCAGTCATTCAAATCACTGAGTCGGAGCTGAGTTAGAGCTCCTGTCAAATCGATGACATTTCCATTTTTAAAAATAAAGATTGGGCTTGATGTTCTGTAACCAGACTCAAGGTAATGTTTAAAAACAAAACCCAAACTTTCTGCAGTCAGTACACACCCAGTACATGGACAAGTGGCCTCATCACCTGAGACTGCTCGGCTGGCACACTTTGGCTCCTGCTTTGGGGATCTGTTGGCCTACCACTGGAAGAGACCCCAGAGGCCATCTGGCCCCACCCCCTCATTTTACAAGTGGGGAAACCGAGGCACAAAGCATAAGGTACCGAGACCCTTCAAGACATAGGTCTAGAGCTGACGGGGCCCTCAGAGGCTATCTTTCTTTTCCAGAGGAGAACACTGGACCCCAAGCATAGGTGACTTGCTCAAGGTCACTCAAGCAGTAGGTGTCACAAGTGAGACTTGAGCACTGCTCTTCTCATTTCACATCTCGTGCTTAATCTCACTGAGTCGGATCTCTTAAGAAGCTTCCACTTGACTAGTGACTTTCTTTTTTGGCGGGGCGGGGCAGTGGCAAATAGTATTTCATTTTTTCCAATTACGTGTAAAGATAGTTTTCAACATTCATTCTGAATAAGAGTTTGATTTTTAATTTTTTTCTCCCTCCCTTCCATTCTTCTCCCCAAGATGGCATGCAATCTGACACAGGCTATCCATGTACAATCCCATTCGACCCATTTCCACCGTAGTCATGTTGTGAAGGAAGAAACACAACAGCGGGGAAAAGCCACATAAAACAGCTTCGATATGCACTCAGACTCCGTAGCTCTTTCTCTGGATGAGGGCAGCATTTTCCATCATGAGTCTTTTGGAGTTGTCTTTAGGTCCTTGCATTGCTGTCAACACACAACGTGGCTGTTACGGTGTACAATGTTCTCCTGGTTCTGCTCACTTCACTCTGCATCAGTTCTTGTCTTTCCAGGTGTTTCTGAAATCTGCCTGCTCCTCATTTCTTATAGCACAATAGTATTCCCTTACATTCATATACCACAACTTACTCATCCATTTCCCCAACTGATAGGCATTCCCTCAACGTATAATTCTTTGCCACCACAAAAAGAGCTGCTATAAATATCTTTGTACATGTGGGTCTTTTCCCCTTTCTTATGATCTCTTTGGTATACAGACCTAGAAGTACTCTTGCTGGGTCAAAGGATACGCACAATTTTATAGCTCTTCGGACACAGCTCCAACTTGCTCTCCAGAATGGTTGGATCAGTTCACAACTCCACCAACAATGCATTAGTGTTCCCATTTTCCCACATCTCCAACATTTATCATTTTGCTGTTTTATTGTATCAGCTAATCTGGTAGGTGTGAGGTGGTGCCTTGTTTTAATTTGCATTTCTCTAATCAATAGTGATTTAAAGCATTCTTTCATACGACTGTATCCTCTGACCATTTATCAAACGGGGAATGACTTGTATTCGCATCAGTTTGACTCAGTTCTGTACATATTTTAGAAAGGAGGCCTTCATCAGAGACACTAGCTAAAAGAAGCGTTTCCCATCTTTCTGCTTTGCTTCTAATCTTGGTTGGGCTGGTTTTATTTGTGCAAACCCTTTTTCATCTAATGAAATCAAAATGATCCACTTTGCATTTCCTAACGCTCTCTATCTCTTGTTTGGTCATAAATTCCTCCCTTCTCCATAGATCTGACAGACAGATTATTCCTCGTTCTCCTAACTTGCTTATGGTATCACCTTTTATGTCTAAATCATGTACCTTTTTTGACCTTGTCTTGGTATGTGGTATAAGACTTTGCTCTATACCTAATTTCTGCCATACCATTTCTAGTTTTCCCAGCAGTTTTTGTCAAATAGGGATTTCTTTTCTTTTCTTTCTTGTAGGCAATTGGGGTTAAGGGACTTGCCCAGGGTCACACAGCTAAGTAAGTGTCAAGTGTTTGGTCTGAGGCCAGATATGAACTCAGATCCTTCTGATTTCAGGGCCAGTGCTCAATCCACTGCGCCATCTAGCTGCCTCCAAATAGTGATTTCTTATCCCAGAAGCTGGAGTCTTTGGGTTTATCAAACAGTAGATTACAATAGTCATTTACTACTGTGCCTTGTGTAACTAATCTATTTCACTGATCCATCACTCTATTTCTTAGCAAGTACCAAACAGTTTTGATGACTGCTTAATATAGTTTTAGATCTGGTACAGCTAGGCCACCTTCCTTTGCATTTTTTTCCCCATTAATTCCTTTGATATTCTTGACCTTTTGTTCTTCCAGATGAATTTTATTACTTTTTCTAGCTCTAAAAATTAATTTTTGATAGTTTGATTGGTATGGTACTAAATAAGTAAGTTAATTTAGGTAGAATTATCATTTTTCTTCTATTAGCTCAGCCTACCCATGAGCAATTGATAGTTTTTCAATTGTTTAGATCTGACTTTATTTGTGTGAAAAGTATTTTGTAATTGTGTTCATATAGTTCCTGGGTTTGTCTTGACAAGGAGACTTCCAAATATTTTGTACTGTCTATTATTTTGTTATTTTGAATGGAATTTCTCTTTTTATCTTTTGCTGCCGAGCTCTGTAGGTAATATATAGACATGCTAATATTTTATTCAAAATTTTTGCATCAATATTCATTAGGGAAATTAGTCTATAATTTTCTTTTTCTGTTTTGGCTCTTCCTGCTTTAGGTATCAGCATTATATTTGTGTCATAAAAGGAATTTGGTAGGATTCCTTTGCCCATTTCTCCAAATAGTTTATATAGCATTGGAATTAATTGTTCTTCAAATGTTTGGTAGAATTCACTTGTAAACCTATCTGGGTAAAATAGCTGCTTATTGCTATACCTTCCTTTAACTGGTGGTGAATTCAACCTTTTCATTTTTAATACTGGTAATTTGGTGTTCTTCTTTCTTTTTTAAAATCAAATTAACCAAAGGTTTATATATTTTATTGGTGTCCCCCCTCCCCCCCATAAAACCAGCTCATAGTTTTGTTGATTAGTTCAATAGTTTTCTTACTTTCAATTTTGTTAATCTCTTTTGATTTTCAGAATTTCTAATTTGGTGTTAAATTGGGGATATTTAATTTACTCTTTTTCTAGCTTTTTAAATTGCATGCCCAATTCATTAATATGCCCTTCGTCTATTTTATTCATATAAGCATGCAGAGATATAAAATTTCCCCTAAGTATTGCTTTGGCTATATCCCATAAATTTTGGTATGCTGTCTCATTACTGTCATTCCCTTTGATTAAATTATTGATTGTTTCTATGATTTGTTGTCTGACTCACTCATTCTTTAGGATTAGATTATTTAGTTTCCAATAATTTTTAATCTATCTTTCCAAGGCCCTTTATCACCTGTAATTTTTATTGCATCATGATCTGAAAAGGATGTATTTAATATTTCTGCCTTTCCGCATTGGATTGTAAGGTTTTTATGCCCTGAATACATGATCAATTTTTATGGAGGTGACATGTAATGCTTAGAAAAAGGCATATTTCTTTCTATCCCCATTCAATTTTCTCCAGAGGTCTATCATATCTTTTCTAAAATTCTATTCAGCTCCTTAACTTCTTTCTTATTCTTTTGTGGTTAGAGTTATCTAGTTCTGAGAGGGGGAGGTTCAGGTTCCTCACTAGTAGAGTTTTACTGTCAATTTCTTTTTGTAACTCACTTCTCTTCTAAGAATTTGGATTCTATACCACTTAGTGCACATATGTTTAGTATCGATATTACTTCATTGTCTGTGGTACGTTTTTAGCAAGATATAGTTCCCTTCCTTGCCTCTTTTAATTAGATCTATTTTTGTTTTTGCTTTGTCTGAGATCAGTATTGCCAAGCCTGCTTATTTTTTTTTAATTTCAGCAGAAGCATAATATATTCTGCTCCAGATTTTTGCCTTTATTCTGTGTGTCTCTCTGCTTCAAATATATTTTTTGTAAACAACATATTATAGGATTCTGGTTTTTAATCCACTCTGCTACCTGCTTTTATTTTATGGGAGAATTTATCCCATTCACATTCACTGTTATGGCTACTGTGTATTTCCCTCTATTCTATTTTCCCCTTGTTTATACTCTTCTCTTTCTCTCCTTTCACTCTGTCCCTCCTCACCAGTGTTTTGTTTCTGACCACCATCTCCTCCAATCTACCCTCTCTTCTATCAGCCTCCTCTTTCCCTTTTCTTTCAAGTTTCCCCTCCTACCTCCCTATAGGGTAAGGTAGATTTCTTTACCCAATTGAATGTGTATGTTACTCCCTCTTTGAGCCAGATTTGATGGGGGTAAAGTTCAAACAATGCTCACTCCCTCCTTTCTTTCCTTCTACTGCAATAGGTCTTTCACGGCCCTATAATTACCCTACATTGCCTCCCCCTCTCCTCTTTTCCCAGTATAGTCCTTTTTTTTTCCAACCTTAACTAATTTATTTTTTATATCATCACATCAAAATCAACCGATACCCACACGCTCTGTCTAAGTGCACTCCTTCTAACTGCCTTATTAGTGATAAAGTTCTTAGGAGTTACCAGTATCATCTTCCCGTATGAGAATGTAAACAGTTTACTTTAATGAATAATAAGTTCTTTTTTCCTTTCCTGTTTATCTTCTTATCCTTCCCTTGAGGCCTGTATTTGAAGATTAAATTTTCTGTTCAGTTCCAGTTCTTTTCATCAGGAAAGTTTGACAGTCCTCTATTTCACTGAATGTCCATCTTTTCCCCTGAAAGCCTATGCTCAGTTTTACTGGGTCATTGATTTTTGCTTGTAATCCAAGCTCCTTTGCCTTCTGGAATATCATAGTCCAAGCCCTCTAATCTTTTAATGTAGAAGCTGCTAAGTTCTGTGTAATCCTGACTATGGCTCCTTGATATCTGAATTGTTTCTGCCTGGCTGCTTGCAACAATTCCTCCTTGATCTGATAGTTCTGGAATTTGGCTGCAATATTCCCTGGAGTTTTCATTTTGGGATCTCTTTCAGGAGGTGATCAGTGAATTCTTTCAATGACTATTTTACCCTCTAGTTCTAGGTTATCGGGGCAGTTTTCCTTGACAATTTCTTGAAAGATGCTGTCCACTCTCTGTTTTTGATCAGGGCTGTCAGGCAGTCCAGTAATTCTTAAATTATCTCTCTTGGATCTATTTTCCAGGTCAGTTGTTTTTCCAATGAGGAATTTTACATTTTCTTCTGTTTTTTCATTCTTTTGATTTTATGTAATTGATTGTTGATGTCCCATAGAGTCATTAGCTTCCACTTGCCCAATTCTAATTTTTAAGGAATTATTTTCTTCAGTTAGCTTTTGTATCTCCTTTTCCATCTGGCCAATTCTGCTCTTAAAGGAGTGATTTTCTTCAGTGGATTTTTTCCCCCCATTTGGCCAATTCTATTTTTTAAGGAGTTGTTTTCTTCAGTCAATTTTTGTGCTTTCTTTTCCAAGCTGCTGACTTTTTTTTTCATAATTCTCTTGCATACCTCTCCTTTCTTTTTTCCAATTTTTCTTCTACCTCTCTTACTTTTTAAAATCCTTCTTGAGTTTTTCCAAGAGGACTTTTTGATCTTGAGACCAATTCATATTCCCCGCTGAGGCTTCATATGTAGGCATTATGACATTGTTGTCTTCTTCTGGGGTTGTGTTTTGATCTTCCCTGTCACCATAGTAACTTTCTATGGTCAGGGCTCTTTTTTGTTTTTTGCTCATTTTTAAAAGTTGAGCTCTGCTCCTGGGGTAGAGGGGCCTGGTCACTGGCTTTCTTGCCCATGGCACTAGGGTGACGCCGCCTAGTCACGCCTGTTGTGCCCTGGGTTCTAGGGCTGGCAGCTTGCCTGTTGTGCTGGGGCTGGAGCCTTCACAGCTGGCCTGCTATGTCACTGGCCTTCTGAGCCAGACCCTTGGGGTGTTGGGTGCTGATCTGTGCTGAGGCTAAGAGCCTCCTGCTGGCTTGCCCAGACACCACCTGTGCTGGGCTACACTCTCCTTTTATCCAAGTGAGAGAGACCTTTCCTGAAGTCCTTCTAAATTATCTTGGACTGGAAAATTGTTTCACTCCATCTTTTTGCTGGTTCTTTTAGAGGCTTTTAGAGGCTTGATTTAACCTTGTTTTTGAGGGAAACTGGGGAGAGCTCAGGCAACTACCTGGCTTCTCTCCACCATCTTGACTAATAACTTTCTAGATGAGACAATGTCTTCAGAGAAACATGAAAAACTCTATAATTTAGATGACAATATATTTTAAGTATAAAATGTGCAGTAGGCTTCTACTCTGTTCCCAATGTTTTTAGGGCTCTCTCTGTAATGAATCTAGGGAACTCAATGAGGAAATTCCCTCTCTCCCTGCAAGCTGGTTCCTGCTCTGCAACCTACTGCCTCGGGTATCTGGAGCAGTGAAAGATGACTTACTCAGGGTCTCAAAGCTGGGAAAGGAGGCAACATGAGAGAGTGGGAAAAGTTAGGGCTTTGAAATTAGAAGGTCTGGGTTCAAATCCTGCATGCCCTTATCACAGTGGCAAGTCACATAACATCCACATGGCATCATGTCCCCCATGTGAAATGAGGAAGTTGGATGAGAAGGCCCGGGCCCCTTCCAGCTCCCTCTCTATGACTCTGTGAGTTACATGCAGATCATGAAGCCAGGGCTTCCTGACTCAGAGGCTGGCTCTCTCTCTCTACCAGGCCTTGCTGCCAATATGCACAAGAAATTTCCAATTTATTGTCTGCAGATAAGGAGCAATGAAAAGTGAATAATTTGCTCACTGAGTAAAAATCACTCCAATTATAAAGCCTCCCCTCCCAACCTTTGAATGGCAAACAATATGGCTTCTTTCCATTTAAAACTGCAGGCCCACCTCTGCCTTCGAAAACATGGGGAAGATATTAGCAATGAGTCAGAAACTGTGGATCAGAGACTTTATCACAGAAGGAAATGGCAAAACATGGCCAAAACAAAGCTAAAGCAAGGTGATTCAGTTTCAGAAGCAAGAAAGGGGGAGAGGGAAATGGAGAGAGGGAAGAAGGAAGGAAGGAAGGAAGGAAGGAAGGAAGGAAGGAAGGAAGGAAGGAAGGAAGGAAGGAAGGAAGGAAGGAGAGGAGGGAGGGAGGGAGGGAGGGAAAGAGGGAGAGAAAGGTATGGAGATTCAAAGAATAGGGGAAGGAGGGAGAGAAGAAGGGGGAAGGAGGGAGAGAAGAAGAGGGGAAGGAGGGAGAGAAGAAGAGGGGAAGGAGGAAGAGAGAGAGGAAGGAGAGGAGAGGAGAATGAGGGGGGGAGAGAACAAGAACACCTAAACCAGAAATCATATAAAAGCAACATTGAAATGTAGTTATAAACACGTGGCTTTTCCAGATTCCTCATACTTGTGTCTGGAAAGGTTGCCATGAGTACCAGGGAGGGTCATGTTCACTACCCGTCCCCGGGAGCCAGGGGGACACTTGCAGTGAAGTAAATGACATTCAGAGTCCTGGGGTCAGTGGGGGTGGGGGTTGGGTCCAAAGGAGAAGCGTGGGCTTATAGAGTTGGGCAGCGCCTCTCCCTGGAGCCGCCGGTGGTGAACCTTGAAGACCGTGACTCCTTCCATCCTTGCAATCCCCTGGGAGGGAGGGAGAGTTCCTGCCAGGTGGATACCAGATACTGGCTCACTTCTACAGTGGTTTTCAAGTGGGAACTGTCTCCTCTGATCTCCAGGCTCTTTTGATGCTCTGAAGCCCACCTCGGAGCAATCTGCTTTTATTCAGAGCCCAGCAAGCATCCAAGACTCACCTGGCTTTGGTCTTGCAAAAGGCCAGAACCAAGCCGGAGGTGAGGCTCCCTGACTCCCCGGCCCTTGGGGTAGGTCAGCAAGCTCAGGCATCGCTCGCTCCCTCGCCTCCTACTCTAGCCTCAAAGGCAGCCTGGAACTTGGCCACGTTCTGCTTCCCTGGGGCCTGTGGCTCATTCATTCAAAAACTACCCAAAAGGGCAGGGCGTGAGCAGCGAAGACTTCATTCGACCCACCTCCTCTGTCAGCAGCAGAATGCTAAGAAATAGGAAGAAAGAATTTTAAAGAGGCTGGGTCCCCAAGAGTAAGAGGGAGAAATAAGAAGGAAAAAATAGAGAGGAGGCGAAAGAGAGAGAGGGGGAAAAAGGGGGGAGAGTGGAAAAGAAAAGGAAAGGAAGCAATCCCTCCATTCCTCTAGATCAGGGGCTTATAAACTTTTTTGCATCATGGACCCCTTTGACCGTCTGGTGAAGCCAATGGATGCCCTTCTCGCAATGACGATTTTAAATGCACACAGGAAATCAGTTATGTCAAAATAGTTATCTATGTATACACACATACACACAGCATACATTACATAACATACGCACCTATACGTGTGCACGTGTCTATCTCACAGACGTCAAGTTACACCTTCATGATCTACAAGAACGAAGTCAGCCGTGAAGTGCCACTACTGGGGGATGGTAGAGAGAGGGGTACTGTCCTTTTTTATTTTCGGCTTTTGCCAGAGAAAGACAAATGGTCGTAAGATACATTTTTTCTACTTAGTCACATTGGGTTTGTCACTGTCCATGTGCCCACTTCTCCAAACGGATTCTGGAGAATTCTAGAATCATCAATCAAGATTATCTAGGCTAATCCCCTCCTTTTACAAAGGAGGAAACCGAGTCCTGGAGAGGCAAAGCAATGCGCCTCCCAAGCCCCGCAGAGAAATTGGAAGAGCCCACCAGCACGCTTCCTCCATTCCCCTCCTTCCTCTATCTGGTGAGCGCCTGGCCCGCTGGCCTCGTGGAGTGTGGCACGTGTACAACTCCCAGGACGTGGCTCAATGTGCTGTGCGTATGTCCATACAGGCATGTAAATCTTTATGAAAGTGATGCCAAAGCCAAACCTGAGTTAGGAGATGCCTTCTGCTCCCTGGTCACTCGCCTTGGCCAGAATGCTCTGCGGGCCTTCTCCCTCGATCAACAGGGAGAGTATCGGTGTCGTCAAGCCCGGCTCAATATGGGTGCCTGCCGTCCCCAAAATAAAACACACACCTCGAGGAAAGTGCCATCTCCCACACTGGCTCTGCCAGTTCCCATTTCCAAACATTTACCCCAACGAGCAGAAACACCAGCTGTCCTCTGGCCGTTCAAGTCAGATTCCCCTGATGGCGGGCCCGCACGGTCGAGGCACCTTGGCTTCTAACACAAGAGTAGCCTTGGGCAGTTTTCGGTAAATGTTCGGATATGGACCAGGAATCTTCCCTTAAAGCTGAGCTACAAGATGACTTCACCTGATCAGAGCACCTGACTTCAAAATCGAGGCACAGCTAGCCACACTTAACCCACTCGTGCTCGGGTCTCTTGGCTCAGGACTGTAGGCCACTGCCTTGTTTCAAAGCTGACCTTGAGGCCGGATAAAGGGGCTGAACTCAGTACTGAGATATCTCTGGGGAGACGTAGACTCTACCAGGGGTTATACTGTACCACTGAAAAGTCTCTCATGACCTAGATTTGGAAGGGCCCTCAGAGCCCGTCTGGACGGCTGGGGAAAAGGAGGTCCTGGGAGCTTGGATGACTGTGAACCCAGGTCCACAGGGCCTTAATTTATAATGCCCATTTCAGCTGGGCCCTTATGGAGGGCAGTCTGGGGGTAGAACAGAGAGCTACCCTCAGAGCCAATGAGACTTGGGGTCATGTCCCATTTCTGACACATACTGACCAATCACCTCACCTCTCCAGGCCCTGGGCACCTCTCTAAGACAGGGATTCTTGACCTGGGGTCTGGTACTATTAGGCTTGACTAGACTGTCCAAGGGGTCTATGACCACAAAAAGGTTAAGACGCCCTGCTCTTAGACCATGAGCTGCGGAGGAGGCATTGACATGCACAGGTAGAAGGACTTTCCTCACCTGGGAGTTCTCTCAATAAGCTTACAGGCCCAGTCCCTCTCCCTCCAGCTATCTCTCCTACTATAAAAGTGAGGTGCTACCTCATCTCAGAGGGTCCAACGGATTCCATTCCCATCTGTTGTTTCCCCTTCCCAACAGGTAAGAGATACCTGGTATAACCTGTTTCTTTTCTGACTAGCTCTAAAACTTGCTATTCTTGTAATAATGTACTCAGGCCAAACCAAATTCCAGCCCCCTCTCATCATGACTGTTTACAATGACCTGCGTCAGGATCACCGAGCTCCCCTCGGTCTCTGGGAGGGCTCCAGGCACCGTCAGATTCACTTCTTTCTGTGCCCCAGATCTCATTCATTGAGCCCCGAACCTCGTTCCCTCTGTCACCTGGCTCTGATAACATTCTGACTCTTCCCCTTGGCTGCTCCATTTCACTGTTCTGTACGTGTTCATTCAACTGACCGAGATCCCCGCTTAGCCACTTGTCTCTTTTGATAAGTTCAAGTGCACTGGAGCCCTGTTCTGGGGTCTAGCCCATGCTATTTCTTCTGGAGGGGTCTATGCTCTCACGTGAGATCTGACTGTACTGGACACACAGCCCATAACAAGCTGGGGATGACAGGAAAATAGCAATGATACCCAATGCTCCCTTTTCCCGGGGGGGGAGGGGGAGGTGGGGTTCAATGTCAAACTTGGTACATTTGGACCAGGGAAAGGAAGAAGGGGCTGCATTTGAGACTTCTCTAGGCTGGGCAAACACCCTCTACCAATGCAGGTTGGTTAATTCCTTCTTCCTTCCTCTGAATTTCCCCGGAATGTAGACAGTCTGTACCATATGCCATCACCCTACTCACACATTTCTCTATGTTTCATGTCTGTCTCATCTCCCCAGCTAGAGTCACTGGCTCTTCCTCCCTAAACCCTGTGAAATGTTCTAGAAGAAGCATGAAGGAGGGGATCACAAAGTCCCTTGTAGAAGCTTTTTAATTCTAGGAGCTCCATGAAGGATCATCTTTCCTTGTACTATATAAAACCTAGAAACATTAACTACTATTCTGCTAAAACAACTGGCCTTTGGGTTTATCTGACTTTTTTTTAGACAATTCATTCACCAGTAAAGAGCACCGGTCTTAGGGGCAGAAGGTCTGGGTTCAAGCCCTAGGTAAAGTTGTATGACCCTGGTTAAGCTGCTTAATGCCTCAGTTTCCTCACCTTGGTACAGTGATTAGAACAATGGATTTGGAGTTAGGAAGACGAGTTCAAATCCTCCCTAGTTATTTGGTTCTGAGCAAGTCACTTGGCTTCAGTTTGCTTTTCTGGAAAATGGGGATAATCATGATAATAAATCTAGTTCAAAGGGCTGATGAAAGGATAAGAGGAGAAAACATATGAAAAGGACTTTGAAAAATCTTAAAGTGATATATACATGTTGGCAATTAATATAATTATCACTAACATCATAATCATTAGGGATACAGTGCTGAACTTAGAAATTGGAAACCTGAGTGCAAATCCTACCTTGGACATTAGCTGTATGACTCTAGGCAAATCACCATCAGCCTCAGTATGCTCATCTGTAAAATGGGAATAACAATAGCACCCCATCTCCCAGGATTGTCTTGAGGGCCAAATGAAGCCATAAATGTAAGGTGCTATACAAACCTTCCAGCACTACATAAATGTTAACTACTGTTAGCATCTATAAAATGAGGGTGTCACCAGTGACCATGGAAATTACCCAGTTTTCTAGAACAATGTCCACCCACACCAGAAGCCTTACAAGGCTGGAGGGATTATTACTTACAACTCGTGGGATCCTGGGTGACTCACAACCATGCTGGGCCTCTGTTTCCTCATAGATAAAATAAGGGGAATGCCATGGAAGAGATGAGAAGACACTCTTCCCCACCTCCCACATTTGCAAAGGTGGGGGGGCGTGTAAGTAGAGTATTATATATGATGCTAGAGGTTTTCAATACGTGGGTTAGTTTTCCCCCCTCCCTTTTATTCTTTGCCATAGGCGATGGCACCCTAGGAAAGATGGGGGCGGGATACACTGGGAAACGTAAGTGATATAAAACAAAACCTATCAATTGGATTGTATTTTTAAAATGACAAGGAGGCTTCTTCCAACTCTAAGTCGATGGCCCTAGTCCTCCACTTCTGTTCCTCCGGCTTTTCCCTTTCCATCAATGACATGAAATGTTTCGGTCTTTAATAAGTAATGCATTTAATTCTACTTTACAGATCCGAGATAGCAGGCAACGTTCTGCACGAACGTCCTTCTGGCTGGATTCCACTGGAATACTGAAAATGGACGTTGCGGACAAACATGTTACAAACCTCAAACTGCATTTTCCTCTTCTCCAACTTATTTAAACAAAAGGCCTTCAGGTCCCTCTCTGGAGCAGATAGCTGATCTGTCCTTGTGCAATCTGACGTCAGCAAGGCTGGAACCACCCAAACTCTCAAAAGCCCTTATACATATGAAATCTTGGAGCTTCATCACATATGCATGAGGCAGACTAGCCTTCTACAGATGAGAAGATAACAGAGATAGGGAAAGGAATAACTGAAGCAAAGAACGAATTGGCTCTCCTTAGCAGAAGGCCCAACACTGCCCAGGTTCATAGCATTCCACTGAACCCAGGCTCCTGGGCCAGGAGCTCAGATGCTTAAACTCAGCCTTGCAAGTCAACATTGCCCGGCAAGCATCCCCGTTTCAGGAAGCATGTGAGCTTCACTGCTAGCTTGCCCAAAGAGGACCTGAGCACTCTACAGGGTAACCCCCCCCCTATTTTTTCTTTTCAGGGACCATGAAGGAGGCTGTCCACTTTAAGACAAGAAGGCCTAACCTATATGGTGACCACCAGCTTATAGAACAATGCTGGACAGCTCTGTAAACTAGGGGGCAGTCCAAATCTTCCGAAGAACTGAGGAATCTTTCTGAAAATACTTCTTTTTTTTGTGGACAGAAAAAAGGAGGGACGAAAATGATTACTCCCTGCAGGGAAAAAAAAAATCCCACAAGCAGCTGAAGGAAAATAGCCCCCTTTTAAATGACAGCTCAATTCAGAAACTGCACTGGGGAAAATGTGTGTATAAAACTCAATTACATATTTGAAAAGGGGGCGTGAGATGTTTGGAAAAACAACTGTTAATGGCCTCAGTCTTGGCAAACCCCAAACAAGCTAACCTTTAAAAAAAAAGTTAAAACACACAACTCAATAAAACACACACATTACAGAATGACGCACACTTGCCTGGCTTCGTTTCTCCTTTACAATAGGACCTTTTGAGCCTTAATGTGGCCCCAGAGCACCCGTTTAACAGCAAAATAAAAATAGCAAATCAAAAGAACGCAGCAACCTTTTCAAACAGAAAGCTGCCAGGAGTTATATTTATCAAAGCCAATCTGTCTGCCTCGATTGGACTTTTCCTGCAAATTCTCCACCTGAGTCAGCTCAGGAACCGCCTGAGGTTCAGAGAGAAACTTCTCAGACTCCCCACGCCACAGGCGGGACTGGATGTGTTTCAGGGGCGAGGCACATTCCCCCCAAGAAAAACAGAATCCTTTTTTCAGGATCCCAGACTTAGAGTTGTTTGTTAGGAATTCTGGAGCTAGCAACTCTAATCTCCTCCCTTTACAGATGAGGAAACTGGGACCCCCAAAGGCAAGACAGTGAGGGGAATGGCAAGGCCAGGGTCCTTTAAGCCCATCTTCCCAACACCGAGCCTGGCTCTCTATCCACTCAAGGGCAACAACACTGATTTTGAAAACAGGTATCAGGCAGGGACAAAATAATGGACAGGAGAAGTGCGGACGCTAGTATAGCCTTGGTTGCCAACAACAAGGCTCTGACTGTGGACAGAGAGAAGACAGAAGTCCCTAGCATCACACAAAAGGCTGGAGAAAGCTGGAAAAGCAACATCACAATACCAAAAGCTAAATAAGCATCTAAGATGCCAAGAGAAATGGACCATCCCAGGAACTCAAGAACCGAAAGTGACCAAGTCAAGCCGCGCAGGGATGGCAGCATCCTTTGACCTCCCTCGTCTCCAAGCGGAATTCACACCCACCCCAGACACAGAAAACTGGGGGTGGGGAGGGGAAAACCGGCTGCTAAGGAGGCCACGAGACACAGAGTCTGTGGCCTGGGAGGGCAAAGCCAACCCTGGCCTGGCCTAGAGAGCGAGTGCTGGTGGACACAGTGCAGGCAGCCAGGGCTTTATTTTTGTCTTACTGAACTTGCTTCAGTCCTGACTAAGATGTTTGTGTGGGAAATACAAGTGGCTGGCATGCATGTATAATTCTAATGGGATAGCTTGGGTATAGTGATGCTAATGAGGCTTCCTTGTTCACCACCTGCAAAATGGCTCCTCTCCAAAAAGAAACCAGACGGTCCTCGGAGCAAGGACCTGCCCAGCAGCAGCAGCATCCCCTGTGAGGAGGCAGAGAGATGAGCCCTCCACCCTCCTTTTTACAAGCAGAAAATCCAAGGCTTGTCTTTGTGTTTCCAAAGATAAATAATCTGCTCCACAAACTGAATTCATTTCTCAGAAGACCAAAGAGGCATTTTCATAGATCCCAGGATCGTTTATTTCAAAGTGGACGAAGCCTTAGGGGCCGACTAGATCCAACCCAGAGGTGGAATCAGAAGCTCAGAGACTTGAAGCTGCTTGCCTACAGTCACACAGCTACCAGGTGTCACAGGTGGGACGTGAACCCAGGTCTTGCTGACCCCCAGTATGGCACACTATCCAATATGAGAAATAGACGGTTTTCTAGAAACTGTTTGCTCTGCTAATCGGGCAGAGTGGCACAGGTGCAGAGGGAAAAACAGTGCCCTAAGTCAACTTAGGAGGACACTCAAGGCCTCCTTTACACCTGCCCTTTAAATGAAGAGAAAAATACCAGCCCACGGCGAAGAGGCTCAACTCTCCACAGGCTCCTTTCCCATCCCTCAAGTCCCTGCTCTTTGGCTTATTCCCGTTTTCGCCAATAACGGAACCTCCTGAAACAGCAGTTCTTCAAAGGTTTCTGCCCATGGCACAGAAGAATCCAGTCTGGAGGGGTGTATACTCACCGGCAGTGGTGAGGGCAAGTTCCTTACAACTGGTGACAGCCCCACTGAGAGGCAAGGCCTTAGGCAACGGCCGTTGTCTACACAGCACTCAAACAGCGGGGCAATGGGGACTCTGGTCTCTTTCCCACACTCATCATAGTTCTCCACAGGGCTTTTACATACCTACTGTGCATAGAGTCCCGCCCCCAAGGAGCTTCTATCCCACTGGGCTGGGAACACTTCCAGGGCCAGGGGCTCCCCTAGCGCCTGGCCCAGGGCTTGGCACATAAACCAAACTGGCCTCGGTGAGTTTGGTCAAAGTGGAGGACTCGGACTCGTAAGCCTTGGTGGACAGAGGCACTAATCAATGCATGATACGGGTCAATAAGAGTGCATTCATTCTCTGACAAGTTTATTGAATGAATGACTAACGATGCATTTATTAATTATTATGCACCAGGCACAGAGAATCAGCTTACAAAGAATGGCAATCCCTGCCTTCAAGGAGCTTACATTCTGACAGAGGGCGAGAACCCCTCTGGGGGGAGGTGACTGTGGAAATCTTGATTGGGAGGGTCACGGGATGATGTGTTGGGCCATGGTCTGGTTTGTAACCCCTCTATTTTCTACTCTCCTACAAGGATGGAGAGGCACTGGGCCAGGGTTTTAGCTGCAAATGCAGGTGTTAAGTGCCCCGTCTACAGCCTCTGCCAGATGCTGAGTCTGGGAGAGTCCACGTAGGCCGTGGCTCCCTCCCCACTGCCTGGAAGGTCAGGAGCAAGCTGCACTGCATCCTGCCGTGGGCCAAAAAGAAACCCCCCAAGCACCGAACACGGCACCGGTCCACTCATTCTTTCACGCTTACCTGGAACATCAATTAGTCTCTTATAGACATTCAAGAAGGCGGCCTCGGCTTCTTTGCTTCTCTTACTCAGTGCATCAATCTAGAGGGGGCAGAGAAAACAGAGATCAGACGTGTGCGGGGAGTCACTGAGAAATCATCACGCCACAATTCACAAATCAACCAGCTCGGAGGGCAGAGAAAACAGAGATCAGACGTGTGCGGGGAGTCACTGAGAAATCATCACGCCACAATTCACAAATCAACCAGCTCGGGGGGCAGAGAAAACAGAGATCAGACGTGTGCGGGGAGTCACTGAGAAATCATCACGCCACAATTCACAAATCAAACAGCTCGAGGGCCCCCACGTGGGGACAGCACGCTCTGAACCTCTTCACGGGAATGACAATAACATGAATAAAGCAACGTTGTTGTCATTCAGTCATTCAGTCATGGCCAACTCTTTGCGACCCTGTTTTTGGAGTTTTCTTGGCAAAGATACTAGATTGGTTTGCCACTTCCTTCTCCAGCCCATTTTACAGATGAGGAAACTGAGGTAAATAGGGTTAAGTGACTTGTGCAGGGTCACACAGCCAGTAAGCATTTGAGGCTGGATTTGAACTCAGGTCTTCCTGACTCCAGGCCTGGTGCTCTGTCCACTGGACCACCTAGCTGACAATTGTATAACACCTACACACCACTCCAGGCGCTGGGCTAAACACGTTTACCATTATTGTATCTTTTGTTCCTCACAACAACCCAGGGAGGTAGGTGCTGTTATTATTCCATTTCACAGACGAGGGAACTAAGGCAAACAGAGGGTAGATGACTTGTCCAGAGTCCTACAGCTAGTATCTAAGGCCACATCTGAACTCAGGCCTTTCTCAGTCCAGGATCCTTGTCCTATGCACTGTACCACCCAGCTGCCAAAACGAGATGTAGAGAGGTCCTTCTGGTCGTGGATTTAAAGTAACTTTGGAAGTCAGGTCAGTGGGGTTACAGAAGCGGTCTGAGGCTGTGGCCCACACAGCCACTTAGTGGAAGGCGGGGCGTGCAGTGGACAGCACACTGAGCTTGCAGTCAGAAGACAAGGGTTCCCTTCTCTGGGTCTGGGCTGCTTCGTCACTCACGAGAGCCACGGCCTCTAAAGACCCCCTAGCCTTCAGTGCTACAATCCCATGGATGGCTGCCCAAAGGACTTCCCAGTGATGCCTTCAGGCCACTCAGACCGGACCAGGCTTCTCTTCCATCCGAGGCCTGGGTTTTTTTCCTTCTCTCTCAAGTGAAAAATTTGGATTCTGTCATCTTGAAGGATCCTTCCGGCTACAAATCTCCATGACTCAGTGATCATCACGTCAGCTTCCTCCAGGCCCACAGAGCTGGAAGGGCTCAGAGGCCGCCTAACCAATTCTCTCCTTTGACGGCGATAAACGTGGCCCGGAGAGAATCTCAGTTCTAGAGTTGGAAGGGGTTTTACAGACCACCTAGTTCAGCCCCCTCATTCCACAGGTCACAAAACTGAGGACCACAGAAGGGAAATGATCTGTTCAAGGTCAAATACTAAGTGTCAGAGGAGGTTCTCTGGTTCCACAACCACAGGAAACTGAGGCAGAGAGCACAGTGACTTCTCTCACGTTATACACAACCTCAATGGTAAAACAGGGATGAGAAACTGAAACAAGCCCTTTCTCTAGTGATTTTGGACAGGCCACTTTTCATCGGCTAGACACCGAGTCAGATGAGTTACTTTGAAAGTAATGGTTCTCAATCTTTTAAAAAAAAATAAAGCAGTATAGTGGAACTCTTCACTTTAGTGAAACTTAAAAACAACAAAAAAAAATTAAAAAGATACTTTAATATCTACTATTAATGGTATTGAATAATATAACACTGATTTAGAAGTTCGGACTAATTTTATCTGACAATAACAGTGAATGATAAGCTAATAACATATTTAGTGAGAAGGATGCTATTTCTTTGCTATCAGATGCTTCAGATTTGAGAACAATATTAGACACCTTTAAAATATTTTTACTGATGCTTTTGGCACTCAGTAAACACTTGCTAATTGGTTGAGTGATTTTTGTTTTTATATTGTAGTAATTTCTGGATAGAATAACCTCATATATGTATACACACACCCATACACCAGTAAACTTTTTTTTTTAACTGCATGAACCTTAATTAAAATATTAGAAGGATAAAGTAAAACATATCAACACAAACAATGTGGGCTTTCTTCCAGTGCAGGCAGCCATTATTCCTGGCTTAGCAGGTAGGGCAAATCCCAAAAACACAATCCCCCCCTCCCCCGCACCCGTAAGGATCAAAACAAGGTGCTCAGCCTGGGGCGTTTCCATTCAAGGAAACATCTCCCAGAAAAAGCCCTCCCTTGTAGCAGAAAACAAAACTGACAGTACATCCGTCATTTCCCACCCACAGTCATTCCACCTCTCCAAGGTAAGAAAGGAGGTACATAAACTCAAATCTCTTGTGTGGGGCCAAGACTGATCATTCCAATTCAACAGCCCTCAACCACTTTCCAGCTCTGTGTTCTTTATAGTGTTCAGGATACTGTACTGTCTCTACAGTCGCTTTGGTCCTGTTTATTCTATTCCATAACAGTTCATTCAATTCTTCACATGATTCTCTGAATTCCTTTTACCCGTCCTTTCTCATGGCACGACAATCATTCCAGTTAGCCTAAGCCATCCTGCAGTCATTGGGCATTTTATTTTGTTGCCAAGGTTTCTTCTGCCACAAAACGGCTGTCATGAGTACCATGTCTATGGTACCTCTCATACTAAGTCACCTTCTCTGGATCAGACGATATGTTAGAGTTACTGTTCTCACTTAATTCCAAATCATTCCCCAAAATGGCTAGACCATGTTACAGCTCTAACAACAATCTATTAGTATTCTCGTCTTCCCCAGACCCTCCAACACTGTCCATGGAAGGGCCTGGGGTCAGGAAGACCCAAGTGAGAATCTGGCCTTAGATACTTTCTAGCTGTGTGTCACTCCAGTCACTTAAGTCTCAGTTTCCTCAGCTGTAAAGTGGAAATAATAGTAGCAACTACCTCCCAGGGTTATTGGGAGGATCAAATGAGAAAATATTCATAAAGTGCTTAGCACAGGGCCAGGCACATAGTAAGTGCCACATAAATGTTTATTTCCTTCCCTTCTCCATTTTTCATCGTTGCCAGCTGGTCGGCTCTGAGGTGAAACCTTGGGTTGTTACTATTTCTTACTATTAGTGATTTGAACCAATCTTTCATTTGGTTGCTGATACATTCTAATTCTTTCCAAAAGAGTTTACAGCCTTTGACCACAATAATGGATAGAATAAACCCGTGAAATGTTTGACAACCATTTTCAACACCCCATTTGAAAGTCTTTGAGGAGACTGCTTCAGCTCACTCCATCTCCATTTACAACTATGAATTTTATTTTAAAACCCACTGTTTTGCTTGTAAATGTTTTTGTAATTTTGCCAGAACCAAAGCAGTGTGTGTGTGTGTGTGTGTTGTGTGTGTGTGCGTGTGCGTGTGCGTGTGTAAATTAGATAACATTCCACATAAGTTTTTTGGGATTTCTGTCAGTAAAGCCAAATCACAGATAACTGTTGTATATTAGTGGTTCTTCTGTGTTTGGGGCATTGGACTTGAACACAGTTTGTGGCTGTCTGTGTCACCGTCAGCATCTTAGCTATTAACATTTCTGCTTCTTCCTGGATTCCTCAAACTTCCCAATTTTGAACCATGATGAGAGTTGGCATAAGCCAAGTTTATAATCAAGGGAGTAAATGCTTCAATGTAGCTGGTGCCCTGATTTGCCAATTGCCATCTTCACAACACTGTGAGGTCAGCAATAAGAATAGAGCTGGACCCTATTTACTCACACACACAGGACAGAGGCAGACAGACAAGGGACTGATTGGCACCCCCCTTTATTGGGCATATCCAGTGACCGACCATCAGTCAATGGGAGGCCAACTTTCTGGCCACCTCATTGATCTTACCCGTCTCCGCAGCCTTTCCCCACCAGCCAAATGTATGTGTTGCAAGCCCCTACCACTGCCAGCCAAGGAAGGGATCTACCATATGTGACTGCCTGACATTTCCACTCAGCTCTTCCCAGGACCCCACGGCCTGCTTCCTGCAACCCCAGGGCTGCACAGGCCACTCAGGTGGGTCCCTATGCCTCTGCCCAAGAAACAGGCTACGCAGCAGCTCAGAGATTCTGGCATCCACGTCCAAGGCACCTCTGATCGCTAGCTGAGCCAATCACATTATTCAACTTACGTAACCAAATTGCCGAGTTTGTGGGGCATTTTTACAGGATGTGGTCACTCCAAGCACGCAAGATTCTACATGCAGGAAGTTTGCATTCACTCAGTAAAAGGACACAAAATTACATATTCTTTTTGTCCCCCATGCCACATGCCCCCCTCCCCCTGCGTGGAATGATATTCTTTGTCTCCATCCTTATTAAAAAGGCATGAGGATAAATCGTAATTATAGTGCCTCTCCTCCGGACCTCAGTCGGGGCTGTACGTAAGCACCCGCGATGAGCTCAGTCTGTAACCCTTCAAAGGCTAGGGAAGAATGACTCAGGCTCAAGGACCTCTGGATTCTACATCTAGACTGCAAGGGACATTAAGAAGCCAAGCCTCTCATTTCACAGATGGAGAAACTGAGGCCCAGAGGTGTCATGACGTAGCATTCGAACCCAAGTCTTTTGGATTGATTCTGATCCCCTCCTGCACCGTACAGCAGGCTACTCTAAGAAGCACAGAATAAGGACTCAGGAAATTCACTATCGGCGCCCTTAATTCCCAGATGGGACGCACTCCAATTACAAAGGGACATAGCAGGAATCTCCCCATTTTACAGGGAAGGAGATTTCCTTGTAGTCACATAAAAAAGTACATACTATATATCCAAGGCAAAACCCAGACCCAGCTTCAGTCTCTCCTGTCAACTCTGCACCTGGCCTTCTGTATCACACCACATGGGTTCTCACAGAAGTATAGGCAAACGACAATGGGTAAAAACAGAGACAAATGAGGGGTCCAAACAAGGCTTTATGGGGAAAAAAAGATTCCCTCGGGAGAATCAGGGAGGGCTTCCCCGAGGAGGTGGCAGCTGGGGTGAGTGTCAGAGGAAGGGAAGAAATTCAGGACCAGGAAGAGAACATGGCTTTGTGGAGGACAGAGAACACAAAGAGGAAGAGCATGGGAAATAACACTGCGAGCCCGAGGCCTCCTCCATTCCCAAGCCCAGGGGTCTGGGCTCTTCAGGCAATGGGCAGGTGAGTGACCATTAGGGAGATCCATCACAATGGGGAGAGACATAGCGAGAAGGAAAAAGTCCTCAAGGGGCAATGTATGGAATCTGGGGGTGGCTTCTACCCCTCAACCCCCCTACTTTGAGAGTTTGGTGGCCTCTGGATTCATTCTGGGTTGGGAATAGGAAGCCTAAGTAAACCACGAGGCTTCCAGCAGGGAGCTGGGCTTTCAGGAGATCTCCTAACTTGGGAGTTTAAATTAGAGAGGAGTATTTTGCCCATCGTGCCCACCCACTCACACCCTTGAAATAGCTTCAGGGAAGCAGCAAGGATGTATCTATTTATCCAACGGGAGAATTTGCCAGAGCTCCAGCAGCAACCCCAATTCCTGTTGGCCTTTTCCTGTGTATCAAATCTGTGCCCATCTTTTTAGAAGCTTCAAAATAAAGATTTGCCTAAATTGAGCAAAGGTTTTCTTTGACACAAGCTAACAAAAAACGGAGGGGTGGATGACTTAGCATATGCTTTTTTTTTTTAGCGTTTGTATGCCATTAAGGCTGTACTCATAATTGGGAAGATGAAGAATATGTTTTTTTCTTAATTAAAAATCAGTACAGAAATGAAATGTTCCTTCCTCAATACTTATCAGTTTTATATGTTCTGAAATGAGACTTGCAAATGCAGAAAGCTACGCTTTTCTTCCTCCTAAAGTGAAATGTCCTTTGGCAGCTTCGTTGGGCAGGCAGACGTCACCAAGTCACAGTGGGTGACGCCCCACATCTCCTGCTGCAAAACCCCAAAGGCCACTTCTTCTCCTCTCAGCCACACTGCTGGCACAATAATCAGCTCAGCCGGCCAGGTACAGATGGGAAACTGACGGGGGGTCAGGAAGAAAGAGGAGACCAAAGAGAAGGGGGTTTCTGAAAAACAACAATTGGAACACTGATGTTTGCTTAAATCAGGGTTTGTGTTTGACGGATGGGATGGGACAGTCCAGATTCCACAATTTCACTGGAGTGGGGAATGCCCAATGAGAAAACTTCCCATACCAGTAGAGATGGTCTCCCTACTCTGAAACTTTATTATAAATCAAAGTCGCTTGAGGACACAGAGAGTTTCTGTGGCTCTGCTGAGGTCACACAGCCGGAGGCGTTAGTGGTGAGACGTCCAGGCCTTCCTGACTCCATTCACCGTGACACACTACCTCTCACTAGTAACGGCAGCAGCTCGAAAGCCCAGAGCCCCAGACTGGAGATAGGCTCACAAAGAGCTGGGCAAAGACCAGAGTTCCACAATCACGATTCAAGGTAGGCTGAGTTGCCAATCCCATCCCTAAAAGAGGGGCATTAAACATCTGCTCAAAAGTCTGATGTCCCCAGTCCGACTTTTTTGTTTGAAAACCATCTGTTCTTAGAAACAGAGCACTACAATCATAACTTGCACAGAAGAAGGGAGGAGCCATGGTTCCTCCCCTGTTCAGAGAGGTGGGGGGTTACAGGTGTGGAACACGGCACACACCATTAGGATCAGCTGGTGCATTGGCTTGTTTTACTGAATTGCTTTTCTCACTGTTTTTTATTTTTTGTTTCAAATGACTCACCAGAGACGGGGAAAGGATGCATTTGGAAAAGAAGATGACATAAAAACAAAAGATACTAATAAAAATGAAACATTTTCTTCAGTGGACGGGGGAGAGAAAAGTATTTTTATCAACTGAATAAATTAAATTTATTTAAATTTTTTTTTTTTTAATTTTTGGTGAGGCAGTTGGGGTCAAGTGACTTGCCTAGGGTCACATAGCTAATAAGTATCATCTGTCTGAGGCCACATTTGAACTCAGGTCCTCCTGACTCCAGGGCCGGTGCTCTATCTACTGCACCACCCAGCTGCCCCTAAATTTAAGTTTTAAAAGAAGCAGTGGGCTAGAATAGAAAGGCTCACTAGATCTGAAGTCAGAGGAGGCAGAGGGTACAGCGGAAAGGGTGGTGACCGTGGAGTCCCAGAACCTGGGTTCAAAACCCTACGTAACTAATCCGGAGGAAGCCACACCTAACATTTCTCTGTCTCAGTTTCTTCTTCTGTGAAACAGGAGGCTGGACTAGGGTCTCTTCCCCCTCTAGATCTGTGATCTTAGGACATAGGTAGGAATTCTGTCTCTACTACCTGCTACCCATGAAAACGTCCCTGTCTCTGGAATGTTAGATGAAGAGTTGATGCAGTCAATCTCCAAAGTTCTTTCTAACCCCAACATTCTCTGATCCTAAAAGCCTCTGATCTATGACCCTACGAAAATAGGGAAGCAAACAGAACCATAAAATTTCAGAGCCTTGAGGGACCTTAGAAATAACCCACTCAGAGCTTCTGGAAAGGATCTGATTTGCTACCACAGCAAAAAGCTGATTTACAGGGCTGGAAATGGGAGACAGAAGAACTATTGAAACTGTTGATAATTTGCCATAGGGGACAGCACACAGGCCAGAATGCAAGGGGAGAATTCCTAAAGTTCTCCTGGCTGAGGCTGTTGGTGGCAATGGACTGGTTTCCTTTGGACATGCAACAGCGATTCTAAGGGAGGAAGCCAGGTAAAGCTGACTCAAACACGGATTTTTCTTTTTGGTGGAAAAGTATAGAGGTGTGAGCCTGATAAGAATATTTGAAAGGCAGACTTGGCTGGGGATGAAGAGCTGGCCTGGGAGTCGTGAAGACCTAGGGTCAAGTCTTACCTCTGAGATGGAGTGGCTGTGTGACCTCAACCTCTCAAGTGTGCCAAGACTGTGAGGTGGAGGGGAGCTTGGGGTCTGCATGAGTGACAGGAAGTTCTCACTCACGGTGCTCCCCACATTGATAAAATCACATCTTAGGAGATCATCCAAGAAAAACGACAAGGAAAACTAACCTCACTTTACAAACACGATTTATAAAGTGTTGACATTTCCCCCAAGAGAACGTAAGCTCCTTGAGGGCAGCAAATGCTTGGATTCTGTCTTTGTGTCCCTGGTGCCTAGCACAGAGCATACTAGGCCCTTAAAAATGTTGAAGACTGACTGATAACATGAGCCACCTCATGGGATCCCTTTAGACAGATAGCACAATTATCACCCATCGATTTTACAGATGGGGAAACAAGGCTCACAAGTGAAGTAATGGAAGTGCATCAGACCGCAGAGCTGGAAGAGATCTCAGAAGCCACAGTGCCCAGAGGGCAGGGCCTAGAGTCAGAAAGACCTGAGTTCAAATCCAGCCTCGGATATTTCCTAGCTAGGTGACCCTGGTCCCCCTCCCCCAGATTTCCCTCTACCTGACCCCTACACAGACTCAGCACCATGAAATGGCCCCGGGCAGCAGCCTGAGGACCCCGAGCATAGGCCCAGGCTCAGGCTGACGTGTGGACCCCCTCCATCCATGGGTCGTGGCTTGGATTCTCCCTTGCCCCCTCACAGGTAACTGTTCCCAGGTAGAAGGTAACATCCCATGGTGGTTCTCCTTTGCCTTATGCTACCCAACAGGCTCCACCCCCAAAATGAGCCAGGCCTGGATGCTTAAACAAGCCCCTGCTGACTGGCGGAGGCCCTGGGGGCTGGCCTGGGCAGTCACACATATTTTATACCCTTCACTCCACAGACGTGCAAAGTGAGCTCAGACATGATGGCCTCTTCTATCAGTACAGCGCTTCTACTATCTGTTTGAAAGATATTTTAAAATTAACTATCTCACTGGCCTCTGACGCTACTATTTGAGAGCCTGATGGCAAGTCTCTTGGGGCCTGTTTCCCCATCCATAACACGAAGGGGTTTGGACTTGATGGCTTCCAGGGTCCCTCATAGTGCTGGACTCTTGAGATGAGCATCTCACAACAGTGATCTGACTTAGGTAGGGTCAGGATGTCTGTTCTTCTTTGACAGATAAGAAAGATAACAAAAGTGATGAAAATGATAAGAGCAGCGTGCTTTTATTTAGACCTTTAAGGTTTGCAAAATGCTTAACATATTTTCTATTAGGATCCTCAAGGCCCCCCATGAGGCAGGTGCTATTACTACTCCCACATGGCAGATAAGGAAACCGAGGCTCAGTGTGATGAATGACTGGCCCAGGCTCACACAACAAGGGAAGTTATCTAGGCCGGCCCCACGCCCAGTACCCAGCGGATCCTTGTGCCACATCACTCCCACTCACTGAATGAGGCTCAGAAAGGTCAGTGTCGGGGCAGGTAGGTGGCTCAGTGGATAGAGCACCGGCCCTGAAGTCAGGAGGACCTGGGTTCAAATACGGCCTCAGACCAAGCACTGGACACTTACTAGCTATGTGACCCTGGGCAAGTCACTTAACCCCAATTGCCTAATGGAAAAAAAAAACAAAAAACAAAAAACAAAAGTCAGTGTCAGAGGAAGAATTAGAATCGAGGCCTTCGGACTCCTCAGCAGGGCTTTCTCCACCACACCACCCTGCTGACCAATATCACAGAGGCAGCATGTGACACACGCCATCTCTATCCAAGAGAGCCCAGGACACTGGACTGCTGAATCCCACGGACAAGGGGAGGTTATCAACCAATGCAACGTCAGTGGGATAAAGGTCAGGAAGAAGAAACAAGGACCACCATGCCCTAGAAAAAAGAAGTTGTCCTATGCCATAAAGACAAGGATTTCTATCCAGGCCTGTAATTCTGGAGGTCTCGGGGGGCCACAGCAGTGCCGCTTGACAGCTGGAAGAGATCGTGGATGCTGGCTGGTCCAAACACTGCTGCCCATTTTACAGATGAGGAAGCTGAGGCCCAGCGAGGTGAAATCACTGAGGATCATAGATCTGGAGCCAGACAGTCTCAGAGGACACAAAGCTCAGCCCCTTCATATGAACGTGGGAAAATTGAGTTTCTAGAGCGGCTCAGTTGCCCAAGGTCACTGTCTCTGGGGGACGTCCAGGGGTCACATGCTGAGCCTCTTAGCCCTGGTGGCAACTTTGCTTCAGTGTCCTGGGCAAGAATGAGGCTTCCAACCCTTCAGGCTCCCAGATTCTGAGGTGCTGTCCCTATCACTGATCACTTAAAATTGTGGTGGCTGAAGTCTACAATTTCATTAGGATTTCATTCCCCCGAAGCAGATCTGCATCCACTCTGCACCTGGTGATCTCAGAAAGTTGGGGAAGGAGGAGGTGGCACTCGGAAGTTAAATGACCTGCCCAGAGGGACCCACCTGGCCATGGCCAATGTGTGTCTGAGATGAGATTGAACCCACATTCCTGACTCCGAGAGCAGCTCTCTCCCCACTACACCACGCTGCCTTCTCCACTAAAATAGGCCCGTTATGAAAGGCTTTAAAATGTCATCTGACTTACTCAGAGCTGGCAGGGGAGGGGGAGCGGGAGGGCAGTGTTTTTTAGCTAAATCTGAACCTTATGATTCCACGGGTTAACTTTAAATGTGAGTTTCCTCAAAAAAAAAAGTGCTAACCAAGGCTGGAGTTATTGGCTAATTCATAAATCCAGACCTAAAGAGGCATAAATATATTTGGATAAAAGAACTTTCTGTCTACCTATATATACAGTCCTGGCATGTTTCCCCATGATCAGTCCTCAGGGGCAGTCTCTGATTTTTAAGTACTAGAGAGCCGTATCGTGTTTCCAACGATGATCACAGGACAAGTTGAATTTCCAGCGGTGAGGGGGAAACATTGCTTCTTTTTCCGTATGTTGCTATCAAACCCAGACCAAAGTCAAAACACCTTAAATGTCTTACACATCGCTTCAAGCACCCTAATGCTGCCTCTGTATTACAGAGTGGCCCACCAACCTTCAGCCAGGGAGCTTACAAGCTAATGACCGAGGAACAAATACAAACCATTAAGAGACTTCTCCAATCGATGTGCTTTGGGACCAGCCAATCAAGGCCAGCAAATCATACGACAATGGGACAGAATTGGCTGGTCTGCACTTGACGTTTAGCTGCGGAATTTCTTAAAGAGCTGGGTCTGACTAAAGGAGCTACATGGAATCCCAGAAGTCCACCGAGAATCCTAAGAGTTAAGACCAGATGAGATCAGAGCCCGGACCAAAGTTCCCAGTTCTAATTTTATCTGAGCACGGCCATGTAAAAAGAACAGACAGACTTTCTGGACAAAACCAAAAAGAGTAATGACCAACCCCAGGATTTCTCCTCGGTGGTGCGTGGATACAGCTCTTGGATAGCACTGCAGTTATGAAGAGATACCAGCGACTTGCTATCACTGTGGAATATTATGACTTCAAGAGACCACTGGAACCACAGGAAAATGAGAAACAGTAGGAAGAAAACCAGGGTGGGAGTGAGCCCTCCTTCTACCTTCCAAGGTCAAGGTTTTCGGCTCTTGGTTTTGTTTTTTAATGCTTTCTTATGCCCAGCTCAAAGTTCACACTCAAAGAACCAGCTCCATGCTGTTTTTCAGCCTTGCACAGCCTAATAAGATGCCCAAGATCTGTAACCCCTTTTCTCCAGCTGAGCTGAATGTACAAATGACATATGCCAGCGTCCGAGATTAAGTATCTCAATTTAAACACACCACGCAGCAGAGCACTCAAATTTAGCAACAGTTCTCACGGAAACTGGTACCCCCCCTCCACCTGCCCACTGGCAACCATTTATAGGAACAGAATGTGACCCACTGATTTAGACAGATCATCCACTATTGGGATGACTAATAATGAACAGTCCGCGAGAACTGGGAAGCCAGGGTTACAGTCGGGGGCAGTTGAGGAAGCGAAGTCCCTACCGTCTAGCAACGTGCATTAAAAACCCCCAAAAGTCTACAGAGGTCAAAGGGCCACTGGATGGTCGAGGGAGAGCTACAAGAGACCAGAGAGGCCATCCGGTCCAACCCCTTCATTTGACAGATGGGGAAACAGAGGCCCAGAGAATGAAAGTGATTAGTCTAAAGTCACATAGGTACCGTATTGATAGCAAGACCTGAACCCAGGTCCTCTGACTATTTCAGCTATACCAGCAATTCTCAGTGTGCTCTGTAGACACCTGGGGTCTCCAAAACCCTTTCAGGGAATCTGAGGTCAAATCTGTTTTCATAACAATCCAATCATGATTTGCCTATTAAATACCTATCTGTATGAGGCCAGATCCCTTCATACTTCACCAGAACAACAAATCACAGCAGCCTAAATGCAGAAGCTGACACAAGAATCCTGCTGTCTTCTATGAAGGTGGACGCTAAAGAGATCTGCAAAAATACGTCAATGCTCCTCTTCGTACTCTTTCGTTTTTTGTTTCAGAATATAGTCGTTTTTCATAAAAACATTATTTATGTTAATACATGATGGGTTTATGAGAATTATTTAAGTGAATTAATACATTTTTGTAAAAAAAAAAAGATCAGCTTCACTTTCTAATACTGTCAATAACGATAACTCTAGTCCACAGAAAGAAAAGTTCTTGGGGATCACCAATAACTTTCATGAGGATAAAGGAGTCCTCACTAATTTTTAAGAATGGCAAGGAGCCCAAAGTGTGAAAACCGCTGCACTGTCCTGTGGGGGCTCCCCTTCCTTCTCTGTGTTTTCTTGTTTTTTCTGTCCTTCAACAGTCCCATTTTAGATAGAAGGGGCGAGGGAAGAGGAAAGTAGCAAAGAGGAAAGAAGAAGAATTAGTTATTTTCAAAGGGTAAAGACTCAACATCTATTTCCCCCTTAGAATATATGCTCCCTGAAGGCTGGAATAGCATCTTTTCTGTCTTTGTATCTCCAGCAAGGAGCCCAGTAGCTGGCCCCAGGAGGCACTTAATAAACGCTTATCCACTCACTGTGGATAAGCCAGCTTGGATGTCAGATGGTCTATCATGGAGGGTCATGGCTTGGTTCGGCTCTAACAAGAAAGGAATAGGAGGGATGGGGAAGCAATAAGTGTACGAGAGGAAGTGGGAAAAGAATTCAACTAGACTGTCGGGAGGTGGGCAATGATGTAAGTAGGGGTCTCTGTCTCTTGCTGGGAGGGGCTGTCAGAGGAGAACCAGGAACCCCAAGCAAAGTTCCTCTGGTAACATCTATCAGTCCTCCCTTTTTGACTCAAATACTTTTGTATGCATATAAGCAGCCTCCTCCCTTTAAAAATCTGGCCCTTGGCACCCATTTTTCTTACAAAACGACTTTATTAGATTAATGGAGCATTGGTAATACCTAATTAACAATGAGATTGAGTTTTTCAATGGGAAGGGAGTTCTGCAGAAAGAAATGGCCCTATTATAATGATATCTGCATACGAGAATCCCACCGTCCTCAAATAAAGAAGAGTCCGTGGCAGGTATGCTAGCTTTGGCCGATGGCTGCCGGGGAAAGGGTCCCTGCTTAAAGATATGAAACATCTTTGCTATGAGACCTTAAGACTGTACATGAACCAGGCCAAGGAAAGGCAGCGACGGGGCAGGCCGAGAACAGAGTGAAGGGACTTTGGCCTAGTTTCTAAGCCAGAGATGTTAAACTGCTGTGCACACGCTTAATTTCCTGCATGGTTTGGAAGGGCCTGGGCCTAGAGACAACTGTTCCAATTCAGCTGAGATGCTTTCTGGCCTGTCCTCCTCCTCCCCCCCAAACAGTCCTTGCCTTTCATTCAGGCTTCCCCACCCGCTAGAGGCACAGTGTGGCTCAGAGGGCCCATCAGGGAAGATGATGGAGTCATGAGGAACACAAGCATCGTCACAGCAGTGATGCTCAATTCATCCCATGAATCAGTGAAGTCCCCAGGCACTCGGGCTAGCTCTACGACCAGCAGGGCCTGTCAGGGGTGCAGAAGAAGAATGCTGACTTGATCCAGAGGTCAGGTCCCAGGTTCAAACCTCCCTTTGCCTCTTACTATCTGAGGGATACTGGGCAAGTCACTTAAACCTCTCTCAGCCTCGGTTTACTCATCTGTAAAACCAGGGGGTTGGCCTCAAGGTCCCTTCCAGGTGCTGGACATGGAGTCAAGAAGACCCGAGTTCAGATCCTGCCTAAGATACTTGCTGTGTGACCCTAGACAAGTCACCTGACCCTCCCAGCCTCAGGTTCCTCCTCTATAAAGTGGGGATGATAACAGCACCTACCTCCCAGGGTTGTTTTGAGGATCAAATGGATGTAAAGCAGTTTGCAAACCTGGAAGCACACTATAAACGTGAGTGATCCTGTTATCATCAGCCTGTGGTCCCGGGAGCAGAAGGGCGTTGGAGGTCACTTTCAGCTCCTGTATCTGTGATCCTAAAATGAGCTCCCTAAAACACCACTCACTCTCTAAGGCCTGGGCAGCTTTGCTCCTTCCCTTCTGTCCCCCCACACATCCTGGCCGGCTCCGCTGCCTGGTCACGGCTCTCCTGGGCACTCAGCAGCACCTTCTTATGGACATTCTAGCTGTCTGTGACCTGCTCTCATCTCTCCTCGACGTTACCTTCCTGAACCATACACCAAACATAAGCCTGGTCATGCTTAAGGCATTTATTTACTAAACGCAACTGTAAAATGGCAAACATTTTTAAAGGATTTTCATCTGGCTTTCACACTTAGAAACAGACAAATTAATCAACAAATACACATTACTTGCACACACATACATGTATACCCGTAGGGGTGTGTGTGTGTGGTGGGAGGCAGTCTATAGTAACACCAACAAGGATGGTGTAGGTGGCCAGGCTCCATTGGAGCCGAGAGTCTTAGTAAGACCTGGCTGACAGACTCAGCTCTGGGCGCCACCCTCCACAGGAGGGTAACCTGAATGGGGAAGGGTCTCAAGTTCACACCACATGAGGATCAGCTGAAGGAATGGTTCAGGAGGACAGAAGGCTGTCCTCCCATCCTCAAAGAGTGGGCATGTAGAGAGCGAGTCTCTTGATTCTGCAAGACCCCAGAGGCACACCCAGGAGGAATAGAAGGCAGACATCAGCTCACAGACCCATGGGCACCTTAAAGCCTTGTGTTGCAGGGGTGCAGGGGTCCAGGTCATGCCCTGGAGGGATCTGGCTAAAGTAGCTTGTGGAAAGAAGATCCACTGGGTGAGAGTGGGCAGGGGGAATCAGATGCCCAACAAGAAGGAAGAGGAGTAGTTCTGGGCAGCCAGTGCCAAAGGGGCCAAATGTGGGCAGAGCCAGGAAATACGCAGAGGGGCTGGGGCAGCATCTGAGGGCTCAGCACCATGCAGACGCACCATCCTCTTCTGTCTGCCATTCGTCAGGTGGCACGTGCAGTGACCCTGCCTGGCGCCTGGGGACCAGGGCCCAAACGCCCCTCTGACACTCTCTGACATCCCTGGGCCTCGGCAGCTTTAGCTCCAGGGCCCCAAGTCCCACCACACGGCCCAGAGGCTCGGATTTTTTTAAGTAGCTGGATGGCCCTGAAAGAAAGCCTCCAGAGCCAGACCTAAAGTCTGTCACGTTCCCGTCGGAGGCAGTAAACAGAATTTGCCCTTAAGAGGCCTGTCTGGGCCGCTCGGCGTCTGACACCAGGGCTCTGACAGGCTAGCAAAATTCAAACAAATCGTCTTCTCGCGTGCTTTGGTTCACGCGGCAAACACCGAAGAAGCCCACTGTCAGTAACTGAGAGGATGTTAGAAATAATTATCTACGGAAAATATTAGATTTGCTCTGGACTGTTCATTACCCACAATGGTTTAATAGGCCTTTTATTGAATCGCTGCAGAGCTCTGGGCCTAAATCAATGCGGTGTGAGCTCGGAATTTTGATGTATGCTGTTGACTTCCAAAACACAGAGCAATTTGTAATCGCTTTGACTCACTGTTGTTTTCAAAGCTCCTGCTACATCACAAGCATTTATTTCTGACCACAAAATTACATTTATTCAACAGAAAGCAGCTCAGGGTCTTTAAGAGGTTAACTTCTGGAGGGCTTGGCTGCTCTCCAGGCCGGGCGAGGAGCTGTGCTCATGGAAGGGCCGTGCACGGCGGCGGCGGCACCCCGGGCTGGCCGTGATTAATAGACTGCTGAATGCACTCTTCTCCACGCACACACTCCTCAATGCCGAGCTTCCATAGATCATGGACTTATCCTCCAAATATCTGACTGAAATTGAATTTGGCTTCTCTCTCAACCGTTCACTTCCTCTGTTATGCAAGGTTATATCCTTTTCTGCATGAACAGAACCAAACCAGCTGCAACTTGGGAGAAGAAAATGTGTTTTCAATTATGAAGCTGGCCTGCATGTTGAACCACAGATCTACTGCTCCCCTAATTGAGCCATCATGCAGCAAACCTACAGTAAGAAACTGTATTAATTAGGCCTTTGAATCGACTGCAAGGAAATTCACACACACACACACACACACACACACACACACACACACACACACAGACACACACAAAAAACCGTATCCATGCCAAGGCTGGAGCAAAAGCAAGGTCCAGCCTGGGGAAGGGGCCGCCCAGCCCTCTGCCCCTGAGGGCTGTTCTGCTAGCACTGTTCTAAGCCCTAGACATAAAAAGGCAAGACTGTCAGGATGCCTCCTCCAGACGTGGCACGGTGTAACGGTTTTTGGGGTTCAGTCGTTTTTGGCTGTGTCTGACTCTTGGTGAGCCCAATTGGGGTTTTTTGGCAGAGATGCTAGAGTGGTCTGCCATTTCTTTCTGTAGCTCACTTTACAAATGAGGAAACTGAGGCAAACAGGGTGAAGTGACTTGCCCAGGGTCACACAGCTAGGAAGTGTCTGAGGCAGGACTTGAACTCATGAAGACGCGTCTTCCTGACTCCAGGTCCAGTGCTCTGTGCACCGTGGCGCCACCTAGGAGCCTGTAAAGCTTCACTGTCCATCTGTGCCAGGCACTGCGCTAAATGCTGGGGACACTGACAAGACTCCACAATGCAGGGTCCTTATGAGGATGGCCTGTCTCTGCATTTGCAACCCTGACTGCTTGGCGCACAGTAGGTGTTAAGCTTATTGACTATATCAAAAACAAAAGGGAGACCATTGTCACACCCCCCAAACCCCTTATTTTACAAATGAGGAAACTGAGGCCAAGAGTGGTGAAGTGACTTGTGCCCAAGGTCACACAGGTGCCAGTCTCTTACTGAACTGAGTTAAACACATGTTTCCTAATGGCCTACGTGGAAAACAGAATCAAGCCCCACTGAAAATAGAAAGAAGTGTGAGGTACTGTGCCTGCCCTTGGAAAGCTTGCAATCTCGTGGGGGAGGTGAGATCAGCACTCAAGCACAAGTGGCCAAGTGAATTGTGGAGACGAGGACTGTTCTGAGGGCTGGTGGGAGGGAGAGGACCTCTGGCGGCACCTCGGGGTCTTCAAGGATGGGGTCTGGGGGATGGGCTGGAAGACAACCAGAAGGCCGGGGCAGAGCGACGTGAGCAGAAACACTGAAATGAAGGGCAGCAGGAGCCGTGTTTGAAAGGTCAGGAAACCCCAAGTGAACAGATCTGGGGTGGGTGACGGCTTCAGGGCCTCCCATTTCCCTATCTGTGAAAGGAGGGAGCTGGATAAAGCAGTTTCTAAGGTTCCTGCCAAGTCTACACCTATCATCCTCTGCCAGGGTCATCCTGGTTCACGGGCTCCTCCTCTCCCATCAATTTTCTTTGGCTGTCCCCCCTCCCCCCTCTTCCATATTTCAGGACATTTTTGTCTTTATATCATCAATGTTCCCACACACACCTTGGCCATGGGCTCTGACCGATTTACCCTGAACTTTGTGAATTCTGTTTTCTTTCTCAGGGCACTTAACTCCCTGGGCCTCGGTTTTCTCCTTTGTAACATAAGGGGCTAGACTAAATCCAGAGATACAATCCCATGAGATTTTGGAACTTAAGAGTCTTGACTTTAGCCTGGAGAAACAGAATATTATTCTTAGAAGAGATTCTTGGAAATGACCTAAGACAAAGTTCCCATCAAAATCATATCAGAGAAGAACGTTATCTAGGCTCTGATGAAAAAATTCAGGTAACAGGACCTAAACACATCATTCAAAACACTGCATTTCTCAGCAATTCTAATTGTAACAAAGTTTTTTAGACTAAGCTGAAATGGCCAGTTGCCCATCTCTCTCCTACAATGGGACCCTCAGAAAGGAACCTAATATTCGATACAATATGCCCAGTAAACCTAAACTTTCTTCCTTCCTTCCTCCCTCCCTCTCTCTCTCCCTTCCTTCCTATCGTTAATACTAGAAGGACAACATGTATTAATTGACATAAAAATTTTATTATGATTTTACTTTCAATTAAAAAATTTCACCATCTCTGTTTTCTTTACGTAGTAAAGAAAAAAAAAAGCCTGATGGCAATTGATACTCACGGTCCTCCAGGGGATTCTCTGGTTCTAGAACTTTCTGTGGCCGACATTGTTTTTTCCATAGTTGTATCACATCCAGGATTAATACCGAGCGTGCAGTCAACTAAAACCCCTCCATATTTCCCCCAGATTACCACACGTCATTCCTAGCTAATGTAACAGGCGTTTCTTCAGCACTATGGCCAGGTGTTCAGTTATAATCCCACAGATGGTGGCTTTAGAAGCTGCAGAGAGGGAAGGAACCTGGGAGTTAAGAAAATCTAAATTTCAATTCTGCCCTGCTTGACACCCTGGACAAGTTGCTTTATTGCTCTGGTCCTCAGTTTCCCCATCTGCATAACGAGGGGTTTGGCCTTTCTGGCCTCTAAGGTCCCTTCAACTCTGAATCTATGATCCTGGGCCTCTGAAGAACAGGGCACCTGCACCTGCCAGGATCTCACTTCTGCCACTGCTGTTTTGTAAGATGGTGGACTTTGTGTTTGCCCCTGAGAAATTTCATCTCGTTAATTTCAGCTGACCACTTCATTTTTGTGAAACACTGGCTTGTTTGAAAATATCTGAAAATAGTTCAGTGAAATACTGAGGTGGTTGTGAATATTGATTCTGTCATCCAAAGCATCAGCTAGGGCTTCCAGCTTTGGAAAACCTGAAAACTTGAGAAGCACGTTTCCTCTGTCTTCATGCACAATAATTTAACAGAAACATTGAAAAGACTAGAGCTCAGAATCAATATAGACCTGTGTTGGCAAAGAAGACCCCTCCCCCCCAAAAAAAGCAGAGTCAATGTTGGAGGGGCTGTGGAAAGACAGGCACGCCAATATGCTATTGGTGAAGCCGTCAATTAAATCAACAATTCTAGAAACAAACTTGACGTTATATAGGAAAAGCAATTAAATGCTCATTCCTTTTGACCCAGCCAACCAATACCCTGCAGAAATCAAGGGAGGTTTTTGTTGATGACAAAATATTCATAGAGCAGCGCTCTTTAGAAGCCAACACTGCAAACAAAGGGGGAGCCCCTAACTTGGGGAATGCAAGAAAAAACTGTGCTAAGTGAACTGGTGGACTGTGAGTGTGCCATAAGAAATGATGACTAGGAGGATTTCGGAGAAACCTGACAAGGCTTGTCCAGAGTGGAGTCGAGCAGAGAAAGCAGAACCAAGGGGATGAGATGCACAATGACGATGATAAGAGAAGTGGGGAAAAACAAAAGGCCAGCCTGAGTTAGAATTAGTTCCGATGAACAGTCCCGTCCCCAGAGAATAAAGGAGGTGATGTGCGTCTCTCCTCTCAGCACAACGGGGAGGGACAACGGGAACAGGACGGGGTAGGCTTTGTCACACTGGTCTGTCTTCTCTGGGATCCTGGCCTTCTCCACACCCTCCTTTTCTGAGGATGGGTATCTGTGGGGTTTTCTACTCCCTCTTTCATTCTTGAATTCCCAAAGACAGAGCTGCACCGGTGACTCCTGAAAATAACTTTTAATTCCCTAGAATATAATTCATTGGGGTCTCAACAACTCATTTTAAGGAAATAATGTTAGGGCTGAGGGCAAAAATACTGTTTAGCCTCAGTGAGAGGAACTAGGGCTAGTATCTCTAAGCCCTTCAGGGGCTGGCCTACTCCTGTCCCCCTGCCCTAGATAGAGCCTGAGGTCTAGGGTAAGTCTAGACTACCCCCTCTCCCCATCCCCCTCCTTGGGAAGGATTCCAGTGCTGCCTGCCAGGAGGACATGCCCCACCCCACTTCGAGCCCAGAGAAGGCTAACGAGGGTTGCTCCCAAGGGCCTGGCAGGCTGTCAAGAAGCGTCTCAACAACACAGTCTCATTGGTACAACATGCTCGAAGCTTGCCTGCTGTCTCCAGATGACTTGGCTCCTGCCTCGTGATTCCTGCCTCACCTCGGAGCTATATCTGCCCATTCCAATCTGTTGTCTGCAAACCCTCCTCTGTCTTGACGTGGGCTCCTGGGTCCCATCTCTGCTCCTTTTCCTGGACCCCGGGAGGCCAGGATCGGGCTCCATCCCAACGGTCTTGATCCTGCCCTCATTCAGAGATCCTACAGCACTACCCATGGGGCAAATGTGATCTAGCTCACAAGTCCAACTGAGGTTCTGGATGAAGCGAGGGACCCCTTTCCTATGTCTGGTCCGGTCACCCTTTATAGCGGGGAGTTTGTGGACAGAGAAGGCAGAACTAAAGTAGGACATGAAGAGTTTCCTTGCTATCTGTTAAAAAAAAACCTTGCCCAAAGAACAGTCCAGGGTGGTGTAGTATACAGAGGATGACCTGAGTCTGAAGCCTATTTCAGGCACCCTCACTAGGTGACCCTGGGCAAGTCACTTAAATGGTTTGCTTTATTTCCCTCATCTGTATAATGGGGAGAATAATAGCACCTACTTCCCAGGGTTGTCATGAGGATCAAAGAAAATAATAAAAATTAAGCATTGTGCCAGCCTTGGAATGCTCTTATTATCATTTGGAACCCAGATTTTTCAAAGCCTTCTTTTGTCCCTTACTATTTCCCCAGCATTAGCGCTTACTTCCTCCTTGAGATCCCTCATCTCTAATGATCCCCCCCATCCCCTCCCCCAACTAGGATTCGAGTTCCTAGGATGGAGAGGGCTCTGTTTTCTGTCTTGCCTCCCCAGCACCTGGGCCAGAGCCTAGAATACAGTTGGCTCTTAACGTCTGATGTTGAACTCCAAGCCTCAGTGCATTCGGAGTTTATCATTCTCATAGTTATTTAATTCTCTCCTCCAGATCACGCAGCCCCTACCTATTCATATCTCTACGTTGTATTCCTTCACCTTCTGTCGTGGGCCACTCTTTAAACATCGCAGAGGATGCTTCTTAACCCCCTGGTTTGCTGCTGGTATCATCATGGGGGTCATTTGTCTTTACACTCCAACCTTTCATGTTTAAGGGCCTCCCATCCCCCGAGCCCTCTACTCTCTGAAGAGCCCCTGGCCAGGGGCTTGTACCCATCGACATGAACCCCACTTTCCTAATGTCTGGGAGAGAAGTCTCTTTTCCTCTCTGGCCTCTAAGGTCCCTTCCCACTCCAGGGCTAAGATCTAGTGACCCCTGGCAAGTCCTGGGACACTTGACATGTCTGAGCTTCCATGACATGAGGAGGTTGGCCTAGATGGCCTTCTCTTCCTCCCAGTCTAGGTTAGTGACGCTCTCTGAGCCTCAGTTTCCTAATCTGTAAAACATGGGGATTAGATGTAAGGTTCTTTTCCGCTCCTGACCCACGATCCTAGATCTGAATATGTCCAGAATTCCCTTTGTCATCTGTGGCAAACTCAAAGACGCCAATACTTCTACATAGATCAGCAGTTAATTCTGATCCTAAACCATGAACAGAAACAAGGAAAGGGGAAAAAACGATTAAGAACTCAGGCATGGTAAGCCTACAGGGCAGATGATCAATTAAGCAATGTCCTACAGTCAACTGGAAGAACAAATCATCCACAAAATGCATTATTCAAATGGCGGTGATGAATTTGCATCCTGGGTCCGTTGGGTGTCCAGGACTCACAGAGAAGAGGTTATTCCTGAAAGGTGAATACTATCAGAAACCTGATGGAAAAAAAACAAATGCCCCAAATCCTAGCCCAGGCTCTTCTGTAACCGGGGCAAAAAGATGGAGAAGCATCAGCAGAGAAGAGATTCCAAGCCAGGAGTGCTACGCACATGCTGTCACGCAAGGCTAGCCACAAGACTGGCATCATGGCCTCGGGAAGAGCAAGGCGCCCGTGACGTGGGGCCGCTAAGCCAAAGGTCCAGGGGTTGCAGGCAACTGTTTGCTTGCCGCTTTATTGGGATCGGATCACAGATCTAAACTGAGAAGGGAGCTTAGGGGCCAGTGAAGACAGCCCCTTCATTTTACAGATGGACAATGAGGCCTAGAGACTTTAAGGGACAGACCAGTCTAGGGCTTGCTTTCCCCTCCCTCTCAAACAGCCTCTGGAGGAGTTTTCACCATTGGTAAGGTGAGGCTCCACTAAGGAACAGAAACGCTAACCACACAGAAGATACTCGGTGCACACCTGCCTGGAGCTCAAGAAGCGGCCAGCATCCCCCAGGGAGCTGGAGGCAGAGCCAGGCCCTTCATCCAAGCAGCCTAGTTATAATGGGCCCCTCCTCGGGACTCATGCTTATGCACAAGGGAGGTACCGGTAAGGGGAATGTCTTTACCTAGCCAGCATGCTTCTAATCTGATTAAAATACCTGGCCTTTCAAAACGTAGTCCCCTACCTGTAGCACCACAGCAAAGGCCCTTGGGAGGTTTCCAGTCCTGGTGGTGGTGGTGTGGGAGAATGGACTGCGCGCTGGTTTCGGCTACCATGGACCTAGGCTTAAATCCCACCTCTGCCTCTGACTTCCTGTGCATCCTGGAACAAGTCACTGAACCCCTCTGGTCCCAATCTCCTGATATATCGAACGAGAGGGTTAGGCTAACCAGGCTCTGAAGGCCCTTCTGGCCCTCCTGCCCTCCAGGATGCCAGGGTCCTGAGCCATTTCATCTCTCTGGGACTCCGCTTCCTCATCTGTGAGAAGGGGGAGCTGGCCTAGAGGACCCCGAGACCGGGGATTCGAGACTCCAAGACAAATTTCTGCGCATCCCGCTGAGCATCTGCCCAGAAAGTTACTCCAAAACTGCTGCTCATCCTGCCTGCTAGAGCAAGGCCCCGTGGGAGGGGCACGCGGAGATGCCAGTCCTGGTCCTGGCCGCCCCAATCTGGCTGTGAGCCTCTGAAGGGGGTGTTTCTAGATCTACTGAGTGAGGAGCCGGGCCTGGTTATTTCTAAGGGCCCATCCAACTTTCGGAATTCGGGGATTCTGAGTGACCATGAAGCAGCCTAGAATACTGCTACGTAACAGCTAACATTTATACAGCACCTACTATGTGCCAGGCATAATGACTTCCTGGGCGATGACATCTGAAAGGACCATCAGAAAGCTGCCAAGTCAGACAATGGCTCTGGTTTCTGGACACCTAAATAGAATGACCGTGGGACACCTGAAACTGGTGGCTGACAACTGACTGACAGATTTTAAATCTGCAGTTCATCCCATACACGTAACTAGACAACTATCTAGTATTAGTGTGCATATCTACATATATACACATAGATTGCTACCTATTACACATGTGAATAGATGACTATGTGAGTCTATGTGTACACACACACACACACAACACACACACACATACAACTACACAGCATACATGTGAACAGACAGGCCACTCAAATGATTCTACTCTTTACTAGGGAGGGGAAAGGAAGCAGCTTTTACTCAGCACCTATACTATGTGCCACACAGTGTGTTAAGCGCTTTACAAACACTACTTCATTTGAAACGCACAACAACCTGGGGGGTGGGTGCTATTATCATCCCCATTTTGCAGATGAAGAAACTGAGGTAAATAGCAGTTCACAAAGCTAGTGAGTCTCTCAGGCTGCCTGTGAACTCAGGTCTTCCTGACTCCAGGCTCTGCACTCTGCCCGACGTGCCTAATACAGCTTTAAGCATTCTCCTCCAGGTTATCACCCTCTCTCTGAGGGAGCCTGTGCTGGTGAACTTTAGGCCCAGGAAGACAATCTTCTTCCTCTAACGTGGTAAACTGCACTCCGAATTCCAGAAACAAAACTGTGGGGCACGGGGCAGCTAGGTGGTGCAGTGGATAGCACCGGCCCTGAAGTCAGGAGGACCTGGGTTCAAATCCGGCCTCAGACCAAACACTTGACACGTACTAGCTGTGCGACCCTGGGCAAGTCACTGAACCCCAACTGCCTAAAAAACAAACAAGCAACAACAAAACAACTGTGGGGCAGATACTGAGCCCCGGCAGAATTCTGCTGCTGCTCTTTCTACTGGTCGTCTATGAAAAGTTTGAAAAAGCAGCAGCGATCACTAAGCGTCGGCACAACATCACTAACAATGACACGGGCCCGAGTTAGCCACAGGGCTTTCTTGGGTGCTATAGCTGGTCCTATACAAGCTGCCCCTGACACTGTCTCTCTTGGCTTCTATGAGGCACTGGAGAGCCCTGGTCTGGAGGTCCCCGTGGACAATGAGGGAATGAAGCCTTCATTAAGAACTCACCCCCTACCAGGCACCACGCTAACTGCTGCGCTACAAATATGAAAAGCAAGCCGGTCCCTCCTCTCAAAGAGCCGCTACGCTCGTAGGGCACCAAAAGAAAACGCCACGTGTGAGGGAGTGATGAACGGGGGAGGGCGCTTTGGACTGGGAAGGCACAAGGCTGGCGCACAGACCCTTGGGGCAACAGATTGACTTGTCATTTCCAGGAATGGTCCAGTTGCTCCGACGACTGGTCCCAGAGCTTGGGGTGAAAAGCGGGGTTGAGGACTCAGCTCTGAGACGTGCAGGGAGGGGCCACCTAGGGCGCAACAATCAGAAGCCCAGGGTGTCAGGGCAGGCACTGGAGAACTGTGGGAGGAAGGGCCAGATAAAGTGAGAAGCAAGCTTTACCTTCTAATAAATGAAATCTCTCTCCTTGTAATTTCTTAGCACTGGCTGCAGCTCTCTGGAGCTATACAGAGGAAGCCTAATCCTGCTGTTATATGACAGTTACTCCAAACCTCTGGTGGTAGCTACAACAGCCTTCCCAATATCCTCACAGTCACCATTTCCAGGCCAAACATCTCCAGCTTCTTCGATGGATACACCCATGACGTGGCCTCCTCTGTCATCCTGTTCACCTTGGTCCAGAGTGCCAATGTCCTCGTGAAAATCTATCGCCCAGAAATGATCTCAGGGCTTGGTGCCCAGCAGAGCTCCCTGGGACCACTGCCTCCCTCGATCTGGACACTCGGATTAATGCTGCCTGCTCGAAATCCAATTAGATTTTTGGCAGCCACACTGCCATGCTGACTCACTGACTGCAGGTAGGTACTTGGAAAGATCACCAGGGCAAGGAAAAGTCGAGAAAGAAGGTCATTTAAGGCACAGCTGCAGGGGCAAGGGATGTTCAGCCTGGAAATGAGGAGGAAGGCACATGGGCATCCTCACGATTCTCAAGTATCTGAAGGGCTACCACATGGAAGAGGGATTAGGCTCACTTGGGGTAGCTCAGAAGGCAAATGAAGACTTCCTGGAAGCCATCGTCCTGACAACTGGTGCTATTCAGAAAGAGGGGGGGTGGCCTCATGCTGCGGGAGACCTTCAGGACGCCGTCCAAGGGAGGATAACCCCGAGGGGGGGTACTGTTGAGGAGATTTATGCATTTGGTAGGACATTTGACAAGACAATGTTTACGGGACCTGCCCACGCTCTGGGGCTCTGAATGAGTAACAGCAACACTTATTATTAATAATAGTAACCAGTCTTTGATAACACTTAAAAGTTCACAAAGTTTATGTGATATCTATATATATGGGTATGTATACACCCCCCCATTTGATTCCACCAATATGTATTCATGTGAGGTAGATGCTATTATCACCCCCATTTTACAGGTGAGGTAACTGAGGTGGAGAGCAGTGAAGTGACTGGCTCAGGGTAACGTAACTAATAACGAATAACATAACTAATAAGTATCTGAGGCAGAAATTCAAATTCAGGTTCTCCCGACTCAATAAAAGGAACTGCCAAATGCTAAGGATACAGAGAGGAAGGCCCGATCCTGCCTGCTCTCAACAGGCTCGTGTTTGAGTAGGGGGAGGCAGGCCCGTGGTCCAAGGCAGAAGAGCTCAGTCTCCCACTGACGATGTTGAACCACGGGCTGAGGGCCAGGGCCTCTGGGCTCAAGAACTTTCTTTCCTGCTCTCCAGGAGCTGCGGTTCCAGCCCCGCCCTGAGGGGGGACACGGCTCTCCATGGCATTCATCTCCCCCCCCAGGGAACTGGCTCTCATCCTACCGCTCAAGCTTTCAAGGCCAGTCCAACTGACCAAGTCTGAATCTGAAAAGCACAGGGCCCCCAAGGGAATAAAGGCTTTATGGAAGAAGAGCTGTGCCATGGGCATAATTTAGGGTCTAGAGTAGTGGAGAACGCACCCAGCCCCACCAAATCATTTCTGTGTAGTCATAATGACCATCCAAGGGTCACTGCTGGTTTCATCTGAGATCTCAAAGCACATTACAGCGACGTCAATTATGACTGTGGCACTAATCAATGTCAAAGGGTGTTAAAACGTAGATGTAGTACCAAAAGCATATAATAGTGAACAAACAAAACACCCGCCAACAGCAGAGAATTAATCTTATCTTGAGTTTTGACGAATGTCCTCTGATGGAATTATTTCCTTGGAAATCATGATTTTCATCAATTACTTTATAACTGTTAGAAGGGATCACATCTTTTAGTTAACTCTATGCTAAAGTCCCCTTTCAAAGGAGTTTTAACAGTGTCTACTGCAGAGAAAAATTCTGCCCTCAGATTGCCCAAAGAGCACTTCCTGGAGGCTAATGGCAATTGCCCATTTGGTAACCAAAACAGTCTTTATCTGCAATGTTGTTTGATTAAGACAGCCAGCCACAAAATACCAACCATGTTCTTCTATTTGTACGTATTCTTACATTTGTATCACATGACACTGTAGGGGACAAAGAAGTTGAATAATTCTCCTTACTGGGGGCAAAAACACCATCAGAGGTAACAGGTAGTTTTCATTCAGCTAATTACAGGGTGATTTGCTGCTGTAATGTTCCATAGTGTAGAAAATGGACCTTTATCTTAAAAGGAAATTTCAAAATAACATGAGGTTCCTAAAGCTTTCAATAATCATTTCCTCTCCATGGAGCATTTCAAAAGCTGGGGTGCTCCATGTCACAACGACCTCTGCTCCCCCACAGGCTATGAGACTGATGTTTCTACAACCAGCTCAGGGCCTAGTTAAGCTTGTAGTTAGAAATACACACACACACACACACACACACACACACACCACACACACACACACGAGGGGCACTGGAATACTAGAGGACCTGTGTTCAAATCCTACCTCCTAGACTTTCAACTAGTCATTTAATACTTGGGCCTCAGTTTTCTCACTTGTACAATAAGGGAACTGAATTAAATGACCTTTGAGGAGCCTTCCTGTTCTAGATCTGTGATCCATTTTTTTTTTATTTAAGTTTTAAAAAATATTTTCAAGTCCAAATTCTCTCTCTTCCTCTAATCCCTCTCCCCTCATTGAGAAAGCAAAAAAAAAAAAAAACGATATTCATTACACATATGAAGTCATGCAAAACATTTCCACATTAGCCATGCTGTGGGGGTAGAGGGGGTGGGGAGACAGGAAAAGCAAGAATAACAAAGAAAAAAATCTGCTTCAATCTGCACTCAGAGTTCATCAGTTCTCTCTCTGGAGGTAGATGGCATTTTATATCATGAGTCCTTTGGAATTGTCTTAGATCTTTGTACTGATGCAATCCAACATTCTAAGTACAAGCTTATGAATATATAATATAAAATATATTTCATATAACCCAAACATGATCTATCTACACTCTCAGTACAAGTTTAGCCATGTTTTAGAACGGCTAAATGTAAACATGCACACACGTAAGAGAAACGCCTGAGAGGCAGACTGACTGATCAACAGATATGGGCTGCTATGGGTAAGCCACGTGGGGAATGGTCTCTCCCGGATGTAGACCAGCAACTGCTCTGCGGTTCAGAGCCTACAACTGGCTGGAGGCACCGAGAGGTCATCAAACAGTCTCTGTGTGTCAAACGGGGGCTTCCTCTACCTACTATGGCACAGCTGCCTTTTGCTTGGAGATATTTAATTAAAATATGCATACAAATAAGGCCTGGCACTCCAAACTTCCAACCCTGAGCAGAATTCTAGAATTGACAGGGAGTCGGAGTTATCAACATCCAGAAACAGAGGGACTCTCACCCCTTGAATAGTCTCAGTGACAGGGAGCTCATTAGCTATTGAGACAGCCCACACCATTACTGCAGAGCAGGTGCTCCTTTTTACAAAGCCTATGCTGGTCTCTCTGGAAACAGGCTCAAAAACAGAAGTTCCTGAAAACTACATCTCTGACCTCAACAAGATTAGAAAATGCCTCTAGCAAGGACATTTGTGCTTTAAAAATTGTTTCAGGGGTGTGTGCTGATGGCTCCTGTAGAGCAGACAAGCTGACAGCACCAAGGCCTTTGCCAAAGGTTTGCAAGACCTCATGAAGAGTTCCATGGGAGTCCCCGACCAGGGAAAAGTCTGCCGGGAGCCAGGGGGGAAGAATGTGTTTAAAAACAAACAAACACCAATACTGAGTTCACAAGGTCATCATCCATGTTCATTTTGCCAAGATGGTGAAATCCAGAGGACAAGCTCAGTGAACATTTTAATGAAAATCAGTTTCTTTGCAATTATTGCCTTTTCATTAGAAGAATTTTCTTGTGCTCTTTTTTGTTGTTCTTCTGTTCCTTTTGAAGTTGCTCATAGATAGACCTTTTCAAAATAATGTTTCTAAAAGAAATGCTAAATTTCAGAGGTTAGTTGTTAAAAAAAAACCAAACCAAACAGACCTCATTTTTTCCCATCCAAATTCTATCCCTGCCTCATTCCCCCCACTCCTGAAAAACTAATCACCCCCGTTAAGAATTGCTGGTATGTCATTACAAACAGT